>NC_051408.1:12966251-12968856 GCF_015228065.2 Penaeus monodon
TTCACGTCTAAAGATTTAAATATTTACACATCATACTAATAATCTTGCTTTTAGAACATCCTCTCATTACTGAAAACGAACATTATAAAAAAAATTATGTGTAGCTGGAAAGTATGGTTAGCATGAAACGGAAATGACGTCACTCTTTGTTACATAAGCAGGAGTCTCTTCAAAATTTTACTCTTCATCCTTTGCATTATGTAAAAATGGTTCACGGCACTTGTTTAACGTTTCGGGTTTAGACTAAGCCTTTTCATTGCCTTTTTTGTTACTCTTTAATACGCGATTTATTGGATTAGGCCAACTCTAAATCTTGAAATAAGATTCACACGATGTTTGTGCTTTTAAAGTCTCGTCAATATTTAGATTAGTGAGCTTATCATCAATCACAAGATGAAACGGAAATACCACGCACGTGTTCACCACAAGATGAAATATATGATGGTAAATAATTATCAAGAGATGTATATACTGACACTATTATGGATAATGTAGATTGTGTGTGTAAAGCTTTTCCATTTAGAACATTAACGACAAGATGCCTAAGGGATCGCGCTATAGTTACTATTTTAAAAGAGTTTTAAACTTGTTTAAGTCTGTCCTGACGTACCTCACGCTTTGATTTCCCGAAGCAACACACAAAAGCAACCAAGATGACGACAAAGAGGGAGGGAAAGAATAAACCAATAAAAAAACGCAACAGCGGCAACAAATATCCTCACCTTGATATAAACACGCCAAATAAATTTTCCTTCTCTGACCCACATTTCCAACGAAAGACACGGATATTATTATTCTCGCCAACAAACAGATGTCAATAAAGACAAACTTCGATCCTCTTCTCTCAACCAAAATAAGACAGGAAATACAAACTCCATTTAGACAGCAACATCAAAAGGAGTGTTTCTCTTTTATCGAGTTCGTTTTTGTGACCTACCTCTCTCTTGGTAGCTTAACCTCGCCGGACCTTTCATCAGGTCTCTCCTAATGGAGATTCTGTAATTTCCTGTCAGCGGGAAGTATAGCGTTCAAGCTAAAATTACCTCTTTTGACAATGGGTACGAAGGCGACAGTCACACGTATGGGATCTCCAAGACCTTCTTGCTGTCACTGTCACACTTGACGTCTGTTGGGCATGTTTTATCTGCTAAGATCCGTAATAATTCATCTTTATTGCCCAATAAGCTTGTTATTATGCTTTGATTAAGCGCTAGTAAATGAATTATTGTATTGCGTTGATAAGTAAACCAATTCTGACTCTATTTTATCGTTTACAGACAGCCTTTCTTTGCTAAGCAACTTCCCTTGGACATTATTTACGAACTAGTAAAAAAAATCCCATTCATGCAATTACTACCAACTGGTGCCCTTCATATATGGCAGATTGTTTACCAGGAATAATAACAAAATAAAGGAAATCATTAAAATTCAAATGTAGCATGTTTAACACCGGAACCAGTGTTAGGGGGTCAAGAAAAGTCAGGTAATCTAGGAAAGGCGTTTGGACCAGTATTATTAGACAGGAAATGAGATCCAAGGTTTTATTTGAATAAAGATCGAAGAATTTAGAGAGATCCTTACAGGTCGCGGAAGAATGCCATTAAGGAAAAGTATTTACAGACGAAAAAAGAAAATGGATTGAGGAAAAGTTGAGAAACCACATTATGTAAATCCGACTCTACTGCATATAATATGTAGACAACGTCGCATTCTTTAAACTCAGATGTAAATGGGAAAATAACTCAAATAAGTGTAATTATTTTGTACTTGATAAAATATGACTAGATAGTATATAACGACCTGAATGGTATAGGAGAATGATTATAATCTATTCTGCTTGTCGTAACTATACCGCCATGCGAATATCTGGAAGTTAATTAACTTACAAGACAAAGGGCGAAATACCTGGAAATTCTGCTCTGCGTGTGTACCTTCCTTCTGATGTCTGTACCATAAGAGAGACACTGATTACTCTCAACTTCCAGCTGCTCAGGATTTGAGTGAAACCGTGAAAAGTTTCATAAAATATTCAGTAAGTGAATGTCGACTGTGGAGTGATTCGTTAATGAAAAGGAACCATGAGGAATTGTTGATAACGATAGTTTCTGATAATTTAATGAATGACGATCATACTTCTGTTGTAAAGGCTAAAATTAAGCGTCATGTCGTACGTGGTAATGAGGGCATGGAAAAGAAAGAAACAGAATGCTTGTATTTCCAGCAAATAAACCGAAACAACACAAGTAAGGCATAATAGTTTGTTACAAATTATAATTTATTTAATTATTGTAGAAGACTAATTCTAAGTATTTGTTTTCTTTCCGAGAGCTTTAATGACTTATTCGTAACTTCTTTGCCATTCACCATTGCTGAAATGACCTTTGAGATATTTACTACCCGAGTAAAAGCTCTTGACATACTTATGGGATTCTACGTGTTCCAATTAGATTGTGTGTGTGGGGGGGGTAATTCTTTTGTCCGTGTCTTAAAAAAAAAGTCCAGTTAAAAAGTGAGTCTTTACGATATTAATCAGCTTATAGCACAGGGCAGGCGAAACAAAGGAGGGAAAGCTGAGGTGAAGATCATCTGATTTTTCCTTCAGACT
>NC_051408.1:12969836-12970228 GCF_015228065.2 Penaeus monodon
GTATTCATACATACACACACTCATAAGTGAACAGGGAACGAGGAAAACCATTCAAACTATATGAAAGCATTGGTTGATTTTACTACACAAATGCCAAAGCGAGGGCAGGTCACTTTTTCGCCGATTTATTATCCATCATTCCCAAATAGAACCACATTAATCCTTAATTACCAAATTGGGACAGATTGGGTCTAACCAGGGAGAGAGTGACATTGCTAAAATCAAGCAATTTTTTTCAATTTCTAATGCTAATTTCCGACAGAAATATCAATCTGTGTACACGAAGCAGAGTATTACACACAAGAGGCCGTGAGTATGCGGATGTTAGATCGATTGATAACAGTTGCGTATACAATATTTTTGACTATGTAACTAGCAAATGTAACCAAGAA
>NC_051408.1:12970858-12973183 GCF_015228065.2 Penaeus monodon
GGAAGGTTAAATGTGGGAGTTCAGCAAGTCTTTTATAAAAAAAAAAAGTAAAAGTAAAAGGGATATAAAACGAGAATTAATTAACAATAATTTTTCGATTTTCAGATTACTAACCAAAGTTTAATACAGTATTTTTATTCGTGTCAGAAGTTTCAAACATATTATCATTAGTAGATGTTGGTAAGTAAAATTAAAGACACTTGATAACTGGGCCTCAGCTGTAGAGAATGGAAGCGTCTCCTTTCGATCAGGTCACAGAATGAGAAATGTCAGTCTCAATTTATACCACTACCTACTCATTAACTTTTCACAGCCGGGAACGTCACCAAGGCCGTAATCAAAGTGGAAAAGATAAATTTCAGGTAGAGACCCTTGGAGGGTTTACCTAATCCCCTGACCATTTTTTTCAGCTCTATGATTATGATAGTCAATGGAAATAAGCTCGTAAAGCATGTACATATCCATCTCAAGAAAACAGATTTGGGTTGATTATGTCGTAAATATATAGCCTGTATTTAAAAAATAACAGATTAAATAGAGTACAAAAGGTGTGCAATTCTCAAATGTTGTGGTATCAGGTACTCAGAGGGAAAGGAAGTACCAGGGAGATTCCAGTATGTTTATGATTCATATCGAGGAATTCTACCGCTCTCATACGGTCATTGTTGGACATTAAGGTAAAATGCCTGGGATAAAAAGCAACGCATAAAGTAACAACAGTGGGATTTAAACCGAAAAACCTTAGTGCATTAGGTTTGAGGTTAACTGAGGTCGGATCAAGGTGAGGTCTTTGGAATCCTATTGTGTGGCTATTATATGGGGTTCAAACATGTGTGAGGTCAAAGGAGGCTAAGCTTAACGTGAAGGTATAAATTACTTACAAACTAATTTATGTAAAGGTGAATAGTAGAACGTTGAAGGATTATTTTTAAGCCATATGAGAAATAAGGAGATGGCAGTAAAGTGTAGAATGGTTAATGTTAATTGTTTTAGCTCCAGAAGGGAACATTTCGCATCGTTGATGGAATTACCTTAGATAAATTATGTTTTGCTATGGGGATGAGGTGTAGAAATTAACCTTGCTCATATTCACCTATAAAGTGATTTTTTATTGCATTAATTACTGTATTTGTATAACTCAACTGTGTTGTTATGGCAGCTAAGATTAAAGCGTGTAGTTTGAAGTTCAGAGTTAAGTGCTAACTTTAGTTCCTGTTCACAGTTTAGGCAAACGGAATTGGTAGCAAACTGCAGGACAGAATATGATACAAAAATACTTCAGTTTTGTGGTTAGTATTGTGATTTGTCATTTGAATTGTGCATGAGTTTAATTGCTTTGTACCTAGTCGGTCACGTCCGGCAAAGTATAATAGGAATACCAGAATTTGACAACATTCGAGTAAAAGAATGGAAAACTCCTCTGCCTCGTTTGTTCTGGTATGATATCAAAGTCAGTATTTATAACTTTATGATTACTCAATCATATACGAAGTATAAGCGGATAAATGCTATTTGGTTCTCATCCTGATTTCATGAAAGGTCACGGTATCAAAGGTGCGGATCCTACTGTGATAATAACTGAGGAATGTTACCTGATGAATCCCACCATAAGCGAGGCGCAGAGTAGACTCGCCATTGATTACCGTTTCATAGAATAAGGGCAAGTAAAATTAAGACGGCATCTGAATCTCTGATCAGACTCACGTGTTACTCCCTTTGCACAATGTTCAGATCAGACCCGTAATCTTTATGAATGGATCATATTAGATTATATATGCATACTCATTACTAAATTGTGCATAAACACCTGCATGATTAATTCTAGATGACATGTGTGTGGGACATAAATAGACAGGAAACGTACATATATATTGCTAAAGTAGATTTATTTAAAAGTCCCTGATTCTACAATTGAGGCATGAAACAAAGGTGTGCAGAATTTTTAGGTCGAAGATTCGTATATATCTACCCTTAACATACACTAGACTATACCTTGGATGTAACATTCACTATATCTTTAGTTTCCAGTGATGATGTCCCTTAAAACGCGGATTGTGTACAAAGTTCATCATTGGATTAATACCATAAAATACTTGGTAACGAATGAAGTGCGTGATGTCATACTAAACGCAAGGAAGGTACTGTATCTGGTAATGAAATAGATTTGATAAAATGTTTACAAATGTTCGTACATACTTTCGCCTCTATACCCAAGACATGCGGTCGATTTTTGGAGGAAAAATAAGTAAGAAATGAAACGCATAACAAAGTGATATTTAATACTAGTGGGCAAGGGTGAAGTCGAAATCTAAGGAGTGAAAAACG
>NC_051408.1:12973336-12973521 GCF_015228065.2 Penaeus monodon
TTGCCAGTCTGGAATGAGTTTGGAAGAGCAGAGCGCGTAAGGAGGTTAAATAAAACCATTGCTGCGACGTATGTATGTAAACCCAACGACGTCCAATTAATTTCCTGTGTGTATATTTTCTACCCCAGAGACGCATATACACTACTTTAGTGTTGCCGTGATACTACAGTACCACGGCACACATC
>NC_051408.1:12973650-12973769 GCF_015228065.2 Penaeus monodon
TACGTACGTTCGCTGCTTTAAGACGCTAACCATAAAAAAGAATGGACTTTCATAGAAAGGAAGTACTCATTACAAAAAATAAATGAATGACGGTTATCCTGAATCACAGAAAAAACACT
>NC_051408.1:12974058-12974488 GCF_015228065.2 Penaeus monodon
CACATCCGTATTCGTGATGCTCATTAAGACATCTAATTTCCTTGATGTTTTAGCATTGTCTTAATGTTTTAGCGACTGCGATTTATAGTATTCAGACATTGTGTATGTGCGCCGATTTGCTCCATCCAAATCACATCAGGATTAATGAAATTGGATATTGGATTCTGATTGTGATCGAAAGAGACAAAAACCAGAGTTGCCCCATTCTTAATCCAAGTATAATTTTCATGTATGGGGCTTTTAGAACTTTTTATACTAGCTATTCAGAATGTGAAATTAATCATCTTTAAACAAGCACATGTTGATATCAAGGTGAATCAGTACAAATTGTGTATTTTACGGTATAGGGAAATCTAATCTTGATTCATTTTAGAAGTTACTGGTAAAGGGTTCAGTACAACACGGAAATGAATTACACTGAATCTCTACA
>NC_051408.1:12974830-12975409 GCF_015228065.2 Penaeus monodon
AAGATGTAGCATAAGGGGAATGTGTTGGTAGGAGATAGTAGTTAGTCAACACTTGATTTTCATCCCCCTGTTTTCCATACAGATACATAATTAACCTTATTAAATTAAAAATAAACAGGCTGTTTACAAAGCTTTAATGGTCCAATAGCTTACATTCTTTTCTCCCCTGTTATCCCTTTGTTCCTCCCGTCCATCACTCACTGGGTATTTAAACTTGTCACGTCAAATTCCACACTGTAGCACCCCTCCATTGTGTGGTGTTTGCTTGTGCAATTAGCAAGCCAGTGGGAGGCTTATTTCTCAAGTTACAATCACCCGAATGTTAGACACAAGGGTCGGAAGTCGTTTCAACTCTTCACGCAGCTGTTTAACGGTAGGGAGGCTGTGTTGACCAAATTATATAATAAATATTTTTGGGGGTTTAAAGTTTAATATGTTTAATACCGTCTTCCATAGGTATGGGAAGAATCATCATGTAAAGCCTATGAAATGAATAATTTTTAATGTACCTCAGCGACTTCTTTATCTACTCGCATGTCCAGTCAGCAACTTCGTTGTACAAATCTACGATCAGTCAAA
>NC_051408.1:12976603-12977017 GCF_015228065.2 Penaeus monodon
ATGCTCATTAAGACATCTAATTTCCTTGATGTTTTAGCATTGTCTTAATGTTTTAGCGACAGCGATTTATACTATTCAGACATTGTGTATGTGCGCCGATTTGCTCCATCCAAATCACATCAGGATTAATGGAATTGGATATTGGATTCTGATTGTGATCGAAAGAGACAAAAACCAGAGTTGCCCCATTCTTAATCCAAGTATAATTTTCATGTATGGGGCTTCTAGAACTTTTTATACTAGCTATTCAGAATGTGAAATTAATCATCTTTAAACAAGCACATGTTGATATCAAGGTGAATCAGTACAAATTGTGTATTTTACGGTATAGGGAAATCTAATCTTGATTCATTTTAGAAGTTACTGGTAAAGGGTTCAGTACAACACGGAAATGAATTACACTGAATCTCTACA
>NC_051408.1:12977098-12977168 GCF_015228065.2 Penaeus monodon
GTCCCCCCCCCCTCTCTCTCTCTCTCAAGATGTAGCATAAGAGGAATGTGTTGGCAGGATATAGTAATTA
>NC_051408.1:12977303-12977882 GCF_015228065.2 Penaeus monodon
AAGATGTAGCATAAGGGGAATGTGTTGGTAGGAGATAGTAGTTAGTCAACACTTGATTTTCATCCCCCTGTTTTCCATACAGATACATAATTAACCTTATTAAATTAAAAATAAACAGGCTGTTTACAAAGCTTTAATGGTCCAATAGCTTACATTCTTTCCTCCCCTGTTATCCCTTTGTTCCTCCCGTCCATCACTCACTGGGTATTTAAACTTGTCACGTCAAATTCCACACTGTAGCACCCCTCCATTGTGTGGTGTTTGCTTGTGCAATTAGCAAGCCAGTGGGAGGCTTATTTCTCAAGTTACAATCACCCGAATGTTAGACACAAGGGTCGGAAGTCGTTTCAACCCTTCACGCAGCTGTTTAACGGTAGGGAGGCTGTGTTGACCAAATTATATAATAAATATTTTTGGGTGTTTAAAGTTTCATATGTTTAATAACGTCTTCCATAGGTATGGGAAGAATCATCATGTAAAGCCTATGAAATGAATAATTTTTAATGTACCTCAGCGACTTCTTTATCTACTCGCATGTCCAGTCAGCAACTTCGTTGTACAAATCTACGATCAGTCAAA
>NC_051408.1:12978409-12978492 GCF_015228065.2 Penaeus monodon
ACGCAAATGAGTCCACACACATGTGAGCGAATTGTGCGTGCGCGATCTGCATATATTGAGCAAGTCTAACTAGATTCATATAT
>NC_051408.1:12979198-12979654 GCF_015228065.2 Penaeus monodon
GATATATATGTATACCATAATCACAGAGCATGAAGTATTGTAGTAATCATTGTGTGGGTGTAGATATAAGGACCAAAATTTAGGGTTCTGAGTGCCCTTCCCATTAATCTTCATTTTTCGATCTATTACTCAAATAGGACTTGAACCAGACAACCGACAGACGACGATGGGTAATATTGGTTTGTTGATTTATTTCACTAAGGAATGAAATCATACTCGATGTGGGAAAGGAATTGTAAACATATTGTATATTCATGTTATTCCTGAATACAGATCACGTTAGCATTTTAGAGGCGTAATTAATTGCAAGTTGAATTAATCCCGTCACACCTGTTAGGCTCTGTAATTATATTAGAGATTGGCAATAGCAAAGATGTCTGTTATACGTGGACGTCTCCGATAAAGGTGTGTATAATCTAAGGATTAGGCTTAATTTCCTTAGCTGTCGTTAACCCA
>NC_051408.1:12979812-12980334 GCF_015228065.2 Penaeus monodon
AAGAAATTCAAATCAGATTTACAGACACACATTGTGGTGTGTACGTATCGAAGAGCAACGAAGCTGAACAAGTGCTTTATGCTTAACTCCATATTATACCATCATCGCTGTCTGGGCAGTAAAAAGTGTAATACCCCTCATAGACCTGCCAGATCATCTCACCTCTACAAAGCTTAATCTGCATGATAATCGAGGCAAAATGTATATGTTCTATGCTTCCATCTGAGTGGCCCATGTGAGTTTAAATCTTGAGGTGTCATTACCCTCCACGTTGACGTTGCCCTTCTTGAAGTTCAATGGCGATGGTATGCCTTAATCTGAGGCCGTGCAACATTTGGTAAAAGTCTGACAGGGATAGCTAAAGATGATGTAATGCTAACATCATTGTTGTCATCATGAAACCCTTATGTAAAGGCAAAGGTGATGCTAATCTCTCCAGATTTGCCACAATTGAATGTGGTCGGCGATGCTATGCTTAAAGTTCAATTTGTCTTCCCACATGGTCTAGAATAAGAATATGGC
>NC_051408.1:12981755-12981828 GCF_015228065.2 Penaeus monodon
GGGGGGGGCACATATGACAGAGACAGTGAAATACGGCGTAGTAATAGCGTAGATTTTCTCACGAAGAAGGGCT
>NC_051408.1:12982514-12983857 GCF_015228065.2 Penaeus monodon
AGCAAGCAAAATAGCAAAGACTCACTTTCCCACTGTGTCAATTTATCTACTTTAACATGAGGTATTCCTTATTACTGAGCACATCATTACGGAAAGAACTGATTGTGGTTGATGAGGAAACAATTATAGTCTAGGATAATAATCGCAGGTGATAACCATTAATATGAAGTTTCTGGAGACATTATTACCGTTCGTGTGACCCATTTTTTCAATTTAAATATCAAAAATCAACTGGATATAATGTAATAAGTTTAATAGAAATGTATTATAATTCATATAACTCACATTTTTCATTTCGTAAACAATATATTGTTTTATCCGTTTCATAAATAGGATGTATTATGCATGTCTTTATAATAGATATATTTATACAATGTTTCAGCATGTTTATATCACTCACATGGTCTATGTTGTCGACTAATGTCAGTTTGTAATAATTAGTTGGCGGTGTAGATTTATAAATGCCTGCCACATCCCGGATTACCTTCCTTCTAGTATAAAACCCATATTCAGAGCGGGAGATCTCAGCATCCATTCTCGCACACTGACCCAACATAACTCATGAATAATTTCACGGCCTGACGCCTCTCTCCTGTGTTTCTGGTTGTCGTGGGTTGGCACAGGCTGAGCATGTTCTACAGTCAATATTTGTCAACGTTTACCTCCTATGTTAGAGCGGAAATAATTTGTGAACTTGCAGCGTTAAAACGTATGATAACACTGTTTTTCTGCTTTTGGAAAATTACTTTTGCTCGTTAAAGGAAGATGGGACAAATACAATGCAATAAAAAAAATTCCAAAACCTTTGTTAATTTTTAGGTTTGGGGGACACGTGTTCTTTTCAAACACATCTGAATCTGACCAGCACATTATACTCGCGTGTGAGATATATTTCAAGAGAAATGGGGAAATCATATCCAGGGAGGCAGTGAACAAATTCCATGAAGGCAGAATGAAGCTCTCATGTTTTACTAATGTTATTTACGAAGGAGATTACGGAGGAGTTTGACACAAAGAAATAATTTGAATATATGCATTATGCAGTAAAACCCAAACTCAATTGTGATATGAATTTAAACAACATTCATTCTGACATTTGAGGCATGACTCTTCTTTTTTTCTCTCTTTTTTTATCGTAGGAATCTAAATTTAGCTATTTAAGGTCACGAATTAGCTTCACTGAGTAAAAACGATAACCAAGGTTTATTTGTCACTGTCATCTGACCCTTTGCACTGAAATTCACTGTCTTTTCTAATTCTCCATTTTTTATCAGTCAGATAATTAATGTTTTCTTATTTTAAGTCACGAATGTATTGAGCCGAGTATGCACAATAATGATAAG
>NC_051408.1:12984799-12985305 GCF_015228065.2 Penaeus monodon
CCTGTATTGCGATGCTGGTATTATATAATGATGTATGCAGGTGGATGCTAACTCAGCAAAATCAGAAAATAATTGCATATCAACAAAATGCAGCGTATATTGCAGAAAAGTTATGAAAAATGAGAATTAAAATATCATAACGACATATATGTAAACGCCTTCACAGTATTTAACTTACATTACTTACATAATGGTATTTAGGAAGGAATACCAAACAGGAACTAAATATTTCTCACTGTGTTATTAATTGTCATTATATCTTTTAATTTCGTACCGCGATAATCAGCTTATGTGACAGTAAGACGCTCCTCAGGTACCAGTCTCTATATCATGTTGCCACCTAAAGGAAAAAGAACTGTACATTAATATTTACTCACGGCTGCATGAAAATACGATGATGATGATGATACAAGGGAGTGATTGAGTGTCCTTTTCGATATGTCGTATCATTTACTTGGTCATATATGCTTAGATGAAATTGCATGTCAAACAGCATGTCAAATTCC
>NC_051408.1:12985364-12985800 GCF_015228065.2 Penaeus monodon
CACTTATACAGTAATGCAGAGATACGTAAAGAAAAGTAATTGTGGGGATAAATAAACTAAACTAATAAAAACAGTAACAAAAAGCTAACTCTTCTCGTTTATGGGATCTAAAAGCATGCTAAAACCTCTGCGGGGAAGAGCAGCACATTAATCTTTGAAGCCTGACAGTTCTCGGAATGCTCTGGCCAGACGGAATTAAATACTGTGGGGTTCATTAGTAAAACTTTATGTCCTCCGTTGGAGTTGTGCCCACAGCTAAACAAAATAAATGAGTTGGTTTCGAGGGAACGAGGGATTTATGTAATAACTGTTAAATAAAGTTGAATTCTCTCGGAGGGATTACGGCGCACAGAAGGTATCACTAAGATGCTTCTTTGGTAGGAAATGATAGAGCATTTGAATCGGCTTCGGGTGAAATCTTAGCCTGAGAAACTAA
>NC_051408.1:12986577-12986972 GCF_015228065.2 Penaeus monodon
AAAGAAAGGTAAACGCATATTAAATTGTACACATACAGTTTAAGCATAATCACGTTCTCCCTAGTAGGAGGGAAACAGGTATGACGAATATAGAAGGAACGAAGATTTGGTACGACTTAGCTTGGGTCATATGAGGGTGTTCCATTCGTAATCATTCATGATAAAACGCAAACCTGAGATTTTGTTACAGACAAAAGGTAGAGTCTACAGACTTTTAAGGTGGGAAGTAGAGAGAGTTTGGGTATCATGTTCATGAAATAAAATGGATTTAGTTTTATGTCCAAAGAGGATTATGTAAAAAATATATGGGACACAAAATTTAATTTGAAGTTTGAGAAGATAAACATGTAGGGAAAAGTTAATCTCGAAACAAAGTAGTAGTAGCAGTAGCTTTG
>NC_051408.1:12987569-12987730 GCF_015228065.2 Penaeus monodon
TTATTCATTCTCATACCCACCAGTATCCTGTCTCATCTACATCATCTCATCTCACATTATGCCATTACTCAGACCTAATATATCTCGATATCAGTCTACATAACTTGTATTACTTATATTATATCATTTTATGTTCATTTTATCATAGAGTGGGGGAAGAG
>NC_051408.1:12987768-12988149 GCF_015228065.2 Penaeus monodon
TCTCAGAATCCAACACATAACAACATCAAAAACCCGACAACTACATAAACGGATTTGAATTAGAATGATCTTTGTGGCATGTTGTAGCAGAACAGGCAACAAGGGAGCTAAAAGTACGGACCCTGGCTAGGGGAAAAGTCAATCTTAAGGAATCATAAGATCGACATCTTATCACTAATTCTAAGCTGTATGTGTTGATGATCATGTAATTAATCGAACCACGATAATCACGAGAATGCACAATCTACACACCGAACAATATCACTTATGCGAATATCTAGATTTATGTATATAGAAGTTATATTAGGGTAATAGATAAGTTCAGAGAGTGTCAAAATATATGATCTTTAGTATAAATTAATATACCTACAAATATAAAAA
>NC_051408.1:12988189-12988728 GCF_015228065.2 Penaeus monodon
TATTAAATCTTTAAATTTATCATATAATATTTTATTTATATTTATAATGATTTTTTAGAGATGATTTAGTACACATAACACAAAAAAACCCTAATACCGACATGAAATAAGAAACTACATGATATATTTAATATACTAATTATATAATATAATCAATTATTATTTTTGCTATTTTTTTCAATTTCAATGAATGCTAGTAACTTATATCGATAGATGAACAAGAAAAAATATTTGATCTATGATTCTATATTTGTAAGGTAGACTATTATAAAATCAACTTGTAATAACAAGATCTTTATTTTCTCTCTTTTTCTGTAATATACACAAAAAATAGACGAGAGAGCGAGACCAAATGTACGCTGTGACCGAGCAAGAGAAGTCCGTCTGACTATTAGGAAGTTGAGTTATACTATAAAGATTGAGATGTATGTTAGTAATTTGTGTTCTAATATTATAGTAATATAATGAAAAAGAACATTATAAAACTAAAAAAGAAAAACACAATAAGTCTAATAGATAGATGAGATAATAGAGAGTAT
>NC_051408.1:12989039-12989410 GCF_015228065.2 Penaeus monodon
AACTATGCTATAGATATCTGAATATTGAGTATAAAGAAGATCTAAGATGAGTTGAGAGAGAGAATGAAAAAAATGAGAGAAAAATGATGAATAATAAATGAGAGTAACGATGATTTAAGATTAACAAAAGGAAGAATTATATAAGATACTTTATGAGTAATTAAAAGATTGATATGAGAAGAGAGAATATGAAAAGAAATATGTAAATTTTAAATATAGTTGAAAGGAGATAAAAGTTAAAAATAGTATAAAGATATATACAATAATGAGTTATAATGTAATATAAGAGAAAGAAGAGAAAAGACGTTGAGAATAACTGAAGTAAAATAGAGAACATGATGATAAAAATAAAATCATCAAAAAATGAATTT
>NC_051408.1:12991138-12991557 GCF_015228065.2 Penaeus monodon
GAGAAATAGAGATCGAGAGTAAAAGTTATTAATAAAATGAAAATATAGAATAGGAATATAATGTACTATATTCGTTTTCTTTTTTCATTGCTAGTCAGTTCACATAGTTCCGTGTCATAACATATTAACCCTTTATGAACTCTCGCCGACTAAGCGATCTGTTTCCTGTCAACATTGCGTGGTGGTTTCGGCTGCCATATTTAAATGCATATATCTATATCTAAATCTTTATATATCTTTCTATAAATGTGCTTGTGTATGTGTTATATAATGCGCGCACTCTAGACAGTCAGGTCAGCGCTCTGATCCCTGTAGCATTAAAAGTCCTTGAATTTCCAAAATATATATATTTTTTTGACTCAGGCCACGCCCACAAGTTTTATAACAGGGTGATAAAAATAAAAGTTCTTTTCCGGGCC
>NC_051408.1:12993070-12993179 GCF_015228065.2 Penaeus monodon
GGAATACACTTAAAATTACACCAAAAAGAAAACATCAAAATACTAACACAGGAAAATCCCCCACAAACTGTTTGAAAAAGTACAAAAGAAACAAAGATAAAACCAAAAA
>NC_051408.1:12993523-12993681 GCF_015228065.2 Penaeus monodon
GAAATCCCTTATACCCAATAAAAGAAAGTGTAAAAAAACTAAAACAAAATTTAAAGAGGATACGCGAGTTACTTTACCCAAAACTAAAAAGAGTGCTTAAAAGTAAAATGAATAAAGAAAATGGTTTTATACTTCGTTGTAAAAAGGTAGAAAAGTTT
>NC_051408.1:12993739-12993820 GCF_015228065.2 Penaeus monodon
CGGCAGCATCCGTCTCCACGTGGGTCAGAATTCCAGGGGAAACTCCTGCATTTCCGGCCGGGATGGTATGGGGTCACTACA
>NC_051408.1:12997001-12997236 GCF_015228065.2 Penaeus monodon
GCCTGCAAGAACACGTAATGAACATGAAAACATCAAACAAGCTATACGTGAGAACGAGGTAGATGTCAGAGCACAGAAGAGCAAAGGGAGAGGCGTATATCGTTTGGCAATAAATGTCTTGTTTCTCTCGCCATCTGTCTCCATAAAACTGCTGCTGACTTTTAACCTGGACTTGGCGCTAACTCTGCACTATAAGGAAAAGTTAGATGAAAAGGTTTCGGCATTTTTCGTATCT
>NC_051408.1:12998114-12998658 GCF_015228065.2 Penaeus monodon
CAGACGCAAGAACCAACTAACCAGACAGACGGCGCGGCATCAATGGCACCGGCCCCCTCCCCAGCCCGCACCTGGAGGCACCTGGATGAGACGGTGACAGCTCGACGCTCTCCCAACGGGGGTAGAGTCCTCGGCCTTAATTGTGTCAGATAAGGAGGGCGAGCCAAGCCAAAGGGCGGGCGGGCGAAGAGGGACCTCCTGTGTACTACCGTGGAGTAACGGGCCTTTCCCCGTGAACAAAGGCGAGGAAATTGAATGGAACGGAACTGCCAGGGAGAGGCCGGTGACGCTCTGCCTCGGCGTTAATGTATCACGAAGTTTAGACACGGGGGGGAGGAGACCCGAGAGAGGGGTGGGGAAGGTGGGGAGGGGAGGGGAAGAATATGAGGAAAGTGAGAGGGTGCGTGTGGAGGGGAGGGTTATGCAAGGGTGTTAGGTTAGCTCAAGGGGATTGGGAATGTAAGGAGAAAGACTCAAAGAACAGTGTACAGGGGAAAGGGGAGGAGAGAATTTAAAGAAGGTTTCGAACGTTAGATGAGAGAGA
>NC_051408.1:12998697-12999147 GCF_015228065.2 Penaeus monodon
TCTAAGTGGATGTATGTTTCTGTATCTGACTCTCTCTGCACATCTCTGCATATCACTCCATTCTCCCTTTGTCACTATCTCTCTTTCAACCCTCACCTCACTTCGTAGCACTTTGAATAATAATGGCCACATTATTTGCAGAGTGCAGATATGTAACTCAAACAACTTGCAGAAATATTCATGGCAATTCATGGCTACTCACTCGTTCTCGTCTTCACTGTCTATAGAGCAAGTTAGGGTAATTCGTAATTTTTGTTTTACAATAATTTTAACAATTTTGCCGCTCGTGTCCAATCACTCACAGAGAGAGAAAGAAGATTGACTACAGAATGGGAACTTTATGGCTCACTGAACTCTTTTCTGGTAAAATATTGTTTTGTTGTTGGCTATGGTCCTTGGTGAGGAACATAAATCTTTCTCTTTCCCTCAACAGCCCTGAAATTCGCTGAA
>NC_051408.1:13000011-13000369 GCF_015228065.2 Penaeus monodon
ACATACTCTCACTTCCCCTCCCCCGCTCTCACAGCGCCTCTGAACGACAATGATAGAAAAAACGGACATTTTCAATACGTAAAATACCCACTAATGTAACTGTTATCACATCACTCACAGTCGGATGAAAAAAATTACCATATGAAAATCGAAGTAAAAAAATATATTTTTTTTCCTCTCTCTCTCATACGTCTTCGAGAAGGGAAAGATTCTCTCATCCCTTTTACATTATCAGATTAATTCTTTTTGTCATAATAAATCTTTGGTCCTTTTGAAAGATGGTCCTAGGCTTAAAGGGGTCTGAGATTCGTAGGACATTATTATCCTCACTAAAAGGCAGAGCGAATTCTGGTAAAAG
>NC_051408.1:13009011-13009539 GCF_015228065.2 Penaeus monodon
CACTCTATTATCTGCATGTTTATGCCGCTGATAATCACATTTTTCCTGTCAAATGATGCTAAGCTTTGCAATCCCTCCCCCCCCCCCAAACACTACTACCCGACACATTCTCTGTGACAAAAAAAGCGAGCAACAGCAACAAAATCTTCTACAGTGATTAGCTATAGATCCGATTTTCGCCAAAGGATAGCATAGAGTTTGAATGTTACACATGGATTATCTGTGTGTACTAGACTAGCTTGGGCGGCAAAAACAGCTGGTTTGGGTCTGTCCATTTCCGTGGCCATTGTCGCCTTATTCTAACTAGAGTCTGTTCATACGTGATGCACAGTGATGATAAAGAATAAAAGAAAACATTAAAAACACACACACATGGCACACACACTAAATGTAAAACTGCTGCCTTATGATAAGACATCCAAAACGAAGGAACATTTTCAGGAAACACACTTTAGAGATAGTTTTCTAGCAGTGTGCTTGAAGGGGAAAAAGACTTTATTAAATATTCAGCCAACGGATTGTCTTAAA
>NC_051408.1:13013008-13013089 GCF_015228065.2 Penaeus monodon
ATGAAAGAGAAGTGAAAGATTGATTTATTTAATTCTAAGTAAAAAATAGCGGATAATACTGTCTCACCTTTACTCTTATTA
>NC_051408.1:13013332-13013403 GCF_015228065.2 Penaeus monodon
TTCAGTCCACCACACAGACCTTAAGACAGTTAAGTCATGCTAATCAAAATGAAATTAGGTAAGTCGAAATT
>NC_051408.1:13014058-13014243 GCF_015228065.2 Penaeus monodon
GGGAATACGTGATCCTCACTTTTTTCCAAAGGAAAGAGAAGTTATGCCTATACTTAACATGTTTTCCTCTACTTCTCTTCAAATTCGCATCATCGAAACGGATTTCATGTACAACTTTTTTGACGAAAAGACAAGTTTTTCCTTTAGTAATTACATACTAATTTGCTTATCATTACTGTTTTCTT
>NC_051408.1:13016616-13017170 GCF_015228065.2 Penaeus monodon
GTACACTATATATCTAAATATATATTTCTATTTTTTGCTGTATGTATAACTGATTATTGTGTGTCAGGAACCGGTAACCTGCAAATGAATAAAAATGACAGGGGAACGAGAAAGGCGAAGTGTGAAAAGGGAAAGATAGGAATAGAGGAAACTGAGTGATAGATAAAGTAGACTAAGCAAGGAGATGAATATAGGGTATAACACGAACAGCAGACCCTTTTCACCATAACGAAAACTCGCATCATTATTATATTCCCACGCGGTGGAGTGCAAGCAATCCCAAACTCTGGAAAGAACCGAGAACGAGCTATCTTGAAGCGTCATTTTCTCTTAGACAAAAGTATGGAAAAATGAATATGTATGTCATAGTTTTCTTTCTGGCTTTGCAATGCTTTATATTTTCATTTTGAGGCGGTACGTGGTTACAAAGGGTAAGATCAGCTGACTAGATACTTTGATGTGTGTGGGGATTAGAATAATTTTTGTGATTAAAATAGGGTACAACAATAGTTTTTGTAATTACAGTAGGGTTAACAAAATAATTTTACGATTTG
>NC_051408.1:13019206-13019364 GCF_015228065.2 Penaeus monodon
CTAGAGAAGTATTGTGCAATCTAATGTTGCATTTGGGAATATTCTTTCAGCAGAAACGCCAATAAAATTGACCTTTCTCAGCCCCTTTTTTCATCCTTCTGCATCTACATTCATTATCATCCTCTCTCCCTCTACCTCTCCCCCTTTCTCCCCCCCCT
>NC_051408.1:13019556-13019803 GCF_015228065.2 Penaeus monodon
CATCTCTTTATCCCTCTCTCCCTTACTCCCTTCGTATATAACAAATCTATAATCAAGAGTAAATTTATATCGATGACTGACATTGGTATGATGACACTGCACTATTTTTAAGTTTTCCAGTAAACAACATCTTTTTTTCTTTCTTTTTATGAGAGGTAATACGAAAGATATATGTCTTTCTATCTCGTTATTTGAAGCTAACCACTTTACATCTGTCTGTTAGAGGAAATCATCAATCGTGTTGGTA
>NC_051408.1:13020428-13020882 GCF_015228065.2 Penaeus monodon
CAAAAGACTTCTGTTTCTTTATACAAACCCCGAGGCTGAAGGACACATCACGTTCCTTCCCCATCCCACGTAATTGATCCCAAATCCGCAAATCCGATAAGCCGATAACGTTCTTAAATTCCGATCGACTGATAACCTCCTCCCCCTCCCCCACTCCCCCCCAAAAAAAAAGATAAATCCGGTTATGAAATCATATTTGGCCGTATAATCGGACATCAGCATCAGTGGGAGAGAAATGTAATTAGGGAGATGATTAGGCTCTTGCGAAGGAATGAAATGATAGTGATCGACAGGACGATAGAGTCGTGACTCTTGAGAGGGAGGGATCAGAGACTAGGGGTAAATGTGAAGATGCTGAAGTAACTAGCATGGAATGACTAGCATGGTCTTCTGTGGTTATGTATGGCGTATGTGTATATAGATGGTTGATTAGGTGAGTATATGTAATGCTACT
>NC_051408.1:13021400-13021780 GCF_015228065.2 Penaeus monodon
CATACACAATAAATGAATAAAACTTTTGGGGAAAAAATTCTCCCAACTCATCGCTTTTTGCAATGAATATCCAGCTCAAAATCCATTTCTCCCTTTTGTTTTGAAACGCCGGGGAACCCCAATCATCCGCGCTAAGGAAAATGATGTTACGGGGGAAAAATTATCACCTAAAGAAATCACCTTTTTTGCTCATTAATTTCCAAAAACAACGGTTTTTTTTTTCCCCCGGGGGAAAGGGGGACTTATTCTAAAGGACTTGGTGTTTTTCTGCTATCAGGTTTTTTTTGGGTTTCATTCTGGTTTGTGTTTAAATTGTTTGTTTGTTGGCCCTTCTACCTACCCTGTCACCCCTTCTCTCTATTTTTATTAGGGTATCCTTT
>NC_051408.1:13021853-13022434 GCF_015228065.2 Penaeus monodon
ATTAAAATCCCCTTTTTAAAATTATAAAAACAAACATCTTTTGGTTTTATACCAGGAAAATGGAAGGTTTTTGGGATCGAAAAACCCCAAAGCTTTTTTTTTTAACTGTCCCGGTGGGGTGTGTCCCAATGTATTATATCCCTTTCATATGCACACATATTCTACACATGTACATGCACTATAAGGGTTTTAAATCATGTTTTGGAAATCGAAATTTTTTTTCCTTCTCACACTTATTATCAATTCTCGTTTTTTTTTGAAATTCAAACAAAAAATCGAGTATGTTTTTTAAAATCCGGACGCCCAAAATTAAATCTTTATCAATTTTTCAAGGGCCTTGCCTGGAAAAAACCTGTGCAAAATTTTATGATCGATTTTTTGGATATTCTGACGCCCAAAAAATGCCCCTTTCCCTTGCGTAAGGGCACTGAGGGAATGGTATCTCTGTTTCTTTGATGTAGTTTTCGTTTGAGATTTTTAAAAGGGCCCTGGGGAAACAGCCGGGGCTATCTATCGCTATAAATTTTTTATTTCCTCATTCTTTCACATGCCCAATACCAAACCCGAAACGAAACTTAAAG
>NC_051408.1:13022525-13022710 GCF_015228065.2 Penaeus monodon
CCAAACGACGCACGCCCCAACACCCCAAATAAACCCACACCCACAACACCACACAAAAAGGCACACAAACACAAAACCCACAAAACAAAACCCAAAACACACACCAAAAACCCCACACCACCCCAAAACCCACCTACCCTTTCCATAAAATTTTTCACACACAAAACACACACACCCCAAAACCC
>NC_051408.1:13023503-13023815 GCF_015228065.2 Penaeus monodon
GAAAGAGAAGGAGAGAGGAAATTGAGAGAAAAAAACCCAAAAAAAAGGACAGGAAGACACTACTCAAAAAACTTCCATAAAAGTCATATACTGTGGAACAAGAAACTTGATTTATTTTTAAAATTTTTGGGTTTTCCCACATTTTTTCACCCATAGAGCGAAAAATTTTAATTTTCCCCAAAATGCGTTTTACACTCCCTTTTAAACCTTATTTTTAAAAAATGTAAACTATACCCAAAATTTTTTGACATAAAAATTTTTACAAAACCCGGGCTTTAAATAATAAAAAAAAACCCGTAAAGCTCACCACCT
>NC_051408.1:13023899-13024278 GCF_015228065.2 Penaeus monodon
TACCCCCTTTAAACCCTCACTCTTTTTTTTTCCCCTCCTTATTTCATAAAACCCATTTTTTAAAGCTATTACCTACAGGGTCAAACAAGAGCTTCAGACACACCCGTCTGTAGTAAATGATTAAAGTATTGCCTCGACTTTCTGTTCTTCTGTTCAGTAGGCGTTTTAAGGTTGCCCTTTTTGTTTTTCTTTTTCTTTTTCATCACATTCGCTCTGGCCGTCTAATCATTGTTAATTTATTTATCTCTTAATTAGCCTCTCTTTCTTTATCTATGAATTCAAATATATGCACTAATTTACAAATGTATCAGTATCTACTTAAATTTCCCAAATTTTTTTTTTTTAATTTATTCAAAGGGCTAATTATTTTTCCACACCC
>NC_051408.1:13024365-13024902 GCF_015228065.2 Penaeus monodon
TTTTTCTTAATTCGGGCCATCCTTAAACCTTCAAATACTCCTATCCAAGTCTTTCCCAAATCAACTCCTCCTATTATGAATTTTCCTCCACCCTTCAAATTAAAAATTCAATTCAAATCTGTAGTTCAGAGGCAAAACCCTCTCCTTTTTTCTTTCCCTAATCAAAACAAGAAGACCCAAATTTCCCCCGGGGGAATATACCACCTTCCTCCCTTAATTAACTTTCAATTGAGTGATCAAACATGCATTACTAGCCCCCTCCTCCTTCTCCCCCTTTCCCCCCTTTTTCCACTCGCTCTTTTTTTTCCCCTCGTTCGGGTCTTTTCCTATTCTTATCTTATTTTGTGTGTCTCTCCTTTCCTTATCTATCTATAAGCTTCTTTCTATATGTTCTCGTTCTCAATCTGTCTGTATCTGTCACTATCTCTATCTTTTGGGTCTGCCTCTTGTTTTCCTTGTTGTCTTTCTGTCTTTCCTCTGTTTTGGGAAAAAAAAATTTTTTTTAAATTAATTTTAAAATCAAAAAAAATTTAAAAC
>NC_051408.1:13025031-13025191 GCF_015228065.2 Penaeus monodon
AATATATTAAGAGAGGGGAATAAGAGATCAGGCATCTGGGAAATTTCAGATTTACTACAGTATATCATTAGGAAGACTGTGGCGCAGAGTTTGTCTCTCTAGTAGTTTATAAGTATAGCGTCTGTAACTTGCAAGCCATATAGAGGTTTGTAGAAAGACA
>NC_051408.1:13025390-13025576 GCF_015228065.2 Penaeus monodon
ACGTGTTTCTACAAACCTCTATATGGCTTGCAAAGTTACAGACTGCTATAACTTATAAACTACCTACGAGAGCTACAAACTCTGACGCCACAAAGTTTCCCTAATCAGATATACTGTATGTAAATCTGAAAGTTTCACAGATTGCCTGATCCTCTCTATTCCCCTCTCTCTACATATATTTCACTT
>NC_051408.1:13025840-13025912 GCF_015228065.2 Penaeus monodon
GGAATGAGCAATCTAGGAAACTTTCAGATTAACATACAACATGATGATAGATAGATAGATATCTAACTCAGG
>NC_051408.1:13026647-13026966 GCF_015228065.2 Penaeus monodon
AGGAGATGACGCAATTAAATGATAAATAAATCATTATCAATCATCATCAAGACAAAAATCCAAAAGTGATCTTGAATGCTACTCACATGGTCAAAAAAAAAATTTCAAGAAAACAATACCGACCCCATTTAATTGAATAAAATCAAAACTTTTTTTCCCGCCATTCCTGGCCTGAAAATTCAAATAGCGAAGCCGATGCGTAAACAGTTTGCTAAAAAAAAAATTAACATCAAAATTTTTCGTAACTGTAAAGGTCCTAGTTTATACCCCAATACTTTGTCAATTTTGTGAAGATGCATAGTTAGAGACAGTCTAAGAG
>NC_051408.1:13031841-13032489 GCF_015228065.2 Penaeus monodon
CTCTATTATCTGCATGTTTATGCCCCTGATATCACATTATTTCTGTCAAATGATGCTAAAGCTTTGCAAACCCTCCCCCCCCAAACCACCACTACCCTGACACTATTCTCTTTGACAAAAAACGAGCAACAACAACAAAAATATTCTAAAGTGATTAGGCTATAATCCGATTTCGCCAAAGGATAGCATAGAGTTGAATGTTACACAGGGATTATCTGTGTGATACTAGGCTTGGGGCGGCAAAACAGCTGGTTTTGTGTCTGTCGCATTTCCGTTGGCCATTGTCGCCTGTATTCTAACTATAGTCTGTTCATCGTGATGCACAGTGATGAATACGAAATAAAAGAAAACATAAAAAAAACACACACACACACTAAATGTAAAACTGCTGCCTTTATGATAGCAAATCCAAAGACGAGGAACATTTTCAGAAAACAGACTTTAGAGATGAGTTTTCTAGCAGTGCTTGGAAGGGAAGATTAATTTCAGACGGATTGATCTTATTATTCTTATTCTAGCTCATATCTTCTACTATAAGTATATATTTTAATACATCGTCACAATGCAGATAAATGATATCTCTCGATTTTAAATCTCTTGATAATAGATTTTTTGCTATATTTTATCTATACATATATATGACATCAC
>NC_051408.1:13032539-13032680 GCF_015228065.2 Penaeus monodon
ATAAAGAGAATAGTATAAGATAGAGAGAGAGAAGATAATCATCAATAGACATGATAGATAATAGATGAATAGCAATAGATAAAGAATCATTTATATTTTTTGCTTTTTTTATGTATATTATATAATAGCATGACACACATC
>NC_051408.1:13033316-13033554 GCF_015228065.2 Penaeus monodon
ATTTTTGTAATTTTTTTTATGCAATCATGTTTACAGCAGTCGGCTTTCGCTATATTGAATTCTCAGGCCAGGAATGGCGGTAAAAAATAAGTTATTGACTCTTTATTCAATATACTGGATCGGTATTGTTTCTTGAAATTTTGTTGTTTGACCTATGCGAGATAGCATTCAAGATCACTTTTGGATTTTTGTCTTGATGATGATTGATAATGATTTATTTATCATTTAATTGCGTCAT
>NC_051408.1:13034340-13034409 GCF_015228065.2 Penaeus monodon
GAAAGTTTCCTAGATTGCTCATTCCCTCTCTAGTTCGTCTCTATCTATCTCTTTTTTCTCTGATGTAAA
>NC_051408.1:13034607-13034884 GCF_015228065.2 Penaeus monodon
CAGCTGAGAAGAAAAAGAGAGAGATAGAGAAGAAAGAGAGGAAAAAGAAGGAAGAAAGTGAAATATATTAGAAGGGAATAGAGGATCGGCATCTTGGAACTTTTAGATTTACTACAGTATATCTGAATTAGGAAACTTGTGGCGTCAGAGTTTGTAGCTCTCGGAGGGAGTTATAAGTTATAGCAGGCTGTAACTTGCAACCATATGAGTTTGTAGAAAAACGTGTGATAGTTTATATACAATTCATCAAACAGTGCAACTATCTATCCATAATAAT
>NC_051408.1:13035330-13035748 GCF_015228065.2 Penaeus monodon
CTGTCCATCTGTCTATTTTAACCCCCAGTGTCTTATTTGTACTACTAGCATGACACAAAAATTCCAAAAAGGGCCCCGTTAAACAGGGGGTTTATGAAGCCAAAATTCCAATCTGTTAATGTTGTTACAGCATATACGCTTGAATGAATAATTATATAACCATTTTTATGCAAAAGAACTATCCCCGGTACATTTTTCATAAGTAAAACTTTCCCAATCACTTAAAAAAAAATCACGGGTTTTATTTCCTAAAAACGTGGGGCTTATCTTTTTAAAGCCCCAAACATTTTTTAAAAATGTATGAAAACATAGGCTCCCTTCCCGGGAAAATACTTACTAAATTTTTTTGAAATGTGGGGTAAGTACTTTATCAATTGAAATGTGATTGAGTATCATCAAACTCTGAAATAAATAATCT
>NC_051408.1:13035849-13036117 GCF_015228065.2 Penaeus monodon
TCTTGAATAAATGTTACCATTCTTTTATTTGTTATATTGTTCACTGATATTTCCAAAACTTAAAAATAACTTCAATCATAAGACAACTACTCACTTCGTTGTCTCTTCCAGATTAACGTTATAATCTATTAATGACTAAAAACCTTTTTTCCATCAAAATTTTGACTGTCGTTGGGGTTATATATAGTCATAAGATTTTGTCCTTACCCAAATTTAAATTTTAACTAAAAACTCGCATGACATACCAAAACTGTTTTCCCCGAGCAAA
>NC_051408.1:13037441-13037526 GCF_015228065.2 Penaeus monodon
GCCGAATATTTCATTGAAGTTTACAATTTTGGGGTAGAAGAGAGAGGAGAGATGGATTACTATAGATTAAAATGAAGAGTATGCG
>NC_051408.1:13037747-13038003 GCF_015228065.2 Penaeus monodon
GGTGACGGGCCACAATCTCCCTTCACGATTCCCTCCTCCTCCTCCCTTTCCTTCTCCATTTCCGGCATGGGTAACTCCACGAAACATTATCCGTAAGCATGCTCAAGTGTTTTCCGGACTGAGACACTTCGGCAAAATTCATTTTTTGCCCGTGGTTGTACCGAACCTCACACGAAGGGGGGGATGGGGGTTAAAAGAGGGAAGTTTTTGGGGATTGAATGACTACAAGATTTTCTCTCCTGTTTTCTTTAAGGGG
>NC_051408.1:13038041-13038150 GCF_015228065.2 Penaeus monodon
ACCCCTGTTTTCCTCTACGATTGTTTGTGTGTTTTTCTTTTTGTCTCCCGTTTTCTTTGTTTCTGTTTTTGTCTATCTGTGGTCCTTCATTACTCCCCTTTTTGCATTT
>NC_051408.1:13038329-13038596 GCF_015228065.2 Penaeus monodon
ACCCATTCACTTCTGTCTATTTTTTTTTCCATCCCCTTTCCCCCCCTTTAATCTAGAAAAGCGTTAAATCCGGAAAAATATCCCTCAGAAATCAAATATTTTTGTTTTCAAATCGTTCTCTTTTTCCCGTCAAAAACACAACATATGCCAATGGAAACAAACATTTACATTAATGAAAACACACACAAATGTTGCTTACTAAACAAATGTTATTTTTTGTCAAAATAGTTATACGCACCCAAAACACACAGACTGCATCGTGTTGTC
>NC_051408.1:13039633-13039729 GCF_015228065.2 Penaeus monodon
GTTAATAGTCTGGATGATCGTCTATATTCTATACCATCTCTAGTATACGCACACAACACACCATATACTTCTCTCTTCTTCCTCTCATCCCTGAGT
>NC_051408.1:13040233-13040439 GCF_015228065.2 Penaeus monodon
ATATCTGTTGAAACTTTCAGATTTACATACAGTGATATCTGATTAGGGAACTTTGTGGCGTCAGAGTTTGTAGCTCTCGTAGTAGTTTATAAGTTATATCAGGCTGTAACTTTTGCAAGGCCATTATAGGGTTTGTAGAAACACGTGTGAATATGTTTTATATACAATATCAATCATCAGGTGTTCAATCTATCTATCCATATACA
>NC_051408.1:13040921-13041776 GCF_015228065.2 Penaeus monodon
TATCTGTGTGTGTGTGTGTCTAGTCCATCTGTCGCATCTGTCTATATAAGCCACCAGTGTACTTATTTGTACTACTGAGCATGACACCAGATTCGCGAATGCGCGTTAGAACATGGTTATGAAGCCAAAATTTCCAATCTGTTAATGTTGTTACCAAGGCTATATACGCTTGAATGAATAATTATATTAACACAGTTATGGCATAGAACTATCACGTACAGTTGTTCATTATAGTAATATACATTCACATCACTTAAAAAAAAATCACTGTTTTATTAGTCCTAAAAAATCGTGCGTGGCTTATCTTTTTAAAGTCCCAACACTTTTAAACAATGTAATGGAAAACGATAGGCTCCCTTCCCTGGAATATACTTACATAAACTTTTCTTGGCAATGTGTGGTAATGTACTTTAATCAATTGAAGATGTGATTGAGTATCATCAAGACTCTGAAATAAAATAATCTAAACAAAAGGCGAAGTAAATTATTGGATGTTGTTTTTCTCTTGATTCTCAAGGACCGCACCTGAAACCGCTTAACGTTGGGTCATTGACTCCCAGGGTAAGAACGCCTTGTCTTTGAATAAATGTACCATTCTTGTATTTGTTAATATTGTTCACTTGATATTTCCATAAACTTAAAATAACTTTAAAAACATCATAAGACACTACTCCCCCGCCTCCCCACCTCGCGACTATTCGTTGTCTCTTCCAGATTAACGTTATAATCTATTAATGACTAATAACCTTTTCCATCACAATTGACTGTCGTTGGGAGTTATATATCAGTCATAAGATTATTGTCACATATATCACAATTAAATATTAACTATAAACTCGACATGACATACCAAAA
>NC_051408.1:13043217-13043416 GCF_015228065.2 Penaeus monodon
CTGATAATATAATAGTAGTATAGGTTATAGTATACTGTAACAACCGAGACATTGCATACATCTCATATAATAGAAATATATGTAATATTTAGAGAGAATTTTATAATAGATTGTAGGAGAGCAGAGAAAAAATATAGATACGATAGATATAGATATATGCGCGAATATATTCATTGAAGAATTAAATTTTGGGTTCAGA
>NC_051408.1:13043624-13043904 GCF_015228065.2 Penaeus monodon
GTGGTGTAGCGAGGCCACAATCTCTTACACGATGCCCTCCTCCTCCTCTTCTCCTTACTCCATTTCCGAGCATGGGTAAGCTCCACGAAACATTATCACGTAAGCAGTGACTCAAGTGTTTGCACGAATACCTGGAAGAACGTACTTCGGCAAAGTTCATTTTTTGCTGTGGTTGTACTCGAAAGCCTCACACGAAGGGAGTATGAGGGCTTAATAGATGCAAAGTTTCTGGGGCATTGTAATGACTACAAGATTTTCTCTCCTGTTTTCTTTATAGGTG
>NC_051408.1:13044038-13044539 GCF_015228065.2 Penaeus monodon
GGTCCCTTCATTACGATCCTCTTTTGCATTTTCAGTCTGGCTGCCTGTCCGCCTATCTCTGTCATGCTGTCTGCTGCCTGTCCGCCTTATCTCTGTCGCGTCTGGCATGTCGCTCGGGTCTTCTCTGTCTCTCTGACTGCCTTCTCCTCTCCCATTAGTATAGTATCTATCTTAGTATCTTTCTTTCGAGCTCTCTCGTCTTCACTCGCTCTCTCTCTCTCAGTGTGTCTGTCATACTCCTAATTCACTTGCTGTCTATTTTTTTTTCGCATCGACCTCCCCCTCTTTAATCTAGAAACGCGTTAAATCCGGAACTAAATATCCGCAGATCAGAAAATACAATTATTTTTGGTTATCATAATCGTTCTCTTTTGCCCGTCAAACACACAACATATGCCACTAATGGATAAGCAAACATTGACATGTAATATAGAAGAACACACACAAGTGGTTGCTTACTATCAAATGTTAATTTTTTGTCATAAATAGTTATACGCACCC
>NC_051408.1:13046499-13047179 GCF_015228065.2 Penaeus monodon
TCTGTCTGCACTGAAAGAAATCTCCCAGAATTACCTTCGACTTGCGCCAGCTCTCTAGTAATCTTTTTCTCTATTACACTGTATTGCCTAATAGAATCATCTCCATTGTCTTACATTGCAGATTGCCTAATGTTTACCGTGTGTAGTCTGCGTGTTGCTATTATATATTGCGCGCATTGGAGGAAAATTTGTATGAAGGATATCTTTCGAGTGGTATTTGTAAAATTAAGTTCCGTGAGAAGTATACATTGACATACATACTCATTCATTTCTCAATATTATAACCAAATAGACAATATGTTTCATATCCATGGCGTCTATGCATATTGATTTAGTTGTTTTCAATCAAAGATAGTTAATTCATTATCATTTATCTAAACAGCCAGTTTCGAGTGTGTCATTTCTTATTAATTAAAACTGAAAACATGAGAGTGACTATATTCGGTGGCTTGCATTATTTATCTGATCATCTCTCTCTCTCTGTTCGAATATAATATTTCAATCTTTTGAATGTTATTATTTAACTTTCATAGTGCATTTGGCTCATATTGTACGAGGGATGAGTTATGAGATGTTGTGAATGTCAATCAGAAATTATTTTCTTTTCCTTGCGAGTAATTGTTTTTGTGAATGAGATCTTTAAGTTATGCGCGTTCATTTATTACTCGTATCTATTTAAT
>NC_051408.1:13047524-13047810 GCF_015228065.2 Penaeus monodon
TCGGGGGCGTGTGCACAGTGGGCGAGTGTGGAGGGGCGGGTGTGTAAAGGTTGGGGGGAGGAAATAATAGAAGTGAATTAAGTGAAACCAGATAACAGCGCGTGCGTCTTAGGGGAAAAATGCAAAGAGCTACGCTCACTAATGCTGGATATACTTAAACTACAAATCAGGATTTTACAGGGAAACGACGCAGCTGTTTCACAGCGCCAACGGCAACACAGAAATTGAAAGGGACGTAGAAATGCAGAAATAAGAGGAAAACATTAATAAACGAATAGATGACGAC
>NC_051408.1:13048027-13048292 GCF_015228065.2 Penaeus monodon
ATAGAATAGATGTATCATTCTCATGAAAACTACTCTCAGGTAAAGGGAGGCTGGTTTGCCACATTATCAGATAAATAAAAAATAGCATTGTAATATAAAACAAAAAGTTATATTACGGATTTTAATCAAGGTGTACTTCTCCATGTCTTATAATCTATATTGTGAAACATTTTCATTTCACTATGCTGATTAAGGATTCACTGAATTTATGAATGAAATCTTTGGTTTAATCTCAAGGATAGGTGTGTATTTTCGACCAGACGCT
>NC_051408.1:13050811-13051100 GCF_015228065.2 Penaeus monodon
TGCGTGTGTTTGTCTTCTATTAGACTGTCTAAAATACCCACTCTATTCCTTGAGATTAAATTTTTTTGAAAGATTTTCATAGCCTTGCTAATTATTCAGTGATCCTTAATCAATAGTGATAATGAAAAATGTTTAGGCAATATCGATTATATACATGGAGAAGTAGCACCTGATTAAAATCGCGTATATAACTTTTTGTTTTTATATATCATGATATTTTTTTTCCTGTATGTTGGCAATCCAGCTCCCTGGTGAGTAGTTTTCATGATGAATGATAGCATCATATTCT
>NC_051408.1:13051333-13051567 GCF_015228065.2 Penaeus monodon
CATCTATTCGTTTTTAATGTTTATCTCTTTATTTCTTCATTTCTCGCACAGTGGTCAATTTCTGTGTTTGCGTTGGCGGTGAAACAGCTGAGGCGTTTCCCTTGTACAATCCTGATTTGTAGTTTTAAGTATATCAGCATTAGTGAGAGTAGCTCTGGGAATTTTGCAACGTAATAATGACGCCACGCGCTTGTTATTCTGTGTTTCATTTATTACTTCTATCTATTTAATTAC
>NC_051408.1:13051993-13052398 GCF_015228065.2 Penaeus monodon
ATTATAATAGATACTAGTAATAAATGAAACGCAGCATAACTTAAGATCTCATTCACAAAAACAAGTACGTGGCAAGAAAAAGAAAATAATTATTTCTGTTGACATTTCAGCAACATCGCTCATCTCATCCCTCGTATCATATAGAGGGGGCAAATGCATATGAGCAGTTTAAATAATAACATTAAAATAGATTGAAAGTATTATGATTCGAAGCAGAGAGAGAGAGATGATTTCAGCATAAATAATGAAGCACCGAATAATATTCACTCGTCATTGGTTTTCGTTTTAATTATCTAAGAAATGACACACTCGAACATGGCTTTTAGATGATGATATATGAATTATACGTCTTTGATTGACAAAGCAACTAAAATCAATATGCATAGATTGCCTGGGATATGCTAG
>NC_051408.1:13052425-13052723 GCF_015228065.2 Penaeus monodon
CGAAACTATGTTTGTTATAATATTTGAGAAATGAATAGATATGTATGGTCAAATGTATCTTCTCTATGGATACTTAATTTTACAAATAACCACTCGAAAGATATCCTTCATCAAATTTCGCTCCTGCGCGATATATTCATATCAACCAGCGCAGCTACACACAGGTAACATTAGGCTATCTGCAATTAATACAAGGGAGATGGATTTATGTTAGGCATCATGGTGAATGGAAGAAAGTATTTACTGAAGGCTGGCGGCTAAGTCGGGTATTCTTCTGGGAGATTTCTTTTACACACAT
>NC_051408.1:13054656-13054916 GCF_015228065.2 Penaeus monodon
TTTTGACAAAAATAACTTGATTAGTAAGCAACATTTGTGTGTGTTTCTTCAGATACATGTCAAATGTTTGGCTTTCCATTGTGCAATGTTGTGTGTTTGACGGGCAAAAGAGAAACGATATTGATTACACAAAATATTTGTATTTTTCTGACTGCGGATCTTTGTTCCGATTTAACGCGTTTCTAGATTAAAATGAGGGGGAAGGGTATAGGAGAAAAAATAGACAGCAAGGGAGAGGTGAATGGGTATGACGACTAACT
>NC_051408.1:13054954-13055228 GCF_015228065.2 Penaeus monodon
TACTATAGGATACGATACTAAACTTAATGGGAGATGGGAGGACAGGCAGTCAGTAGAGACGAGACGATAGGACAGACAGGACGGTAGGCAGAGTAGGCGGACAGTGGCATGCCATACAGAGATAGGCGGACAGGCAGCGGCCTACTGAAAATGTCTAAACAGAGAGTACGTAATGAAGGGAGCGCTACTCGATAGAGGCAGAAAGCAGAAACAAAGACAAACGGAGAGAGCAGAAATAAGAAACACACAAACAATCGTAGAGAGAAAACAGGGT
>NC_051408.1:13055245-13055497 GCF_015228065.2 Penaeus monodon
CGAAGGGACAGCATCAAAAAAAATACAAACCCTTAAAGAAAAGCAGGAGAGAAAAATCTGTAGCTATTTACACGATCCCCAGAACTTTGCGCTCTATAAAAAAAGGCCGCTCATACTCCTCTTCGTGTGGCTTAATCGAGTCCAACCACACGGCACACAATGATCTTTGCGCGAAGTGTAGCTCAGTCGCGTGTCCACCTTGATTCACTGCTTACTGTGATAATGTTTTTCGGTGGAGCTTATCCCATGCGC
>NC_051408.1:13055532-13055597 GCF_015228065.2 Penaeus monodon
TATCAGTGTATGGAGTTATCGTGGCCTCGGCTACACCCGGCTCTCTCTCAGGGGGCACATATCTG
>NC_051408.1:13057553-13057819 GCF_015228065.2 Penaeus monodon
TCGGGAAGCAGTTTTGGTGATGTCATGGTCGAGTTTATATTTAATATTTAATTGTGATATCATGTGAGCAATATCTTATGACTGATATATAACTCCCAACGACAGTCAATTGTGATGGAAAAGGTTATTAGTCATTAATAGATTATAACGTTAATCTGGAAGAGACAACGAAGTGAGTAGTTGTCTTATGATTGAAGTTATTTTTAAGTTTTGGAAATATCAGTGAACAATATAACAAATAAAAGAATAGTAACATTTATTCAAGA
>NC_051408.1:13058033-13058415 GCF_015228065.2 Penaeus monodon
TTTTTCGATTACTTGTTAAAGTGTTTGGGAGACTCTTAAAAAGATGAGAGCACTTCACCGATTTTTAGGCAATAATATATAAAGGACGCAGTGTGATTTTTTTTTTAATGTGATGTGAATGTCTATTACTATTATGAAAAATGTACCGGTGATAGTTCTATATGCATTAAACTGTGTTATATATTATTCAATTCAGGCGTATATGCTGTAACAGCAACCATTAACAGGATTGGAATTTTTGGCTTCGATAACCTATGTTCTAACAGCGCATTTTCGCGATTCTTGTGGTTCTGCTTAGTAGTACAATAGAGGAGCACCTGGTGTTCATATAGAACAGATGGACAGATTGGTGACTACAACACACAGCACAACCCAGATCGAG
>NC_051408.1:13058943-13059105 GCF_015228065.2 Penaeus monodon
GGCTTGCAAAGTTACAGACTGCTATAACTTATAAACTACCTACGAGAGCTACAAACTCTGACGCCACAAAGTTTCCCTAATCAGATATACTGTATGTAAATCTGAAAGTTTCACAGATTGCCTGATCCTCTCTATTCCCCTCTCTCTACATATATTTCACTT
>NC_051408.1:13059273-13059409 GCF_015228065.2 Penaeus monodon
CTCAGAGAGAGAAAGATAGATAGAGACGAACTTAGGAGAGGGAATGAGCAATCTAGGAAACTTTCAGATTAACATACAACATGATAGATAGATAGATAGATATCTAACTCAGGGAGAGAGGAAGAGAGAAGTATAT
>NC_051408.1:13061347-13062071 GCF_015228065.2 Penaeus monodon
GTAGACATACTACATATTTACTTGTCTATAGTCTTAAATACATACATTACATATTGACTTGTCTATATTATACCTATCTACATTGTATACCATACATACACTTTTACCGTTTGTATGTTCTGTCGGTATGTAATTTTTATTTTCGCTTTTATGCATGAATATATATTGCCAATATATATATTACATCTCATTATATCAATATGTACGCACTCTATTATCTGGGATGTTTCTGCCCCTGATATCACATTATTTCGTCAAAATGATGCTAAGCTTTCAAACCCTACCCCCCCCAAACCATACTACCCTGACACTATTCTCTTTGACAAAAAAAAAGAGCAACAGGCAACAAAAATATTCTTAATTGATTAGGCTATAATCCGATTTCGCCAAGGATAGCATAGAGTGAATGTACACAGGATTATCTGTGTGATACTAGGCTTGGGGCGGCAAAAACAGTGGTTTTGTTGATTGTCGCATTTCGTTGGCATTGTCGCCTAGTATTTCTAAACTATAGGTCCTGTTCATCGTGATGCACAGTGAGAATACGAAATAAAGAAAACATAAAAAAACACACACACACACTAAATGTAAAACTGCTGCCTTTATGATAGCAAATCCAAAGACGAGGAACATTTTCAGAAAACAGACTTTAGAGAGGAGTTTTCTAGCAGTGCTTGGAAGGGGAAAAAGAATTTTAAATTTTCAGCCAACGGATTGATCTTAA
>NC_051408.1:13065802-13065877 GCF_015228065.2 Penaeus monodon
ATGAAAGAGAAGTGAAAGATTGATTTACTTAATTCTAAGTAAAAAATAGCGGATAATACGTATCACCCTTTACTC
>NC_051408.1:13066125-13066204 GCF_015228065.2 Penaeus monodon
TCGTAAATTCAGTCCACCACAACAGACCTTAAGACAGTTAAGTCAGCTAAATCAAATGAAATTAGGTAAGTCGAAATGC
>NC_051408.1:13066813-13067037 GCF_015228065.2 Penaeus monodon
CTCATTTTTCCTTCCCCTCTCCCTCGTCTCTCTAGGGAATACGTGATCCACACTTTTTTCCAAAGGAAAGAGAAGTTAGGCCTATACTTAACATGTTTTCTCTACTTTCTGCCTCCAAAGTTCGGCCATCATCGAAACAGGATTTCATGTACACTTTTTTGACGAAAAGAAGTTTTTCCTTTAGTAATTACAGTACTAATTGTGCTGATCATTACTGTTTTCTT
>NC_051408.1:13069343-13069847 GCF_015228065.2 Penaeus monodon
TTCTATTTTTGCTGTATGTATAATGATTATTGTGTGTCAGGAACCGGTAACCTGCAAGATGAATAAAAATGAAAGGGGACGAAAAATGGAGACGTGTGAAAAGGAAAGATAGGAAGAGAGGAAAAGAGTGATAGACAAAGTAGACATAAGCAAGGAGATGAATATAGGGTATACACGAACAACAGACCTTTTCACCATAACGAAAAACTCGCATCATTAGTTATTCCCACGCGGTGGAGTGCAACAATCCCCAAACCCTGAAAGAACCGAGAACAGCTGATCTTGAAGCGTCATTTTCTCTTAGACAAAAGTAGGAAAAATGATATGTATGTACATAGTTTCTGCTTGCAATGCTTATATTTTCATTTTGCGGTAGTGTTACAAAGGGTAAGATCAGCCTGACGAGATACTTTGTGTGTGTGTGGATTAGAATAATTTGTGATTAAAATAGGGTACATAACAATAGTTTGTAATTACAGTAGGGTAGAACAAAATAATTTACAC
>NC_051408.1:13070539-13070702 GCF_015228065.2 Penaeus monodon
CTAGAGAAAGTTATGTGGCAATCTAATGTGCATTTCGGGAATATTTCTTTCAGCAGAAACGCCAGTAAAATTGACCTTTCTCAGCCCCTTTTTTTCATCCTTCTGCATCTACATTCATTATCATCCTCTCTCCCTCTACCTCTCCCCCTTTCTCCCCCCCCCT
>NC_051408.1:13070954-13071220 GCF_015228065.2 Penaeus monodon
TGACAACAGAGGAACATATAATCTCTCTATCCATCTCTTTATCCTCTCCTTACTCCCTTCGTATATAACAAATCTATAATCAGGGTAAATTTTATCGATGGACTTACATTGGTATGATGACACTGCACTATTTTTCGTTTCCAGTAAAACCACATCTTTTTTTCTTCTTTTATGAGAGTAATAGAAAAGATATATGTCTTTCTATTCGTTATTTGATGCTAACCACCTTTACATCTGTCGTTCGAGGAAATCAATCAATCGTGTTG
>NC_051408.1:13071881-13072263 GCF_015228065.2 Penaeus monodon
CTTAATCTAATCAAGACTTCTGTTTCTTTATACAAAATACCCGAGGCGAAGGACACAGTCACGTTCCGTACCCATCCAACGTATTGAGCCCAATCCGCAAATCCGATAAGACCGATAAGTCTTAAATTCACGAGCCGACTGATAAACCTCCCCCCCTCCCCACCCCCCACCAAAAAAAAAAGATAAATCCGGTTATGAAATCCATTTGGGCCGTATCATCGGACATCAGCATCAGTGGGAGAGAAATGTAATTAGGGAGATGATTAGGCTCTTGCGAAGAATGAAACTGATATGATCGACACGGACGATCGAGTGCGTGATCTTGAGAGGGAGGGATCAGAGACTAGGGTAAATGTGGAAGAGCGAAGTAACTAGCATGGAA
>NC_051408.1:13072834-13073075 GCF_015228065.2 Penaeus monodon
GCAGATGAATATCCAGCATCAGAAATCCATTTCTCTTCCTTGTCTCTGTACGCCGTGGGAACCAATCACCCGCGCTAATGAAGAATGATGTTCACGGAGGAATTATCACCTCAAGCAAATCACCTTTTTTGCTCATTAACTTCCAGAAACAACGGCTTTCCAGGATAGGGACTTATTCTAAGGAGCTTGGTGTGTTTCTGCATATCAGGTTATTTGGGATCATTCTGGTGTGTGATTCATA
>NC_051408.1:13073233-13073303 GCF_015228065.2 Penaeus monodon
GAATTATATAACAAACGATCTGTTGTTTTATACCAGGAGATGGAAAGGTTTTGTATCAAATACACCAGCT
>NC_051408.1:13073393-13073725 GCF_015228065.2 Penaeus monodon
GGTTTAATCATGATTGGAAATCGTAATTGTTTATCCTTCTTCATCACTTTATTATCAATATCATCGTTATTTTGAAATTCGAGTAAAATCGAGTATGTTATTATAATCCGGACGACCATAATTCATATCTTTATTTAACTTTCAAGGGCGCTTGCCTGGAATAACACTGTGCGTAATGTATGATCGATGTTTGATATTCTGACGACCAATAATGACCCTCCCTTGCGTAATGGCACTGATGAATGGCATCTCTGTTTCTTTGATGTAGGTTTTCGTTTAGAGAGTTTTAAAGTCTAGGAAACAAGCCGCTATCTATCGCTATGAATTTTAGT
>NC_051408.1:13074466-13074874 GCF_015228065.2 Penaeus monodon
ACGATAATAAGATGAAAGTAATATATATACTATATACTTTGAATCACTTACCACCCTTATACTCACTCTTATTTTTTCTCCTTATTTCATACATACATTCTTTAAGCTATTACCTACAGGGTCAAACAAGAGCTTCAGACACACCCGTCTGTAGTAAATGATTAAAGTATTGCCTCGACTTTCTGTTCTTCTGTTCAGTAGGCGTATTAGGTTGCCCTTTTGTATGTCTATTTCTTTTTCATCACATTCGCTCTGGCCGTCTAATCATTGTTAATTTATTTATCTCTTAATTAGCCTCTCTTTCTTTATCTATGAATTCAAATATATGCACTAATTTACAAATGTATCAGTATCTACTTAATATCCATTTTTTCTAATATTCAAATGGCTAATTATTTATCCACACAC
>NC_051408.1:13074922-13075052 GCF_015228065.2 Penaeus monodon
CACATGTATTTTCTACACACACACACACATATAACGAACTCTTCTTATATTCAGCCATCCTTCAACATTCATATCCTCCTATTCAAGTCATTCCATCAACCTCCTCCTATTATGAATTTTCCTCCAGCTC
>NC_051408.1:13075078-13075398 GCF_015228065.2 Penaeus monodon
TGTAGTTCAGGCGCGACCCTCTCCTTCTCTTTCCGCTAATCTAACAAGAAGATCTAATTCCACGGGGAATATACCACCTTCCTCCCTTAATTAACTTTCAATTGAGTGATCAAACATGCATTACTAGCCCCCTCCTCCTTCTCCCCACTCTCTTCCACTCGCTCTGTATTTCTCTCGTTCTGTCTGTCTCCTAATCGTATCTGGGTATGTGTGTGTCTCTCCTTTCCTTATCTATCTATAAGCTTCTTTCTATATGTTCTCGTTCTCAATCTGTCTGTATCTGTCACTATCTCTATCTCTGTGTCTGCCTGCTTGCTTTC
>NC_051408.1:13075493-13075873 GCF_015228065.2 Penaeus monodon
TTCTTGCTCCTCTTTCTCTCCCGTCACTCTCTCTCTCTCCCGTCTCTCTCTCAGACTGTTTCTAACTTATGTCATCATTGCACAATTATTGACAACGATATTGGAGTATAAACTAGGGACCTTTGCAGTACACGGTGTTACGAAATTATGATGTAATCATTTTTTTATGCAATCATGTTTACAGCAGTCGGCTTTCGGCTATATGAATCTAGGCCCGGAATGGCGGTAAAAATAAGTATTGACTCTTTATGCAAAATACTGGATCGTGTATGTTTCTTGAAATTTGGTGTGTGACCATAGCGAGATAGCATTCAAGATCACTTTGGATTTTTGTCTTGAGGATGATTGATAATGATTTAATTTATCATTTAATTGAGTCA
>NC_051408.1:13076640-13076725 GCF_015228065.2 Penaeus monodon
CCATGTGTATGTTAATCTGAAGTTCCTAGATGCTCATTCCTCTCTAGTCGTCTCTATCTATCTCTATTTCTCTGAGTTGTATAAT
>NC_051408.1:13077052-13077289 GCF_015228065.2 Penaeus monodon
AAGTGAAATATATGTAGAGAGAGTGGAATAGAGAGGATCAGGCACTCTGTGAACTGCAGATTACATACAGTATATCTGATTAGGGAAACTTGTGGCGTCAGAGTTTGTAGCTCTCGTAGGTAGTTTAGAAGTTATAGCAGGCTTGTAAACTTGCAAGCCAATAGAGGTTTTGTAGAAAACACGTGTGAATATTGTTTATTACAATATATCAATCAATCAGTGTCAATCTATCTATCC
>NC_051408.1:13077762-13078046 GCF_015228065.2 Penaeus monodon
ACCAATCTGTCCATCTGTCTATATAACCACCAGTGTACTTATTGTACTACTAGCACTGACACAAGAATTCGCGAAAATGCGCGTTAGAACATGGGTTATGAAGCCAAAATTCCAATCTGTTAATGTTGTTACAGCATATACGCTTGAATGAATAATTATATAACACAGTTTATGCATATAGAACTATCACCGGTACATTTTTCATAATAGTAATAGACATTCACATCACATTTAAAAAAAAAATCACTGGTTTATATATATTCCTAAAATCGGTGGTGCTTAAT
>NC_051408.1:13078301-13078559 GCF_015228065.2 Penaeus monodon
TCTTGAATAAATGTTACCATTCTTTTATTTGTTATATTGTTCACGATATTTCCAAACTTAAAAATAACTTTCACTCATAAAGCAATACTCACTCGTCTCTTCCAGATTACGTTCTCAGCTATTAATGGACTAATAACCGGTTTCCATCACAATGCCTGTCGTTGGGAGTTATATATCAGTCATAAGATTTCGTGTAACATATATCACAATTAAATATTAACATAAAACTCGACAGACTACCAAAAACTGTCTTCCCCG
>NC_051408.1:13080326-13080568 GCF_015228065.2 Penaeus monodon
CTACTTCTATTCTACATTTCCGCGCATGGGTATAAGCTCCAAGCGAAAACATTATCACAGTAGCAGTGACTCAAGTGTTGACACGCGACTGAAGCACACTTCGCAAAGTTCAATTTGTTGCCTAGTGGTTGTACTAGAAGCCTCACACGAAGGGAGTATGAGGGCTTATAGAGGCAACCAAAAGTTATGGGATTGATAATAGGACTACCAAGATTTTCCTCCGTTTCTTTTAAGGTGTTGTA
>NC_051408.1:13080885-13081129 GCF_015228065.2 Penaeus monodon
AGGTGTCTGCATACCCTATTACTTGCGTCTATTTTTTTTTCCTCTCCCCTCCCCCTTTTAATCTAGAAACGCGTTAAAATCCGAACAAAGTATCCGCAGTCAGGGAAAAAATACAAATATTGTTGTTATCAATTATCGTTCTATGTTGCTCCGTCAAACACACAACATAGCACAATGGAAAGCAAACAAATTGACATGTATATGAAGAAACACACACAAAGGTTGTTACTAATCAAATGTTATG
>NC_051408.1:13082684-13083361 GCF_015228065.2 Penaeus monodon
GCTCAGATACACTCTGCACTGGAAAAGAAATACTCAGAAGATTACCTCGACTTGCCGCCAGCCTTCAGAAAATCTTTCTCCCATTACATGATGGCCTAAATAATCATCTCCATTGTCGTAATGCAGCTTGCCTAATGTTTACCTCGTGTGTAGCTGCGTGTTGATATTATATATATGCGCAGGATGGAAAAAATTTGTGAAGGATTATATTCGAGTGGTATTTGTTAAAATTAAGGATCCATAGAGAAGATACATTGCCATACATATCTAATCATTTCTCAAATATTAGAACCAAACAATATGTTTCGATATCCATGCAATCTATGCATATTGATTTAGTTGTTTTCATCAAAGAGTAATTCATATAATTATTAAAAGCAGTCGAGTGTGTCATTTCTAGATTATTTAAAACTGAAAAACCAATGAGAGTGACTATATTCGGTGCTTCATTATTTATGCTGAATCATCTCTCTCTCTCTGTTCGAATATAATAATTTCAATCTTTTTAATGTTATTATTTAAAACTTTCATATGCATTTGCCCTATATTGTACGAGGGATGAGATGAGGATGTGTGAAGTCAATCAAGAAAAATTATTTTCTTTTCTTGCAGTAATTGTTTTTGTGGAATGAGATCTTTAAGTTATGCGGCGTTCATTTATTACTCGTTCTTTTAAT
>NC_051408.1:13083746-13083977 GCF_015228065.2 Penaeus monodon
ATTAAATAGATAGAAGTAATAAATGAAACACAGAATAACAAGCGCGTGGCGTCATTATTACGTTGCAAAATTCCCAGAGCTACTCTCACTAATGCTGATATACTTAAAACTACAAATCAGGATTGTACAAGGGAAACGCCTCAGCTGTTTCACCGCCAACGCAACACAGAAATTGAAAAGGGACGTAGAAATGAAGAAATAAAGAGTAAAACATTAATAAACGAATAGATG
>NC_051408.1:13084194-13084432 GCF_015228065.2 Penaeus monodon
ATAGAATAGATGTATCATTCTCATGAAAAACTACTCCAGGGAGCTGGATTTGCCAACATATCAGAAAAAAAAAATACATTGTATATAAAAACAAAAAGTTATATACGGATTTTTAATCAAGGTGTACTTCTCCATGTATATAATCGATATTGTAAACATTTTCATTATCACTATCTGATTAAGGATTCACTGAATATTAGTGAATGAAAATCTTTCAAATTTAATCTCAAGGATATGG
>NC_051408.1:13088199-13088495 GCF_015228065.2 Penaeus monodon
CTAAGCGTGGTCTAGCCAAAAGGAAATATCCAGAGATTATTCCAAGACGCGTTTTTGCGTTTGAGCGGGGTCGATCGCTTTATCTCTGGATAGGCTCCTCTTGCCACGATTAGTCTGGGAAATTGAATTTTAGTTTTCGGACGAGGGGGAGGCGAGAAAGGAAAAGACGGGAAAAAGAAAGAAAAATGGGAAAAATACTGAGGGGGTCTTTGAATTTTTGAAAAATCGTTTAGTGTTGGTAATGATCCGATAAGAATACGGAAAAAAAGGGTGGGAAAGACACGCACAAACCACGC
>NC_051408.1:13089552-13089976 GCF_015228065.2 Penaeus monodon
CACAACTACACAAATGGAATATACGTATGGAACATGTACTGAATTTTTTTCAATTAGAGACACCGAGTGAGTATGTGTAACAAGAACTTCCATTATAGGGTTGGTATTATTCAATCCCGAAATGTATCGGGTCTTTCGGGAAAAGGATTTCAAAAAAGAAGGAAAAAAAGGAAATTAACGACGAGAAAGAAAAAAGGAGAGGTATTTTGGCAGTCAGTTACTCGAATGACGCATTTTATTTTTCTCTGTTTATCTTTTAAAGGTAAGACTAATACTATACGGAAATGCGGACTGAGTCTGATCTTCCGACGGAAATGTAATGAGCTTACATTATTAAAAGCAATGGTGGAAAACAGCTCTGTTTTGGTGATGTAAGTTTTCTTTAAAGCAAAAAGTTGCTTTTTTTTGCGTGCATGATGCGTGC
>NC_051408.1:13090071-13090533 GCF_015228065.2 Penaeus monodon
AGCAGTTATTTTCGCAATCTTTACAAACTCAAAATGTTTCTCCCTTAATACTTTCATCAGCATTCAGCCAACGAACTTTTTTCCAACGTGTAAAAGAACAAACGGCTAGACTGTAGCCAAAACATAACACGAATAAAAAGAGAACGAGAACCAAATGAAGCAGAAGCAACATTTTCCTAAATGAAGGGTTTCAAAATGCAACCATAACGTTACTTAAAGGAAAAAAAACGAAGGATCGTTGAAAATTTCCTTTGTAGTGAAAGCTTGATGGAAACATCCAAAATTGATTAATAACCTTCAAAGGCATGTAAAAAAAATGCTTATGTAAATTTCTCACGTCACTGACGCTTTTAAGAATGTACTTAATGATGTTAAAACAGGCATTGACATCAAGAGTGGAATGGATTTTTTAGATTTTTTTGAGAGATAAGAGGGAGTTGAATCTTAGACTTGTTCTATAAC
>NC_051408.1:13090890-13091684 GCF_015228065.2 Penaeus monodon
AAATAATCTTGACAAAATGACAGCATTGAAAATCCTTTTCTATCAATTCACTTTTCAATACTCTTGCTTGAGCTTAAAAGTCTTTCATGACTTGCTTTCCAAACTTAGTCCTTCTCTCACAAATTGAAATGGAAGAAATGTCAGTCATGTTGCAGAACAGAGCCGTTATTGCAACCACTTGCATGGATTCGATATTGTATCGCTATCATTGCCTTTCTTTATTTCGTCTCAATTCCTGTTATTCTTCTCTACGTCTGTCATTCTATTCGTTTGTTATTTCTTGCTTTTGTTTTATCATTCTTCTTGGTCTTTAGTTTATTTTTTTATGCTTCGTAGATAAATACGTACTTATGCCTCATTCCAGGTGTGTGTGTGTTTAACGAGCGTGATGGGAAATGTATCGCAAACACGTGTTGTTTCCTGTTTAATGTTTTCATTCAGTTTATTTTCCTTTCTTTTGGTTTTTCCTGTCGGGGGGAAAATTGTAATTGTGTGTTGCTATATGCTAAGTTGGCGTAATTCATGGCATGTGCCGAACAAATGCAAATAATCGTTTTCATGCAGAAAATGTCTGGTTACATTGCCTTTATGTCGTATTTGTTTCGTTATATATGCATGTACAAATGATATCTGCTTGTGCGGTATTGCCAAACCGACCGGAAAACAATATTAAGCAGAACAAAACTTTTTACCTGTTGGGAATGCTTGGAAGCATGTTATCGGATAAAAAATGGGAAAATGTCGGTTGAAAAGCCTCTTGGTGATCGTTTTTTAAACTAATAAGATTTTCTTGT
>NC_051408.1:13091993-13092483 GCF_015228065.2 Penaeus monodon
CACCAAACAATCTTAAATAATTTAAACGTGCCAAGCTAATCGAGAGTTTTAGTTTAAGGGTACATCGCAAGCAGTCGATACCACTAGGGTTGCATAGACCGGAAGGGAATCAATGTCAACAAGAGACGGTATTCATATTATGTTGATTCTAAATGCGCATCCTCTGTCATATCCATCACATGACGATAGCACACTTGTCAGATCAGGATAGGATGTCAATTTGATCATTCAAAATACCGCACACAGCAGTAGATTCGTTTATTACTGTTAAACAACGCTAGCTGCGCATTTCGAGATACTGAACACCAAAAGCCTACGTTTTCTGATTGATATTCAAACAGGAGCAATATAAATGTGAAATGTGATGTCCTATTTCTCCTGGCGATTCATTTACAACCATTTTTGAAAAAGAGCAGGGAGTTCAAATACTTCCTTCTTTGGATCATGACATGATATCAAACATAATTGTCAATGCCCAATAATACAAAGA
>NC_051408.1:13092580-13093011 GCF_015228065.2 Penaeus monodon
GCGTCTGTTCCAGTTCAGAAAGTGGCATATTGTTTATTAATTTTTTCACCCTTGTGTTCTTTACTTTGAGATACTGGAGGTCAACGTGGATATATATTTTTAGAATCCATTTTTCGTTGATTGTAATTAATTTCAGGAGAACAGTCACAATCAATTGATTGTGAGCGCGTGAACTCATGAAAAGCATTCAAGTTAGAATAAGTAATCTTAAAGAAAATATTTCATGATTAAAGATGAATAACTTACTTTTGCTTCTGGACGGGTCGGAAGATGAATACTCAGTCATAGTCGAAACTGACATGTCATGGTAACTTGTGTCCAATCTTCGTGTGAGCTCAGACATTGCCAAGTTGCTTTAATGTTCGTTTGGCTGATGACTAAACGATACCAAGAGCGACGTGACGTAGGACGCTTACGTTAAAAAAAGAAAA
>NC_051408.1:13093031-13093813 GCF_015228065.2 Penaeus monodon
GATACACAATCTCTCGTCAATATTAGTGACAAAGTGCTCCTTATGACTATCTCAGATGGATTGACATATGTATGAGTTATGCCGTCTCACTATCACCAGAAAATGCAATTAGTTTCCATTATTCAGAGATTACAGTGTTATGGTATATTGATAGATTTCCCTGTTATTTCAGAGGCCAATTACTTTCTTTTTCTTTTATGCTGATATTATGGAGACTTTCAGTCACCATTTTCTTTGTATTTTACTTTTGGGGAAACTTGCAGTTTAGATGTATTTTATTAGAAGGAGGTTCTGCCACTTTTAAACCATAAATCCAATTTTGCTTGACCATATTCATGTGAAAAAACATTTCACCCCATAAGGGAAATTCTAACAAACTTAAGATGAAAGTACCATTAGTGCATTACATACGTGTTAACTGTACACTACATTATGCAAAAAAAAAGGTTTCAATAAGGAACGGGCTATTGTAGCTACAATCATTATCTGGGTATTTTTTTTCTTGTTTTTTGCCTTATATGAATCATTTTTCAGGAAACTATTAATAATATACAAACAAGCTGTAGCTGATACTGTGGTCGGCATCTGAAGGAAAAAACGCGTGAATTCGGTCTTTGCTCACGATATAAGGTCGGTTTTGGCTTGCAGTGGAAAGCTCCGTGCTGTTTTTAATCCCCTCCTAGAGTAAACACAACACAAATGGAAAGCGCTGGACCTTGTGAGAAAATTTCGACATGACAGCTACAAGACCACAGGCTATAGCCGAAATGTGAGACGTCAAA
>NC_051408.1:13094142-13094236 GCF_015228065.2 Penaeus monodon
TAGAATATGAACTTAACAAAAAAACACAAAATATTAATGACAGGGTCGCTATGAAAAAAATTTCTGTGGTCTTATGTGCCATTCAGGAATGTTG
>NC_051408.1:13094983-13095213 GCF_015228065.2 Penaeus monodon
TCTTTTTCTTCCGAGGCAAGAACATTACACTAGACGTCAGTTTCTCCACTTCTCCATTATTATTTACAAAAATATCGATGAAGCGAGGATAAGAAGGAAAGTGTGAGATGAAGAAAAAGAGCGAAGGAAAAGAAAGTAAGGAGATGGAAAAGGGGGGGAGGGGGCTTAGAGAGTAATAAAAGGAGATAGAGAGGGGAAAAAACAGAGAGGAAACGGAGGGAACTTAAAAG
>NC_051408.1:13095641-13096166 GCF_015228065.2 Penaeus monodon
CCCTTATTTATAATAGTAGAGAGAACCAACCACGGGTAAAGAGGAAAAGACATACAAAGAAGCAACGTACAGAAGGAGGGAGGAATAGGGAAGAAAGAGAGGCAACAGAGTTCCTAAACTCTTCCTTCATGCATGCAAAGATAATGGCCTTTATCCGCCGGGCACAGAGAAGATGCAATATCCAAAACATGTCGATGAATAGAAACACAGTTCAGTGCAGCGAATATACACAAGATTACCATTTGAACAACAATGCCATCTCATATTAATGCTGTATGAATCCTCGGTGTTGTAACGGATGTTCAAGTAAGATTCTGCGTGTTCGTATCTCTTGATATTATTGTTGTTTATTTATTTTCTTTTGGTTCCTCTTGTCTGGGCATTGTAAAACAAGCTCAGTATTAAGATATGTATGCGTTTGTTTTAGCAAAAGTAACGGAAGGATGCTGGATTACGAAAAACACTTTGGTCTCTTATTGTTGTTAATGTCTTCAGAAGGCACAGTTTAAACCGAGATCCACTCCG
>NC_051408.1:13097983-13098109 GCF_015228065.2 Penaeus monodon
TCGACAAGTATGTATAGATATGAGTGTGTGTGTGTGTTGGGTGAATGTAAGCATGTATGATGGATGTAGATAAGGACTTGGTATTTTTGTGGGGCGTACATAGATAGAGATAGATATATATTATAG
>NC_051408.1:13099323-13099570 GCF_015228065.2 Penaeus monodon
CTTCCACAAAAGGAAAGGGAACGAAAGGGGGGCGCAGCAAGACCGCATCCGCAAGTGGCTGTTTCGCACAAGAGCATCCAGGACCATCTGTTAGGGCTTTCGTGCAAGACCGGCAGGAATCCATATCACGGAGTCCTGTTGAGAGGAGTGCTATATTTGCAACACGAACAACAGCGTCGAGGAATGAGATAACTGAGGTGTGGGAATAAAAGGCCCTGGAGGAATCATGATGCTAGTCTGAAATAAA
>NC_051408.1:13100205-13100317 GCF_015228065.2 Penaeus monodon
ATTCAAGATCTTTTATGGTGTAAAAGATGTTGCAAGATGTAATAAAACGTCCGGGAAGTTTGTGAAATGAAATAACTCCAAATATTCCATGTCTTACGAAGCTTCTCAAATA
>NC_051408.1:13101762-13101907 GCF_015228065.2 Penaeus monodon
CATCTGAGTGCGGACTTCAAGCTATCTTCATTTTGAGACGGGTAACTTATGCCTGGATATATATTCCATATGATATGACTTGATGGAACTTCATTTTGGTGTAAAATGAGGGTCATACTTGACATCATCCATATAAAAGAATGAA
>NC_051408.1:13102749-13103085 GCF_015228065.2 Penaeus monodon
AACAAGATGGTAGGTTGCAGTTGTGTTTATGCGGAGCCAAACGTACATGTATACTAACATGCATCTCTGTAAGCAATTATGGCACAAGAAATCCACAGAAAAGCTATCGACTTCCCTTATTTATCGGCCACAAAAGCCCCCACCTAAACAGCTTACGGAGGTCGAGTAGTTCTGGGTTGGCTGCTGTGTTCCCGTCTCGTTACTCCTGATGAAAGCTGGTCTCGGCGTCAAGCCACTTATGCCTCGCTCACACGGACTGCGCTGCAACGGTAGGATGATGGTGGGACCGTGAAATAATGGCACGGTATTGGCATGCTCTGTATACTTACAAGCTTT
>NC_051408.1:13104457-13104701 GCF_015228065.2 Penaeus monodon
AACGGTAGCGAGGTGGGAAGGGGGAGGAATAGAGGGGGGAGGGGAGAAGGGAGGGTATGAGGGGGTAGGAGGGGTGGAGTAAGGAAGGGGAAGGGAGAGTGTAGGGGGGGGAGGGTAAAAGAGTAAAGGGGGGAGAGTGTGAGGTAGGGATAGAGGGGGAGAGGGAGTGTGGAGTAAAGGGGTTTAGGGGGAAAAATGTGAAGTCGGGGGTAGAAGGGGAAGGAAAAAATGTAAATAGGGAAAA
>NC_051408.1:13105076-13105154 GCF_015228065.2 Penaeus monodon
TTTTCCTTAATTAATTTTTTTTTTTGGTTATTTTAGGGCAAAAAAAGGGGTTGTTTGCCGTTTTCTTGGCTTCTTTTT
>NC_051408.1:13105430-13105659 GCF_015228065.2 Penaeus monodon
CTTCTCCTTCTCCATTTCCGCGCATGGGATAAGCTCCAGCGAAAACATTATCACAGTAAGCAGTGACTCAAGTGTTGACACGCGACTGAGCACACTTCGGCAAAGTTCATTTGTTGCCTGTGGTTGTACTCGAAGCCTCACACGAAGGGAGTATGAGGGCTTATAGAGGCAAAGTTTCTGGGGATTGTAATAGACTACAAGATTTTCTCTCCTGTTTTCTTTTAAGGTG
>NC_051408.1:13106024-13106285 GCF_015228065.2 Penaeus monodon
AGTGTGTCTGTCATACCCATTCACTTGCTGTCTATTTTCTTTTCCCATCCCCTTCCCCCTCTTTTAATCTAGAAACGCGTTAAATCCGGAACAAATATCCGCAGTCAGAAAAATACAAATATTTTTGTTATCAATATCGTTCTCTTTTGCCCGTCAAACACACAACATATGCACAAATGGAAAGCAAACATTGACATGTATATGAAGAAACACACACAAATGTTGCTTACTAATCAAATGTTATTTTTTGTCAAAATAGTT
>NC_051408.1:13107330-13107797 GCF_015228065.2 Penaeus monodon
ACCTACACTCTGCACTGAAAGAAATCTCCCAGAAGATTACCTCGACTTGCCGCCAGCCTTCAGTAAATCTTTCTTCCATTACACTGATTGCCTAAATAAATCATCTCCATTGTCTTAATTGCAGATTGCCTAATGTTTACCTGTGTGTAGCTGCGTGTTGATATTATATATATGCGCAGGAGGAAAATTTGATGAAGGATATCTTTCGAGTGGTATTTGTAAAATTAAGTATCCATAGAGAAGATACATTGACATACATATCTCATTCATTTCTCAAATATTATAACCAAACAATATGTTTCGATATCCATGCAATCTATGCATATTGATTTTAGTTGTTTTCAATCAAAGAGTTAATTCATTATCATTATCTAAAAGCCAGTTCGAGTGTGTCATTTCTAGATTAATTAAAACTGAAAACCAATGAGAGTGACTATATTCGGTGCTTCATTATTTATGCTGAATCA
>NC_051408.1:13107814-13107905 GCF_015228065.2 Penaeus monodon
TGTCATTCAAGAGAAATTGTTTTCTTTTCTTGCAGTAATTGTTTTTGTGAATGAGATCTTTAAGTTATGCTGCGTTTCATTTATTACTCGT
>NC_051408.1:13108631-13108755 GCF_015228065.2 Penaeus monodon
ATATGCATTTGCTCTATATTGTACGAGGGATGAGATGAGGATGTTGTGAATGTCAATCAAGAAAAATTATTTTCTTTTCTTGCAGTAATTGTTTTTGTGAATGAGATCTTTAAGTTATGCTGCG
>NC_051408.1:13110309-13110470 GCF_015228065.2 Penaeus monodon
GATAATTTTAATCTTTTTAATGTTATTATTAAAACTTTTTATGCATTTTTTTATATTGTACGAGGGGTGAGGGGGATGTGTGAAAGTCATTCAAGAGAAAATTTTTTTCTTTTTTTGCAGAATTGTTTTTGTGAAATGAGATCTTTAAGTTTTGCTGGTTT
>NC_051408.1:13111396-13111592 GCF_015228065.2 Penaeus monodon
ATGAAACACAGAATAACAAGCGCGTGGCGTCATTATTACGTTGCAAAATTCCCACTAATGCTGATATACTTAAATTACAAATCAGGATTTTACAAGGGAAACGCCTCAGCTTTTTCACCGCCAACGCAACACAGAAATTGAAAAGGGACGTAGAAATGAAGAAATAAAGAGTAAAACATTAATAAACGAATAGATG
>NC_051408.1:13111815-13111945 GCF_015228065.2 Penaeus monodon
ATAGAACGTATCATTCTCATGAAAAACTACTCCAGGGAGCTGGATTTGCCAACATATCAGAAAAAAAAATTATACATTGTATATAAAAACAAAAAGTTATATACGGATTTTTAATCAAGGTGTACTTCTC
>NC_051408.1:13111988-13112089 GCF_015228065.2 Penaeus monodon
TGATTAAGGATTCACTGAGGAATTGGAATATTAGTGAATGAAAATCTTTCAAATTTAATCTCAAGGATATGGTGTGTATTTTCGACCAGTCTATATAGAAG
>NC_051408.1:13113824-13113907 GCF_015228065.2 Penaeus monodon
CTCCCTCTCTCACAAAGACAGACACACAAGTTAAATGAGTTGAAATCAGAATATTTCCACACACTCCTAATTGCTTTTATGAT
>NC_051408.1:13114139-13114291 GCF_015228065.2 Penaeus monodon
CTTCCATAAGCCGTGGTTCTCGCCAAAGAAATATTCCAGAGATTATCCAAGACGCGTTTGAGCCGGTCGATCCGCTCTTATCTCTGGATAGGCTCCTCTTGCCACGTATTTAATGTCTCGGGAAATTGAATTTTCGTTTTCGGACGAGGGGG
>NC_051408.1:13114321-13114422 GCF_015228065.2 Penaeus monodon
TGGGAAAAATACTGAGGGGGGGTCTTTGAATTTTTTGGAAAAAATCGTTTAGTGTTGGTAATGATAACGATAAGAATACGGAGAGACACGCACACACACGC
>NC_051408.1:13115427-13115842 GCF_015228065.2 Penaeus monodon
CAGATACACACACACAAAATGAATATACGTATGGAACTGTAATGAATTAATTAGAGACCGGAGTGAGTATGTGTAACAAGAACTTCCCTATATAGGGTGGTATTATCAATCCCGAAATGTATCGGGTCTTTTCTGGACAGATTTCAAAAAAAGAAGAAAAAAAAGGAATTAACGAGAGAAAGAAAAAAGGAGAGGTATTTTGCAGTTACTCGAATGGACGTATTTTATTTTTCTCTGTTTCTCTTTTAAAGGTAAGACTAATACTATACGAAATTGCGACTGATGTCTGATATTCCGACGAAATGTAATGAGCTTACATTATTAAAAGCAATGGTGAAACACAGCTCTGTTTTGGTGATGTAAGTTTTCTTTCCAAGCAAAAAGTTGCTTTTTTTTTGCGTGCATGCGTGCGTGC
>NC_051408.1:13115929-13116441 GCF_015228065.2 Penaeus monodon
AGCAGTTATTTTCGCAATCTTTACAAACTCAAATGTTTCCCCTAAATCTTCATCACATTCAGCCAACGAACCTTTTTTCCAAACTGTAAAAGAAACAAACGGCGAGACTGTTAGCCAAAACATAACACGAATAAAACAGAGAAAGAGAACAAATTGAAGCGAAGCAACATTTCCTTAAATTGAAGGGTTTTCCAAAATGCAAACCATAACGTATAGAAGAAAAAAAAACGAAGGATGTTGAAAATTTCCTTTGTAGTGAAAGCTTTGATGAAACATCCAAAATTGATAATAACCTTCAAAGGCATGTAAAAAAAATGCTTTATGTGAAATTTCTCACGTCACTGAAGCTTTTAAGAATGTACTTAATGATGTTAAAACAGGCATTTGACATCAAGAGTGGATGGATTTTTTTTTTGAGAGAATAAGAGGGAGTGAATCTTAGACTTGTTCTATAATCCTTATTATTCTTTTTCAATTTATTCATCTACCTATTGTATACTGTCTATTTTATA
>NC_051408.1:13116739-13116984 GCF_015228065.2 Penaeus monodon
AAATAATCATGACAAATGACAGCATTGAATAATCCTTTTCTATTCAATTCACTTTTTCAATACTCTTGCTTGAGCTTAAAAGTCTTTCATGACTTGCTTTCCAAACTTAGTCTCTTTCTCTCACAAATTGAAATGGAAAATGTCAGTCATGTTGCAGACAGCGCCGTTATTGCAACCATCCTTTGCATTTGATTCGATATTTGTCTCGCTATCATTGCTTTTCTTTATTTCGTCTCAATTCCTGT
>NC_051408.1:13117051-13117169 GCF_015228065.2 Penaeus monodon
TCTTGTTTCTTTAGTTCTTCTTTTTTATGCTTCGTAGATAAATACGTACTTATGCCTCATCTCCACGTGTGTGTGTGTGTTTACGAGCGGATGTGAATATGTATCGGCAAACAGTGTG
>NC_051408.1:13117219-13117555 GCF_015228065.2 Penaeus monodon
GTCCTGGGGGAAATTGTATTGTGTTTGCCTATATGCTTAAGTGTGCGTATTCATGTGCATGGCCGAACAAATGCAAATAATCGTTTTCATGCAGAAACTTGTCTGGTTACATTGCCTTTAATGTTCGTATTGGTTTCGTATATATGCATGTACAAATGTATATATGCTTGTGCGTATGCCAAACCGACCGGAAACAATATTAAGCAGAACAAAACTTTTTGCCTGTTGGGATATGCTTGGAAGCATGTTATCGGATCAAAATGGGAAAATGTCGGGTTGAAAAGCCTCTTTGGTGATCGTTTTTTTAAAGCTAATAAGATTTTTCTTGTACATGCA
>NC_051408.1:13117864-13118299 GCF_015228065.2 Penaeus monodon
GCCACAAACAATCTTAAATAATTTTAAAGGTGCCAAGCTTAATCGAGTTATGCTTCAGGGTACATCGCAAGCAGTCGTACCACTAGTGTTGTAGACCGAATGCATCAATGTCACAGAGACGTTATCATATATGTTGATTCTAAATGCAGCATCCTCTGTCATATCCCATCACATTGACGATCAGCCACTTGTCAGATCAGGATAGATGTCAAATTTGATCATTCAAAATACCGCACACAGCAGTAGATTCGTTTTTTACTGTAAACAACGCTAGCGCAGGCATTTCGATGATACTGAACACCAAACAGCCTACGTGTTTGTATTGATATTTCAAAACGAGGAGCCAATAAATGTTGAAATGTGATGTCCTTATTCTCCTGGCGATCATTTACAACATTTTGAAAAAGAGCAGTTGAGTTCAATACTCCTTCTTTG
>NC_051408.1:13118445-13118884 GCF_015228065.2 Penaeus monodon
GGCCGTCTGTTCCAAGTTCAGAACGTGGCATATTGTTTATAATTTTTTCACCCTTGTGTTCTTTTACTTTGAGATTACTTGGGAGTCAAGTGATATATATTTTTAGAATCCATTTTTCGTTTGATTGTAATTAATCTCAGGAGGAACAGTCACAATCAATTGATTGTGAGCGCGTGAACTCATGAAAGCCTCAAGTTAGAATAAGTAATCTTAAGAAAATTATTTCATGAATAAAGATGAATAACTTACTTTTGCTTCTAGGACTTGGTCGGAAGATGAATACTCAGTCATAGTCGAAGCTGACATGATCCATTGTAACTTGTGTCCTCTTCTGTGAGCTCAGACATTGCCAAGTTGCTTTAATGTTCGTTTTGGCGTGATGACTAACGATCCTCCAAGAGCGACGTGACGTAGACCGCTTACGTTAAAAAAAGAAAAG
>NC_051408.1:13118905-13119402 GCF_015228065.2 Penaeus monodon
GATACACAATCTCTTTGTCAATATTCATTGCAAAGTGCTCCTTATGACTATCTCAGTATGATTGCCATATGTATGAGTTATGCCTGTCTCACTATCAACCAGAAATGCAACTTAGTTTCCATTATTTCAGAGTTTACAGTGTTATGGTATATGATATGTTCTCCCTGTTATTTCAGCGGCCAATTACTTTATTTCTCTTCATGCTGATTATTTATTGGAGACTTTCAGTCACATTTTCTTTGTATTTTACTTTTGGGGAAACTTGCAGTTTAGATGTATTTTATTATGAAGAGGTTCTGCCACTTTAAACCATAAATCCAATTTTGCTTGACCCTATTCATGTGAAAAACATTCACCCACTAGGGAAATTCTACAAACTTTAAGGATGAAAGTACCATTAGTGCATTACATACGTGTTAACTGTACACTACATTATGGCAAATAAAAAAGGTTCAATAAGCGACCGGGCTATTGTAGCTACAATCATTATCTGTGTA
>NC_051408.1:13119425-13119685 GCF_015228065.2 Penaeus monodon
ACCTTATATGAATCATTTTCAGGAAACTATTAATGATATACAAACAAGCTGTAGCTGATACCTGTGGTCGGCATCTGAAGGAAAACGCGTGAATTTCGTCCTTATGCTCACGATATAAGGTCGGTTTTGGCTTGCAGTGAAAGCTCCGTGCTGATTTTTAATCCCTAAAGTAAACACAACACAATGGAAAGGCGCTGGACCGTGAAATTCGACATGACAGCTACAAGTACCACATGGCTTAATAGCCTGAAATGTCAGAC
>NC_051408.1:13119911-13120048 GCF_015228065.2 Penaeus monodon
TCAATTCCTCGTTTATTCATTCATTCTTAGAATATGAACTTAACAAAAACACAAAATATTAATGACAGGTCGCTATTGAAAAATTTCTGCTGGTCTTATGTTGCATTCAGGAATGTTGTAAATAGCATAAAACAGTT
>NC_051408.1:13120673-13120880 GCF_015228065.2 Penaeus monodon
CTTCTTCTTCGAGGCAAGAACATTACACTGGACCGTCAGTTTCTCCACTTCTCCATTTATTATTTACAAAAATATTCGATGAAGCGAGGATAAGAAGGAAAGTGTGAGATGAAGGAAAAAGAGAGAAGGAAAAGAAAGAAGGAGATGGAAAAGGGAGGGGAAGGGGGCTTAGAGAGTAAAAGGAGATAGAGAGGGGAAAACAGAGAG
>NC_051408.1:13121388-13121809 GCF_015228065.2 Penaeus monodon
CGAGGCAACAGAGTCCTAAACTCTTCCTTTCATGCATGCAATGATAATGGCCTTTATTCCGCCGTGCACAGAGATGCAATTTCCCAAACATGCTCGATGAATAGAAACACAGTTCATGCAGCGAATATACACAAGATTACCATTTGAACAACAATGCCATCTTCATATTTAATGCTGATATGAATCCTCGGTGTAACGGGATGTTCAAGTAAGATGTTCTGCTGTGTTCTTATTATCTCTTTATATTATTGTTTGTTTATTTGTTTTTCTTTTGTTCCTCTTGTCTGGGAATTGTAAACAAGCTCAGTATTAAGATTATGTATGCGTTTGTTTAGCAAACATGGGAACCGAATGGAGCCTTTCGAAACATTTTTCTTCCCATGTTGTTTAAATTTTTTTCAGAAGTGCCCCATTTCCCGAG
>NC_051408.1:13123063-13123169 GCF_015228065.2 Penaeus monodon
TATGAGTGTGGGTGTGTGGGTGGGGGTGTTTTGAATTTTATTTAGGATGTTTTGGAGGGGATGTTATAAAAGGGTTGGTTTTGGGGTTTGGGGTGCGTACACAAAA
>NC_051408.1:13123650-13124235 GCF_015228065.2 Penaeus monodon
CCCAAAAAAATTAAAAAAAAAATTTTAAAAAAAATAATAAATTTAAAGAAAAAAATATAAAAAGGATATAAAAAAAAGAAAAAAAATAAAAAAATAAATAATAATTAAAAAAAGAAATAATATAATAAAATAAAATAAAAAAAAAAATAATATTAAAAAATTAAACAAAAAAAAAAACAAAGAGAAGAAGATAAGGAAAAGGGTATATATAAAAATATTTTAATTTTAAAAAGATAACTAAATTAAAAAAAATAAAAATAATAAAGATAAAAATATATAAAATTGGAAATGTATTAATAATTATAAAATATTAATATATAAAATATTTTAATAAAGGGAAAAGGGGAATAAAAAATAAATAGTAAAATATAAAATAATAAAATATATAATAAAGGGGGGACACATCCAAACCCATTATATAAAAATAATTTCTTATATAAATTTTAAAATATATAAAAATAAAATAAAATTTAAATTGTCATTTTAAAACCCAATTTTAATATATTTTAAAAATATTTATAAAAAATTAGTATAAAAAAAAAATAATTAAAATAATATATATTAGGGGAGAAGAAAAAAACAAAA
>NC_051408.1:13124553-13124805 GCF_015228065.2 Penaeus monodon
CATACACACACCCCCAAAGACTGACTAAAAGACGACAGACAAGTAAAACCCAAACCCTTTTTCCCCTCCCTTTCTTCCTCCCTTTTCACATCACGGGATACTTTTATGCCCAAAAAACGTAGGGAATCGCCTTTTGTCAGCCGGCTTATTTGCTTTTTCACATAAAAAAATTTTTCCCCAAATGTTGGGGGGGGGGAATTTAAAGCGGTTTAAGAAGCCTTTTTTAAACAAAGGGGATTTTCCCCCCCAAAA
>NC_051408.1:13124853-13124932 GCF_015228065.2 Penaeus monodon
GAAAAAAAAAATTAACCTTTTTTTGGAAACATGATAAAGGCTGGATGTGAATGTACACACAAAACACTCATATACATTC
>NC_051408.1:13126065-13126198 GCF_015228065.2 Penaeus monodon
AAGGGAAATTCATAACAGGTAAGCCTTGGACTTGACTGCTCCGTTGATTCGTTTAGTAAAATGTTCCTGCTCTGTTTTTTCTTTACCACTCTCGTTTCTTCCCTTTCCATTGTTTTCGGAATTGTGTGCCGAA
>NC_051408.1:13126226-13126294 GCF_015228065.2 Penaeus monodon
TGATAGAAGAAGAGGGGGGGGAGTAGGAAAAGGAAGAGTAAATACAATGTCAATAAAATAGGAAGAAC
>NC_051408.1:13126905-13127315 GCF_015228065.2 Penaeus monodon
TTACATTTCCATAAGCGACGATATAGCTCAATAACTGTCACTCCAACATGTTCTATAGACCATCACAGAAAAAGGAAAAATCGGAAAAATAAAAGAGAAAAAATAGAGCTTTGTCCTTTGTCTATTAATTGTCATAGAGATTAACGTATAGAGTTTATTTTGAATTATCCATGCGAATCATACCCTTTCATTCATGTATTATTTTCTGCACTCTTGCATTCAAATGTTATTTTCCAGGTTATAGAAAAAAAATGTATAGCTATAGTTGAAACTATATATCTGCATGTGTCGAAAAATAATTCATAGGATTTGAGGGATGATGTTTTTGTCTAATTGATATCTAATTTTAATTTTGTTCTTCATCAAAATAATAACGATTTGATTAGTAAACTCAGTGGAATATGGGAAAG
>NC_051408.1:13127385-13127501 GCF_015228065.2 Penaeus monodon
GCAAGAATAGTTTAAAAAAGAGATAGTTCTTTTTAAATAAAGTTTTTGTTTTTTATTCCAATACTTGCAAATGATGATTATATGGTAAAAAAAAAAAAAAAATTTTTAGAAGGGAT
>NC_051408.1:13127651-13127790 GCF_015228065.2 Penaeus monodon
ATAATCCATCACCTTGGATTTGACAGGCAGTTTCCAGGAATAAAATGGAGAAAAAAGAGAAAGGAAACCAAGCATAGACTGAAAAAAACATTTTAGTTTGGATTCAAAATATTTTATTCTATTAGCTGCAAATGATAAT
>NC_051408.1:13130126-13130414 GCF_015228065.2 Penaeus monodon
CGTGTAAAACCCATCACCTTGAATTTGACAGACAGTTTCCATCTTCGACCGTAAGGAGCAATGTGCTAATACAAATCAAGCCCCGAGAAGCTGTAGAGGGAAGAGGTTCACGGAGGGGAAAAGGCGATCAAGAGGCTATTCTCGATTTGACACTGAGGAATTCGAAGCCTTTTATGTTTCCTTAACGGTACATTGAAGGGAATCTGACTGGCAAACACGGCTATAAAAGGTGACGTTTTCCCCGTCTTTTACTCTCGTTTCTATTTCTTTGTCAATCTGCCTCTGTCG
>NC_051408.1:13130548-13130869 GCF_015228065.2 Penaeus monodon
GGGAAAAGAGAGACTGCGAAATAAGAGAGGGAGGCAAGGGACGTTTGGAAAGGTCTGCTACGTCCCCAAATTCTCTTTTTATCGTCAACTTTTGCTCCTGATTCGGCCATATTACACAGATTGTTTTGACATTTCCTCGTTTTAAAACTTCGTCTAGGTACATTCAGATAAACTCAAACAATCCACATTCTGATAAAACAGTTTCCTCTTAAACCCTCTGTGAGTTTTATACATGTAGGCGTGAATGGATTTTAGACACGCCCATTTTGACTGCGAATATATTACCTCTATCCCCCCTAAGGATATTTTCTCGCTACTCTG
>NC_051408.1:13130890-13131089 GCF_015228065.2 Penaeus monodon
TGAAACAGAGATATACCAAAGGATAAGATGACGAAATGCAGGGAAAGTTGCATTTCCGGAATTCATTACAACATCAGAGAGGATGAAAGAGATAAAAAAGACAAGCGAGAAACGCGAGATTTCGGGCTTGACTTCAAGCCATGTAATTTTCTCTCTTCTTTGCTTTATGGCACAGTTTTGATGTACGAAATTTTTGAAT
>NC_051408.1:13131705-13132129 GCF_015228065.2 Penaeus monodon
CTATCCTTATCCCATAAGAAATGCCGTACTCAGTTTAACCCTCTGGTGGGCGTAAGATAACAACACTAGTGACGTCAGTGTGACATCACGGAAAGTTGACATGACGAGTAAAGGAAATAAATGTAAAGGAAATAAATACTCATTTACAGATTTATTTACAAATGTACACATAGTATCTTTTCTTTTCTCGGAATTTCTATAACATACTTCATAATTTCAGTCGTTGTTTATAATACTTTTATAATTTCAAGTTAAATAAGATATTGGTCATATTTGTTTTAAAATGGTTCTCTGGCCATTACTTTTGGCATGTGGGATTTTTTTTTCTAAATGCCTGTTCAAAGTTCCCTTCTACAAAATTACGGCATTGAAGAGCTCTATTGTCACGTACATAAAGCTAAATTTCATCAATTTATCATAGACA
>NC_051408.1:13132165-13132447 GCF_015228065.2 Penaeus monodon
TCTGCCTAATCATCGTACCAATGTGCCCTCCAGACTTAACTTTTTTTTCAATACTAAATTCTGCTATTTTCTGAGGGTCTTCAACCTCACTACAATTAACTTTTAATAAACAGCCAACACCTGAATATTCCTCGATAGTACTATTCACTTATAATTTTGGCCTTAAGAAAATGGCTCTCAAGATTGCCAATGCCGTTAGCTTACTTGCAAAGTTTATATAGACTATTGGACATGATAGATCGAAATGCCTCTGAAAATTCATTTGCACTGGGATGATACTTG
>NC_051408.1:13132578-13133094 GCF_015228065.2 Penaeus monodon
GCAGTATATCTTAGTTTACGCAACCACAAACCTTGACATACGCACAGTGCTGTGTTACTAAAGATTCCTTTCCAAAACTAATTCAATTGTATCTACAGCAGATTTATCCAATTACCTAAAGCAACTATCACATTAAGACATGCAGTGACTGATCTATTTGATGGTTATGCAGCCACGCATATCTCCAAAAATGACTCTTTCTTTACCTAAGGGCATTTTATGACAAACTTTCTCCAAAACCTTGAGAAATTGAGTCTACATCCACAGTTTGTCACAGACTCTAATATGCCAATTGGGAGTAATTGCGAACTGTATTTGAGATGTAAAACTTTAAGAATATCTTCTTTCATCATGCATAGTGATTCCTATTCTATTTCAATTTTAACAGCATGTAACCTAAAACTTTTTTCCATCTACTACTTCATCGTAAAAAGAAACACATGTGCAACAGTTGGTTTAGAATATCCACACAACCCACAATCTTTTACACAGAGGCTATTCCCCTTTCGATCATCA
>NC_051408.1:13133150-13133380 GCF_015228065.2 Penaeus monodon
TCTATTTTTTTTTTCTTTTTACTTTCAGGCCCTCAAAATAAGAGAACCTCTGCTGGTCATATGTCAAAGTATGTTTCTAACTTCTTGTATTTTGGTTTTAACTTCTACCCCCTTTGTTTATTCTTGCTGTCACTGTATCTGAAAATTAGAATAAAATATTTGTAGCATCTAAGGTATATATCACAGAATTTTATGTGTTAAAGATTAATATATCTGTTACTATTTCACGC
>NC_051408.1:13134020-13134291 GCF_015228065.2 Penaeus monodon
CTAATATGACAAATTTGTACTCATCATGCATGAGGCTTCAAGAGAAAACTTATCGGGTATGTTTATGGTTGTTCACTGTATCAGGCGTGGAGATGAAGGATTTATATACAACCCGGCCTCAAAATGTGTAAATATAACCTGTAGATGTACCTTAGTTGCGGCAGGTCTTCCTAAACATATCTGGCCTGTTCCGCCATGCTTGGGATCTGTAAAATAAATTCCTTTGTGTATTTCAAAAGACCTCCTTATTAATGTGAGAGACATCTGGTTC
>NC_051408.1:13134389-13134877 GCF_015228065.2 Penaeus monodon
ACTCAGAAAAGACAGTATAGGCTGTCAACCAACTATTAAACAAAAGAAACGACCTACAGTCCAGCAAGTTTTCAGTGTTTATGACCGAAAACACTTAAATGGTCCTCTGAGAGACGGAGGCATGCATCAGGTTTTTGTGAGGAATTAGATGAATATCCATAGAGAGCATCTAAAGTTAGAATTCGATTGCTGTACATACTTAACTTTCGTCTGTTAGAGATGTAGCATCCCATACCAACAGCGCCATTTCTAACTTGCTTTCTTCTAACAGTATTGCAATAATTATAATGAACTTGAAAACCAAATTGGTATTAGAACACGAACAAGCTGCCGCTTTTATTCTGGATTCTGCATCACTCGAAACAGAGAATATATTTACTTTGCAATAAAGTTTAAAAGTTGTACTAGCATTGGTTCTCTTAGTAATTAAAAAAGGAAAAAAAGACTAACTGCCAATAAAATGGCTTACATCACGCATTCCTCGTGGC
>NC_051408.1:13135134-13135538 GCF_015228065.2 Penaeus monodon
GACCACGAAAGTAAAATTTATTGGTCATGGCTTTACTGACTACTTCAAATTCCCAGTATACTTGGAATTCAAATTGCTGTCAAGTACAGTATGACAAACAAAAGAAATCATTATAGAAAGTAGTATCCGTTATATATTTTTCTTACAATAATCTAATGTATATATAATAACAACCTTCAAAACACTACATTTATTCACTGAATTTAAAAACAATTCAGCAAAGATAAATATAAAGTCAGTTCAGTATTATATAGAATAGTTATGGAAATCAAAATATAAAATAATGTCATGAATTAAAAGCTATCCATGCTAAGCTAGATCAGATAACAGTTACTTGAAAGAAGACTGGATTTTGTGTAAGAAAAAATGCCTCTTTATAATGCATAAGGTACTGTAAGTACTCA
>NC_051408.1:13135830-13136267 GCF_015228065.2 Penaeus monodon
TTTACAAATAGTTTTGGATATTACAACTTAGTCTTACCTTTCATGGTCCCTTCGAATCGGTTAAAATGAAGGTTTCGTCTTTCATTCGTGTTTGCATGACATGAAAGATAACAACAAATACTCCCACCACGTGCGGTACGAGCTATCCCGCCAGTATTCGAAAATTTTTTGATGGAACTTTAATATTTCACAATACTGTTCACCTTGCTACTTCCGTGTTGCTAAAATACATGCACACATTGTATATCAAAAACATAAAATATTATTATATTTTCTGTGTGTATTTGCACGAATTTGAAGTCTCAATAAATCGATTTTGATGTATTAAATTAATACTGTAAACAAAGATTCGGATACGGCAACAACAAATCTCCAGTTGGTTGGGGACAACTATGACGTCATGACTTGGCGTTATATCTTACGGCTGCTAAAGTTGA
>NC_051408.1:13136387-13136688 GCF_015228065.2 Penaeus monodon
ATTACCTGAGTATGCATGTGTGTTTCTATTTGTGCGTGTTCTGTAAATATATGCAAAAGGGTAAATTAATGGAAAGAAGTATATATATGTAGAAGAAACTCATTTCGCTAAATTTAGAGAATTCGATAATCGTTATTTAAGCATGACATGATTCTGGTTCGACAGGGAAAAAATTGTTTTTTGAATTTACATATTGAGAACAATGCACGAGCCTAAAATATTAGTATTGGAATAAGCGATACCGCATACATATTAAGTACAGAAAACATCATAAAGCACATTTATATTAACAAAGATATGG
>NC_051408.1:13136735-13137050 GCF_015228065.2 Penaeus monodon
GTACATATAATAACTCATATAAAGTATGAGAGCATTATTGCTGCTATGATATGAACTATTTTCAAATTATTAAGCTTTATCACTCGAATAATCCTCACTCTCTGATAATGTTGCAAAAATGACATAATACTATTTGAAATAACAACTCAACAAAATTCTAAACTTTTCGTATTGTAGCATTATTTCCCAGTAAACAACAATGGATACTGAGTGGGTTCCCACTATGAGACTACCAATCACACACCTGCATAGGTGATGAGTGGTTAGAGCACCTTTGTCACTGAAAAGATTTCCGCATTTGAGTTGTAGGAAATA
>NC_051408.1:13137901-13138016 GCF_015228065.2 Penaeus monodon
ATTTCCTTAAACTGTTACTTACTGATCATTGTATACGCGTTATATCAGTTTTAATTTCTAAACGCCCAATTCTTTAACAAAAGATCCCCATCCAGAAGACACCCTTAACAAGTTC
>NC_051408.1:13138041-13138364 GCF_015228065.2 Penaeus monodon
ATCCTCCACAGTACGACTCATGGTATTTGAGGCTCACAGGAATCACAGGAATCTACTTCCGGAATTCCAGGCCCGGATTGAATGGCCAACCTTCCCATCATTATATATTAAAAACACCTACACAGGACTAATTAATTTATCTTCCTATCGCCTTCACGCGCTTGAATAGTGCATCGTCCGCATCTGGCATGACACTGCCTGTTTTTCTCCCGTTTTATCCTAATAACAATGACTCCCCAATTTTGTATTGCCATATTCATTTGATACAATTATTCAAAATACATTTATTACAAAAAACACTTTTATAATGAAACTCTTTTACT
>NC_051408.1:13138383-13138551 GCF_015228065.2 Penaeus monodon
TCTCGCCTTCACTTCGTAAAAAACACTTCCCTCTTATGTTCAGTTTGTTTGATTTCATCTCTCCTAATCTAGAGCAAATTAACTCATTAGATTGCTGTTTTTAAATAAGATAATTTATATTCTAAATTTCCAGTCCTAACGACCTCCATTCAGTGACTGCTCTTGTTG
>NC_051408.1:13138738-13138867 GCF_015228065.2 Penaeus monodon
TACAATGACGTTTTCCTCCAACAAGAAGAGGGTTGCGGGATAGGTAATTTATTCTTGATTATTACTGTTCCCTTGTGGCAATGCTAATTACTAGATTTATTTTTTAATATGTGAATCCACACATATCCA
>NC_051408.1:13139727-13140125 GCF_015228065.2 Penaeus monodon
ACATACCTCCATCGCATTAATTCTACGAAGAAATAATTTCATTAGCTCCGGAAATTCGTATCATGTGCAATCCTGAGAGCAATGGAAGCCACTTCTGAATGGCGGTAATTGGTGAGCGAGAACACCATTCGAATTCCGACGGCTTGGAAAGAATAATGATTTAAAGCTAAAGAGAATAAATGAAAACTGAAATTCAAGGAAACATTTCATAATTAGAACATTTAAAGTTAGGTGGAGTTATGATATTGATTTCCGATTTGTATTTCTCTCTCTTTTTTTTTAGCACTAGTATCAAACGTCTTATCTAAGTTGAGATGAAACCAAAATCTATTGATTTGCGCTGAATTTTAATGAAACGAACTCGATTGGTAATAGTATTCCAGTTGAGGATACATATC
>NC_051408.1:13140437-13140903 GCF_015228065.2 Penaeus monodon
AAACTTCGAAAAGTGAGCAAGTGTCTGTGAAAATAGCCTCGCCCTTGCATATTGACCTACGATTCTCGGGTGACTCGCAAGATATCTTAACTTTTCCTTTGCAGCATCAACGGAAGCTCCTTCATCTCAAGAAGTCTTTGCTAACTTTCAAACAGCCTCTCTCTCTCCCTCAGTGTGACGTCGGCTGTGGTCCCTCGCTATTTACATTTCAAAAAGGTACACGGCGGGCTGGGGTCGCTAGCTTCGTAGTTTATTTCTGATTTGCTTAAACTATTTTCATTTCATTTTGTTCTTATTGTTATCAGTTTATTGCGAATATTTTCTTTTCAATAGATGTATTTCAAATAATAAATATGTGATCCAAAATTAGAGTCATTATTAATAGGATAAAAAGGGATTTTTTTCTAATTTACTTCTACTTGTGTTGTGATTATTTTTACACATCATTATTTCGTTTTAATGACTA
>NC_051408.1:13140974-13141136 GCF_015228065.2 Penaeus monodon
AATTTCACATACTTTTTTATCGTTGTTACGTAATCATTTTGTCAATATATGATTTAAGTATAATTTTTCGATTACTTTCTGCACCAATATTCAACGCTATCATTGTTTGCCTTATTGTTCTAATTTAATATTATTATCGTTACTGCTGTTGTTGAGAGCTCA
>NC_051408.1:13141711-13142078 GCF_015228065.2 Penaeus monodon
CACTGTACTGCCAGAGCCATCATCAGGGCAAATCTCCTTCCACTATAACCCAGGCTAGCACTCACTACGTCGAAAACCCTCCATCACTACTCCATGTAAAATTGCTTTCCCTGTAAAATTAGCGTTGAAAACAAACGCCGGAAAACCACAAGGAAATTGCTTCGTTATATCTGCGTTAGGCGCAAATGAGAACCGCCGCGTAACATTGCAGAGGTATAATGAACCGGCGATTGAGCTTAATGAGTATTTATGAGTTTTGGGTGTCTTCCCTTCCGTCTCTCTGGCGATTCTTTCTCTTTCTGTCGGCTTATGGCTGTCTGTCTGTGTGTTCCTGTCTCTTTTTCCTTTTTTGTCTCTCATTTTCTTC
>NC_051408.1:13142371-13142568 GCF_015228065.2 Penaeus monodon
AGCTATCACTATAGGTATCGATCTGGCAATTGTTCCCGCTGGTTAAGTAAATAAACTTCATCATGATATCATTATAAAGTAATAGTGATGCAGTATATACATTAAAATGATGCTATTAATATTTGATATTGAAATCATTCTCATGAATATCACAAGAACAGACTTATCCACCAAAGTACTGAATTATACAGCAATAT
>NC_051408.1:13143581-13144332 GCF_015228065.2 Penaeus monodon
TTGATGTCGGTCTCTCCGCCGGCACAGCATCCGGCCGGAACCGCATCCGGACTTCTTCATGGGCGATTAACAGGCATTCCTGACCATAAATCACAAGGGGCATCTGGCTAGTTCGAAACAACAGCCGCTTCGTAAGAGTTATGTCTCCACTGTGTTACACGGTGATGTGACCCTCATGGACTCGGGAGATTTATCGCTGCTGCTACCCTAGATTGTCGCTATTCCCGGAATCCTAAGTGGATTAATTAAATCTCAGGCGATGGGGAAGGATATGGATGTCTCATTTTGACTCTCCTTCTCTCTTTATTTATCGTAATTCCGCGTTGATTTCCTTCTTTTGCTCTATTTCTTCCCTTTTCTTCTCTCTCTTTCTCTTTCCTTCCTTCTCTCTCGCTCTTTCTCTTTCTCTCACACCCTTTCTCTCTCTCTCGTCCTCTATATCCATCTTTCTATTTTTACCTCTCTTTTCCTCTCACCCTCTTCATCTCCATCCCCTCTACGACACACTTGCTTCTTTTCCCTGTTTAATCTTCTCATTTATTGCTATTTCCGTCTCCCTCTCATTATCCTAACTCTACTATTTTATTCTCTCTCTTTCATTTCTCATCAGTTTAAATTTCTCTTGTCTTTGACTTTGCTTCTCTGGTAAATAAAAAGACTGAAACACACAATTACGCACTCTTCCTCTATTGCTTCTCTCGCTCTATCCTTTCCTCTCTTTAATCGGGGTCGTTCGGCTTCCCCAGAGCTC
>NC_051408.1:13145054-13145457 GCF_015228065.2 Penaeus monodon
AAACCCTAATTCATATCAGTTCAATTTCGATATAAATATACGACGATCATGCGTCTCTTTTGTATTTGTATTTTGTGGGGTGTATTGGTAGGTATGTATACAAACACATGCTCTTCTGTTTTCAGGTAAAGCCATGCATAATATTACTAATCACTCATGTATTTAGCTAAAAGGGAAATGAAAAGAATGCATTTGTAGCGCGATTCATCCAACAGGAAGAGGCAATTAATTCTGCCCATCAGAGTGAACAACTGCACTTCTCTTCACGGTCGATCGATATTCAGCGGGGCGTGAGGGTAATGCATATAAACAACACAATCTGCCACGTGCGTAATTCGTTAACATTAAAGATAATTGTGATATGGGTGTAAATCGTTCGAGTGTTCAGCTACTGAAAGGGTAT
>NC_051408.1:13145909-13146213 GCF_015228065.2 Penaeus monodon
AAAGACTATCAACAAATACGTAACTAAAGCAAACAGACTTGAAACTAAAAGGGAAAACGAGAGAATGAAACGTAACCTAGAGAAAGTTTTGTGTCGCGTCTCCCGCTCCCTTGCGCCCTGGACGCCGTGTCATCTCCAATCGGAGTGAAAGGCGTCGAGGCATGGCGATGCTGCCCCGCTAAGCATTTTTCCGACGCTCCTCTGGTCTCTTGGGGGTGAAAAAAGGGCCTCGTATATAACCTTTTAGAATTAATGTTTACAGGTTTGTTAGCGTTTAGGTCGTTGGAGACGGTTACGTAGATTG
>NC_051408.1:13147715-13148069 GCF_015228065.2 Penaeus monodon
ATCTCTCTCTTTCTCCTTTGTCTCAAGCCCCTCACCCCCATTTTTTTCCTGCTCTCTATCTCCCTTTGCTTCTTCCATCTCTCGCCTTTATTCCACATTCCCTTGGTTTCCCCCTCGGCCTAGATTCAGATTCAAGCCACAGCTACGTGAAATATTTTGCTTTCATACTTTCCTCGTGAGTCTGTATCCAACTGTTGTACGAAACTTGTCATCGCGTGTCTATGTGCTACGGAAAATATGTTTTCATATCCAGCTGAAGAGAACTGTACTGAATCTGTCACAAACTTCTGCGGACACATTTTCCAAACTCAAAAATAAAAGGGCTACTGGTAGTTTTTACAGAAGCACACCTTC
>NC_051408.1:13150481-13150609 GCF_015228065.2 Penaeus monodon
AAAAAAAAAAACACTAAAAAGTATCAAAATAAATAGAAATAAAAAAAAATTTTAAAATATAAAAATATATATAAAAAAAAATATTAAAAATTTTAAATTTAAAAAAAAGTAAAAAATAAATAAAATAA
>NC_051408.1:13151070-13151247 GCF_015228065.2 Penaeus monodon
AGATGAGAGAGAAAATGTAAATTTAAAAAAGGCCCAGTTTAAATTTTTATAAAATCCTTTATTTTCAACCAAAATATGGAACATTACGAACATCCTGTTAGGCTCATAGACAACCAGCCTTTGAAATTTTATGTTATGTTGCTGAAAAACGGAGAAACAGCGTTTCTTGCATGGCAG
>NC_051408.1:13151447-13151717 GCF_015228065.2 Penaeus monodon
AAATATAAATTTTTGCCCAAGTTCTGCCCGGAAAATTTACACAAAAGCGGAGGAAGGAGGATCCGAAACCGTAAATGTTTCTGTAAATCTTTTCTGAGATTAATGGAGAAGAAGCTTCCGTTTTTCAGACAGGAAAATATATCTTAATTAGACTGATGTCTTGGGATTCACACAGGATACGGGGAAAAAGGCATTACAACTGGCCCATTAATTATAATTATCTAACCGATGTTACTTGCCTTCTTTCTTGATAGGCTTATTACCAATAAA
>NC_051408.1:13152268-13152365 GCF_015228065.2 Penaeus monodon
ATATAAATTTTAAAATATAAATATAAAATTTTAAAATGAAACCAAAACACCCCCCCCAAAAAACAAACCTTCTTAAATTTTATTTTTATATACCAAA
>NC_051408.1:13152401-13152634 GCF_015228065.2 Penaeus monodon
ATAAAAAAAGAAAGAAAACCAATTTTAAAAAACAACAAAAATTATATATTTTATTAAGGAATAGGAATTGATTTTTCGGGTTGAGGGGGGGGTAGAAAACGTGGGATAGCCGTTAAGGTTACTTTTTAAGAGAAAAAAATTTTACTCGGGGAATAAAAGGTGAGAGAGATGAAGGTTAAAGAAAAGGGGGAAAATTTTTTATATAAAAAATAAAAATATTAATAAAAAAAAAT
>NC_051408.1:13152767-13153346 GCF_015228065.2 Penaeus monodon
AAAATTTTTTTATAATATATATATATATATTATATAAATTAAAATAAATTTAATATTATATATATTTTTATATTAATAAATTTAATATAAAATTTTTATATAAAATTTTATATATTATTAATTTATTAATTAATTTATTATTATAAAAAAAATATGGAGAGAGAAAAAAAATAAACACACAGACAAACCAATACAGAAGTAGAGAATGATAAAGTGGTACAAAAGAAAAAGAAAAAAAAATCGACAACAACAAAAAGGATAGAGGAAAGAATGGAGAAGGCGAAGATCCCGCACGTGTTGGCACTTGAGACACAATATTCGCTTTCATGATCCTCGGCTTTGAGCTTGCCGGGGCGTTGCGGGAAGGACCCTGTCGCAATTTGAGTCAATGAAGCGGTTGTGTAGGAACACCCGAGGTTATTCTAAAGTTTTTGTTCCATTTTTGGCGTTCAGTTTTTCCCTCTTTTTCTGTATCAAATCCCCCCTGTCCCCTTTTGTTTATCGAACTTTCCATTTATCTTGTGACTCTCCAATATACATACAAGTAAACAGACATTTATAGAAACACATACACATGCG
>NC_051408.1:13153573-13153641 GCF_015228065.2 Penaeus monodon
AAATTATTTTACATATTTTCTTTTACTATTCTCATCTTTGAAAAGAAACTTTTTTTAACGCAACAAAG
>NC_051408.1:13153769-13154116 GCF_015228065.2 Penaeus monodon
TATTTTCCCTTCCTAGCTACTTTTTTTGGTAACGCAGACGTACACATACACACGCAATATTACAAATTACACTCAAAACCACCATCTCAAACAAACATTATAAAACTGCTACATTCTTCATTAATATTTACCCAAAGACTAGAGACTACGCTTGCTTTCCCTTCCGCCTGCTCAGCACATACGTTTGAAAATCATTTTTTGAAAAAAAAAAAAAGCTCTAAAAATTTGAAAGTTCAAGGATTATTATGCAAAGCAAGCTGGACTTTATCATGGGTCTCTCGTTGTTGAAAATCCTTATACTTGCATGACTGCATGAGATGTTTTCTTCTATACTTTTATATCAGTAT
>NC_051408.1:13154987-13155706 GCF_015228065.2 Penaeus monodon
CCTTTACATTATATGACATAGTGTAATTATTTTTTTGTAATCGTGCTTGATTACACTTATTGCGTAATTGTATCCGCAAACAATACTTTTACGATTACAAGTCAGATATATCCTTCTAGAGAAAATGTGTTTGCTTCGTAACTGGATATTTGTGAATGTATGTCTAAGATATATGGCATTCTATTTCTAAACAAAATGCACGGAAGATATAAACTAAATGAAACACTGGATAAGTAGTTTATATGTAAGTCCTGGGTTTGTTGCCCCGACTCTTTCCAGTATTTCTGAGCGAAAACAACTACATGCTATCATAAACCTAGATTTATGGCCTGGATGCTATATGGTAATTTAATTATTCAACTCGACTGGCTTCATATATCTCTAATGAACATAAGTAATGATATTTTGTATACAAGTTAATTAAGGTGAATACCTATTACCATAAATGTTATGCATTAGTAATAAGGGGTAAATAAAACGAGGAAATACGTCAAAATATGTTATAGCCCAGTAACTAAATACCAAAGAATGTGGGCACATTGGAGGGCATGATGGCTACAACAAAATGTACTGTACATGTACTATACATGAAGGAAGTTATAAAGCAGCCTGTAAGGATTATAATCTTCCATTCTTAGATAGTGGGTATACCGCATCAGATCTTGTGCAAATTAAGGTTTTCCTAACCTGGTACCCCAGGGTAGGTAGGTAGTAAATTA
>NC_051408.1:13156146-13156480 GCF_015228065.2 Penaeus monodon
GTTTATCAAGAGTAGGGGGAATAAAATGAGAGGAATAAAAAAAAATCTACCTGAGTTTAGTTTATTGCTATTATCACCATTAAGATTCTTGTACAGTCCACATTTATAGATTTCATGATAAAATAATATCAAAGTATCAATTTCCTCGCTTTTCCCCTTTATTTTTTGGGGTTACACGGTATTCTATAAAAAATGTCCAGAGAAAAAAGGAAAAAAAAGGTTGGGAACCCCTGCCGTAGGGCAACTATACAGTCAACCCAGGTAGCCCCATTTTAATATTTTCTTATTTTTGAAAACACTCTCTGAGCTTCTATTTTAGTACTGGAAAATGGCT
>NC_051408.1:13156589-13156670 GCF_015228065.2 Penaeus monodon
GTAGACTCTTCGTGAGGTATTTAAAAACACTTGAAAATAGGTCTCTGTCTGAGCTGTGGTTAACCCACCCCCCATTAGTAC
>NC_051408.1:13156747-13157113 GCF_015228065.2 Penaeus monodon
AGTATTACGCGTGTTGGAGAGACATCCGAAATCGATTTTGTTGGAAGTTATAAACGGTAAAACTTTGATCAGCTTCACAACTATTCATAAAATATAAAAGACAATGAAAAAATAATAACTATATTAATTATCATATAGTAAAACATACCTGTATTTCAAATAACGAAAGCAACATCCCAGCTACTTAATAGAAACACATATACAACTGTTACGTTCTTTGTAGAAGAGGTTTTAATGAAAATTATTTACACATGTGAATAAAATAAACGTTTAAATCATTATGATTACTTCAGGTAATCCTGATCATTATCAAATATTCCTTTAAAACTGTAATCCTAAGAGTAAACGCAAGTAATCTTGGTTTTA
>NC_051408.1:13158069-13158340 GCF_015228065.2 Penaeus monodon
TGTCTAGTATTTTTAACAGAAGTTTGAATATCAAACATGCCAAAGGCTTTTCGTAAACCATTTCGAAACCGAATTATAAATATTCTTAATGTTTTATCCAGGTACATAATGGCCTTAGGTAACTGTAAAAGTTGCAAAACATGATCAATATTACACGATAAATAACGATATATTAAACTTCGGGCAATATTAACTAGTGTGCATTATTTTACTTTCTGCTGTTGCAGTATTTTGAGATCTTAGTATTTTAGCTTTGTGTTAGTTTACCGCC
>NC_051408.1:13158852-13159130 GCF_015228065.2 Penaeus monodon
TCTTCAACTTATCGTGTCACTAATATAACAAACATACGATGTTTGCGAAGAGGAAATATCCACTCAGCAAAGCCTTTTGGCATAAAATTCGCCCAATTCTATATGTAAATGCAGATCTTTCCTCGCTTTTGCTTTGTCCAAGTTTCGTTGCATGACGAGAGAAGCTACAATTTAATTAAGCTTTAGGGTAGCTTCCAAAGAATTAAACAATGTAACCGGATGTCTCTGGTATACATAAACTATGTTATGACATCTTAACACCTTAGCTAGAATAGGCA
>NC_051408.1:13160529-13161250 GCF_015228065.2 Penaeus monodon
TGTTGAATTATTCACAACGGTACGATTATATACTCAAACTCACGGAAACAATACAGCTGATTTGTTTGTCAGCAGCAGTATTATACAGATAAATTCTTTTTGCTGAATATATGTATGTTTATAGTTACTATTACGTAAACAAATGGAATTCCACACTGGTTACCCCGGGCCCATCCATAAAGTGTTTTCTTTCCAGTAACCTGAGTCGATTTATCAGAACAATTGCTATACCAGTAACATGAAACAATTACTGTTCTGTATGGAGTGCATTTTTCACAGCGTATAATCCATCAAAGTACAGTAACTATGGTATGTATAACATTACATCACTGAAACAGGGTATGTTCACTTTATGGCTTTATTCACCACCATTCGTATATAAGATATTGATTGCACATAATGGATATATTAGTATATAAGGTAAGTTCACTTAATCTTATTTCGTCAGCAATGAACCATAGGTGGGCAAGATCAATAGATCCAAATCTCAGGTAATTTTCGTAGTAAAGTAACTCTTCCCGTTTGTGTTCAGTTTCTGCTTCCATCAGCTAATATTATTGTTTAATCAAAAATGCAATTAGATTTGATGAGATCTGAATCGAAGTATTTCATTGTTTTTTTCTAAAGAAAAAATGCCCTGGTCATTATATTCACTACTTTTGACAACTGAGATATTATTAGAAATTAGCCTCAGAGCTACCTTTTGCCTCAGTCTGAATAT
>NC_051408.1:13161779-13161956 GCF_015228065.2 Penaeus monodon
CTGGATATAAGTTATTACTAAACTTTCGCTGTTATGTGTCCATATTCGAACGACCTTTGATCCGAGTGAATATTATGAGGGAACTCAAGCTTACAACTTCATGTGTAATATCAACAAGGTAAGTTCCTGCTTGACAACATGTGAACTTCAGTATTATGAATCTTTGATGGAACGAAC
>NC_051408.1:13162714-13162949 GCF_015228065.2 Penaeus monodon
CCATGTGGGTGAGTAATTTCCTGTCATCTAAAATAAGCAGAGTAAACAGAGTCCTCACTCCAAGCCACGCTTTTATTGGAGTGGAAACAAAATCTGTAAAATTTGAGTATTTGCCCGGCCGTTTTTTTTTTATTTCTTTCTATCTTTACCTGCCTTTAGAAAATGAACAATGCATCAATATTGACTATGCTGGGCAATGTTCCGAGAAAAATTGGCGTTATTTCTTTGTAAATGT
>NC_051408.1:13163619-13163850 GCF_015228065.2 Penaeus monodon
AACAAAAAGGCAAGGAAAGAGAGAGAGAGAAAAAAAAAGGAAAAATATCAATACATATTTTTTTCGGCACACTTGCCTACAAAGGGAATGGACCCTTTGAACACAACACAGTCCTTCGCCTTTTATCCAATACCTTTCATCGATAATAGAAACACACGAACCGCACAGGAGAGCGCTGGATTGCCTCTGAGCAGAGAATTTAAGGCTTTTTGCGCTGGCCTGATCCTTTTC
>NC_051408.1:13166631-13166770 GCF_015228065.2 Penaeus monodon
CCACACAGGGCTCGTGGGTCTGGGTGACACATTACCTCATTTTTCTCGAGTTGACACAAAGGCAGTAAAGAAGATCTATGCCCTCATCTCATGTTTGTTCTAGTCTTCAAACGCTTGCAAGTATTTCTTAATACACATG
>NC_051408.1:13166912-13166980 GCF_015228065.2 Penaeus monodon
AATTATTGCATGCGCTTTAATCTTTCATGGCACAATGTATTCCTCGTAAGCGATTTAACAGAGGTACT
>NC_051408.1:13169888-13170315 GCF_015228065.2 Penaeus monodon
GGTCATGATGATGATAGTGGACGAAAATACACCCATCCCGGTCTCCTTGAAACCCTCAAGCACAATAAACCTCCATTCTCCCGAAGGTGTGATGGATAGCACGGCGCAGGTGAGGAACGACGTTGACGCAAAACTAATATGCAATATTTTTCAGCAGCGCGATATAAATGTCAAGGTGTGTTATATATGTAGTGGGAAATCTCGTATAAGTTGGATTTATGAGAGGAATTATTTTTATTCACTCGCGACAAGGGTTTAAGTTTATGAATCTCACTGGTACTGAAGTTTCTGTTTCCCGATGACTGATCTGATGAAGCTGCAATAAGGCTGGTGACTTTGAGTTCGACTTATGGGTCGGAATCGTTTATGGTGTCCTCGAGGGGAAAGGAATATCAAGTGAAAGATAAGTGTTGTCTGTACACGTACC
>NC_051408.1:13172045-13172255 GCF_015228065.2 Penaeus monodon
CCTTCATCTTTTTGTCATATCAGAGAATCAGGAAATATATTTCATTTCTAATATCTCTATGAAACTTAAAAGCCACTTTTTATTTTGATTTCTTTTATTCACTATTATTTTTTACCCTTCTGCTTGGAGGCAAAATGAAAATTGTGGCAAGGGTAGCTAATAGGCAAGTACTCAAAAGCATACCTCGTATTTCATTGGATTTTTCCCGAT
>NC_051408.1:13172284-13172597 GCF_015228065.2 Penaeus monodon
TATCCCTTGTTGCATTTCAGGGATTTGTATTTCTTTTCTTTTTTCTCTTTTCCTTTTTTCTTCTTTCAGATTCATAACAAAGAAACCGCTTGGGAAGATGGCCACGACGATGCAAAACACACCATATCTTCCATTCAAATTCTTTGTGACTGCCGATGTCCAAGGAAGAAAAAAAAAATATTTTTTTCTCTCTCTTTTTTTCTTGTCATTTTTACACCACCCGGCCATGTACCGACGTGAAGCTTTCTTTTCTTTTTCTCGTCATTAAAGAAACAGAGAGTATTGACAACATGTGGTCTCGTAACCTTACCTT
>NC_051408.1:13173282-13173389 GCF_015228065.2 Penaeus monodon
CTTGCCCCTTTTACACTCCCCTCAATCTGTGCGATATATATCATCGAGAAAGAGTGGTAACTTGCTAAGATGTAAAATTAGTTTAGTCCTTTATTTACCACACGGTC
>NC_051408.1:13173562-13173655 GCF_015228065.2 Penaeus monodon
ATTGATATAAAATATGTCAAATATGGGTATAATTTCCCGTAGCGCCTCGCGCTTGTTCGTCATCAATTCTCAGTTTATGTGCGATTTCACTTC
>NC_051408.1:13174212-13174550 GCF_015228065.2 Penaeus monodon
CAATTGCCAATAACGTTCCCTTCTCGCAGTACCTCCTGAAGTTCACGCTTTGCTGCAACGCTAGTGTATCACAGCCACCTTAGACTTACACATATATATCATGGCACACGTGAACTATTCATCAGTCCCACAGACGAATGTATTACCTCCCAAGGCAGGGACGGTGGCTGTCTGCTCCACAAACAATGGAAATTTATCCATCCTATACATCTTCGCGCTCTGTGGCAGGTGACTTTAGGAACAGGTTTATTTAAATAGTCTTGCGTAAGTTATGGCTGACTTATTCTAATGTTTAAACTCTCTCAATAAGCTGTCTGCTTTCGTCTGTGTCCCCTTCC
>NC_051408.1:13174756-13175293 GCF_015228065.2 Penaeus monodon
AGATTGATGATTTCCATCATAAGCATCACAATCGTGTCAGTGGTGATAATGATAATAATCGTAATGAAAAGAATGGTACGAGTAGTCGCAACAGCTGAAGTGTAAGAAAAGGTCAGTGTCAATAATAGTTTTGATAATGATGATTGTGGGCCACTACATTGAGCCTTATTGTATGCCCCAATATCTTCCTAGGCTTATTACCATGCAATACACAGGGTCTGGACGGCTCAACAAATAAACAAAGGATGGTATGTAAATATTTCAGGAATACAAACTTCCTTTGACAAAGTTTTCTTTAGATCTTCAAGACTGGAATGTCCAATCCCCCTTCCATTTGAAAGCCGGTTAAAACGTAAATAAAAGGCCTGCTTTTGAGACCCGCATCTTCTTCTTGATCTTTAGGGGGGAGGAAGAAAAAGTTTCAATGTCTAAGGCATGAAATTTAACCCAAATGTCGTAGTCGCGTTTCCTCTGTGTCTTTTGGGAATGAGACGGAGGTTATGGCTTGATCATAAAATCTTTTTCACTATGTCTCAA
>NC_051408.1:13175381-13175457 GCF_015228065.2 Penaeus monodon
GGTCAACAGACTGAGAAACCGATATAGAGATAAAAGAGAGAGAATTATGAATCTTTGATGGAACGAGCGAGCAAAC
>NC_051408.1:13175561-13175882 GCF_015228065.2 Penaeus monodon
ACAGATAATGTTTTTGCATTATTTTTACATATACTTTTTTACTCGACCCTGAGTACATTCATTATCGTTGCTTTTATTTGGCCAACCGACCTTCTAAGTGAAAACACAATATCAGTGTTTTATTTTCATTTACTTCTACCAAAGACTTATTTACTGAATCTTACTTAAATGTAATGACCGATGAATTTCCACATTTCTTTCCCTTTTCGTCTTTGTTTTCAAGGCTTCCAACCACCATGGCGTGTGCAATCTGACGAGAAAGTGGCTTGGCTGAGCACGTAACAATTTGCTAATGTTGATTTAACTACTGCACTGATGTAT
>NC_051408.1:13176292-13176790 GCF_015228065.2 Penaeus monodon
CAAAAGTTTTGCTTCCTGTGAATTTAAATGCTCTGAATGTAATATGTCAAGGAGCCTTTGAGGCGCGAGGCCTGTTGCATTTAGTGAGTTGCAACATAATATCAAGACTAAAATATCCATGACACGTTGCAGTGGATGTATTGTTCCTAAATCATGTCTGAAAGCACAAACCACTTTTTTTTTTCTTTTGGTCTTAACGTAACTACGTAATTGCAAGCGATAATGCATGTGTTGTTTCTCTGATGTGGAGACAACACATTCCAACGGCCATTGTTAGGAAGATCAGAAAACAAAGAAAGGAGAGAAAAGGGGAAATAATGCGCTTGATATGAGGCATTGTGCTCTACGCAGACCTTGCATTGTGTCTCTGCGCCAAGATGTGCTTAGCGTGAGGAGGCGCTTCACGAGTGACGAGGGAAACGGGGACGAGGCCATAAAAGCAGAAAATGTGATATGTGTACTATGTGTATATATACACCAACCCAAGCGGGGATGTGT
>NC_051408.1:13178126-13178286 GCF_015228065.2 Penaeus monodon
CAATAATTATTTTAGATAGAATATGCACTTCTAATATTCTAACTGATAAAAAATCAGTTTTATCAATACTCCGTAAAACGAAAATGACAATCTATTTTTTTTCGAATGAACTGCAGTTTCCAGCTAATTGTTCACATTTCATTTCCACTGCTCCTTTTTT
>NC_051408.1:13180909-13180977 GCF_015228065.2 Penaeus monodon
TATGTGTAAAATCCAATAATGATATTATAATTTCACTTGCCTTTAGTTGTGATGGATCACATTTAATA
>NC_051408.1:13181700-13182240 GCF_015228065.2 Penaeus monodon
CGTTATAATCTCTTCAGAGGTCGTGGTAATCTCACTGTGCACAAGGCTGATCGAGATGTTCATCTTGTCCCCTTTCCACAAAGGAGATGAAGAAACAATAAACGAACGGATCCCATAAACGTGGAATCGAATCCTCCATAGGAGGCTATAGAGGGGATCAACTATCATACTATACTACCCGTAACCCGTAACCTCTTTCTTTCTCAACATTTTGAATAGGATTTTATTGCGGGGAAATCATAAAAGACAATTGGATCACATACGATGTGATCAGATTACACTGAGATAGGGGTTCAGTCGCTTATTTACGCTATAGGGTGATTGTGGTGTCAATTGTTGTTCAGAGTACGAATACTCCTTGCTAGAGAGGTGTAAAGGGAAAACCGATTGTGGTATTTGGGATTTTGGCGACTCTGTGCTATGGGAACTATAAAAGCTTATTGATAACATTCGACTGGTAATCACATGTAGCCAATCAATGCACGAGAAAGATATTGTACTTTGGGTATGGAATTGTAAACAGATGACGGTTATACAACA
>NC_051408.1:13182321-13182401 GCF_015228065.2 Penaeus monodon
TTTGAAAAAAAAATACACGTTACACCATCGTTTGCATACTGACCTCCAGCGGTAAATAAAGATGTAATAGACACCATTAC
>NC_051408.1:13183324-13183487 GCF_015228065.2 Penaeus monodon
TTTTATATTCAGAACGTGTCGTCTTCTATCATTTTTCTACTCCGGACAAAATATCATGCGCACTTTGGGTACGGAATGTGAAGATTCAGAATGTCGCTAAAACCGAGACACTTCTCAGAGGTACCAAGTGAAGTGCCATTTGGACCAGTGCAAAGCCAATAAT
>NC_051408.1:13184380-13184525 GCF_015228065.2 Penaeus monodon
GGTAATTGTACGCGAGCTATTTTTTGGCTCCTCATTCGAGCTGCTTAACAATAGAGAGGGAGACGGACCCCCTATTGATGTATTTACGTACTGCTATGCCTCTTCTGTATTTTCGTTCTAATAACGATCATAAAGGAATCTACAA
>NC_051408.1:13185189-13185513 GCF_015228065.2 Penaeus monodon
AATCTTCCTTAGAGTCACTTCTCCGTTTCCACTTTCAGCCCTACATCTGCCCCATCTCTCTTCCCTCCTCTTCCTCCTTAAATTCCCCCTCCTCCTTCTCTCCCTTATCCCCTGTCTTCCTTCTCCCTTCCCCACTTTTTCCTTTTCGCTTCCCTCTTGTACTCGCCTTATCTTTTCCCTTTTAAGTTCCCTCTCTCCCCTTTATTTCCACATACCCATCGCTTTCTGCTTTATGCTCTCTTCTCCATTCTTTATCCCTCTCCCCCTCTCCTTCCGACCTTCCTTCTTAACCTCCTTCTAACGGTTAACTATTTCATTCCAGTG
>NC_051408.1:13185675-13185874 GCF_015228065.2 Penaeus monodon
CCTTCAATAATTATACTCCGAGGTCACATGAAATATAATTTCAGGCAAAAAATGCCATCTTACATCAAGATGGAGGGACCTCAAGGCATAGTCACATGGCATATGATTTGAGGCGAAAAGATCAAGTGAAAAGTACAGATAGCCGATACACGAGCAGAATTAAAATTATATATAAACCCCACCCCAGAACACACAAAAT
>NC_051408.1:13186612-13186686 GCF_015228065.2 Penaeus monodon
AATTTAAAAAAAATATAAAATTATGTGGATACACACACACAAAAAATATAAATAATAAAATATAAAAAATAATA
>NC_051408.1:13186834-13186915 GCF_015228065.2 Penaeus monodon
AAATGGTTAAATAAGGAATACAAATATGTTTAACATAGGGGTATCAATCCTCCTCTCTTCTCTCTCCTCCTTATTCCTTCA
>NC_051408.1:13189451-13189527 GCF_015228065.2 Penaeus monodon
ATTTTGGGATAAATAGATGAAAATTATATATAAATTAAAATATAATAATATAATATAAATATATATAAGAAAAATT
>NC_051408.1:13189739-13189850 GCF_015228065.2 Penaeus monodon
TAAATTTATATTTTTAAAATATATTAATATATTTTTATATTTTTTTTTCATATTTCATATATGAAAACATATTTTATTGTACAATACTCATCACAAAACACACCACTTTAT
>NC_051408.1:13189909-13190064 GCF_015228065.2 Penaeus monodon
ATTATTAAAATATTATTTTTTATATTATATTATTTCTTTTTAATTATATATAAAATTTTATATATATATTTATTATAATAATTAAAATTATATAATATATAATATATATTATATATAATGAATCATATATACCAATTTAATGTTATTTTAATTAT
>NC_051408.1:13190265-13190660 GCF_015228065.2 Penaeus monodon
TTTTGAAAAAAACCAAAATTCCCCTCGTTCTTTCATCTTGAAACGAAAAATTTGGTTTAGCCAGCTTTCCCAGTGTTGGGGGGGTTGCCTTTTTCCCAGCGGCCGAATTTTTAAGTAAAAATTTTTAAAGTCCCTTTCTCTGGGATTCTGAAACTTTTTATTGGGGGTTATAATGCCCCCTTCCCTGATTCCGCTTTTTTGACTTTCCCTTTACGACGGGAAAAATGCGGGCAACTTCCCGAAATTACAGAAATTATGAAATTTTCACGGCCCCCCCTTTATGAAGGCAGTAATTCAGGGGAAAAAAAAACCCCCCGCGGAATTTCAATAAAGGTTTTTCCAAATTTTCAAAAAGGAAATAAAGGCCCGGGTTTGAAAGGACCCGAGAAGGAGGG
>NC_051408.1:13190904-13191009 GCF_015228065.2 Penaeus monodon
GGGATGATGGTGTTTTGTTTTATGTGTTTTTTGTGTGTATCAACAAAAAAATAAAAATTTTGGTATATGTAAAAATTAAAATTATATAAAAATTTATAATACAAA
>NC_051408.1:13191587-13191907 GCF_015228065.2 Penaeus monodon
TTTTTTGTTTTTATATTATTGTTTTTCCTTCTCCTATTCCTTCCTTGCCCCTTTTTCCCCCCACCTTCCCCTTTCCTTCCCCCCCGGCCCGGGATACCTTTTTCCAAAAAAAAAATTTAAGGAAAAATTGGGTTTTTTGAAAAATTTCCGCGTTGTTTTTTCCCAAAATTACTCCCATGAAATAAGGCGGCCCGGAATAACATAATTGCGTAATTTGGGGGGAATTTGCCCGTCTTTTCCTGCCCGAAAAGGGAATGTTGAAAGGAAGAGTCGGGGAAAAGGGAGAAAAAGGTAATCGTAATTAAGGTTTCAAAAAATCC
>NC_051408.1:13191938-13192085 GCF_015228065.2 Penaeus monodon
CCCAAAAGGGAATTTTAGTTTCTTTTTGGGTCATTTTTTCTACCCTTTTTCTATTAATTCTATCTGCAGGTTCGTTTCTATGCAGGTTTGTTTGGGCGGGGGGAAAAGGAAAAATATACGCAAATGTAGGTTATAAACCCCTTCAAA
>NC_051408.1:13192215-13192306 GCF_015228065.2 Penaeus monodon
TGTGCATTTAACAAAGACTTCGGGAAAAATTTACCCCCAAAATGGGGTTTATTTTTTTTGATAATTTTTAGTTTCCCTTTCTCCTACCATG
>NC_051408.1:13195760-13196287 GCF_015228065.2 Penaeus monodon
CCATTAACATCGAAATTATCAGAGAAGTAACGGAGGTCAGGAGAAAGGCGAAAAAGGAGGCAGGGAGGAAGGCGAAGGAACACAGTGAGGGAATATTACACAGAAAAGACGGAAAATAAGGTAAAGGGAAGAAGAAGGAGACAGGGAGGTGCAGGAGAAAGGAGGACGAAGGGATGGAAGAAAGAGGTAAAAAAGGGGAGGGAAGGTTTTGGACGAGGGAGGATGCAAGAGTAAGAAGAGGAGAGGGAATAGAAGAATATGTAAAGGAGGAAGCAGAATGCAAGAAGATCAAGGGGGTGGGAGGGGGTAGAGCAAGGGCATGGAGAAGCAGCGAAAAGGGAGGGAGGAGAAGATGGAAGGAGGGAGGAAGGGAGAAGTAGGGAGTGAAGAGAGAAAGGAGGAGAGGGAGGGGGAGAGAGGAAGAGGTAAGGAGGGTGAAGGAGAGGAAGAGGAGGAAGAGGAAGGAAGAAGAGGGAGTGAAGAAGAAGGCGTAGGGAGGGGAGGAAGGAAATAACAGTGAGATAAGG
>NC_051408.1:13196417-13196610 GCF_015228065.2 Penaeus monodon
CAAAGCAGTGCAATAAAACCAATAAGACAAACGCCCCTGATGATTATAGATATATGCAAGCAATTATCCAAATAAAACCTGGTCATAACTAATAAACGCAGGAAGATAACTTTAATTCATTTAATTTATCTTACGATTAAGGAGGACATTTTGGACGGAAGGGAAACTGCGCAAGTGATATTAATTTTTTTCT
>NC_051408.1:13197252-13197466 GCF_015228065.2 Penaeus monodon
ACGTTTGCAGAGAAGGATATGATAAAATGGATTCAACTACTGGCAAAACCGCGAAACATTGAAAATTTCCCGTTTGTTGCGGCGCCCTTTATTTTTACGTGTCCCGACTTGCCATGTACATTCTTTTGCATTTACCTCTGCTAATTGGGTTCCTGTAAATCATGGCGTTAATTACTCAATTTCTCGGAGAAAGATGAGGTGGATTCGTGGGGGA
>NC_051408.1:13200132-13200346 GCF_015228065.2 Penaeus monodon
CGCCCACCCCCGTCCGCCAGAAACGCAAACATCCTCCAAGGCGGGAAAATGAAAGAACTTTGAACTGGAACCTCTTCACGAAGGCAACAGGTCCCGAAGGCCACATCTGGAGGCAATAGATAAGATCTGTTATAATTTGAGCTTATTACTATGGTCCGTAAACGGGATAATTATCTCCTCTAATTACTCTATGGGCAAAAATAAAGAGGTATAT
>NC_051408.1:13200695-13201054 GCF_015228065.2 Penaeus monodon
CTACATACCAGAATACTTGCACACTACAAGCTATAAATCAACAATTCTCTCCCTGTGTTTACATTCCGTGTCGTGACTATGACGTAAGAAAAGTTATATATTTTTTTGTGTGTGAATTTCCAATGGAGGAATGTCTGCAATAGAGGTAGTAACACGTTGCATGCTTCTGTGCAATTTATTGTAGGAGAATGGCTTTATTAGGGATGCAAGAACGAAGAACAGCTCTCTTGGGAACAGTGGGGTTGTGTATTTCACTGTCACTGTGTGCTCTCTCAGCAAGATAAGTGTGTTTGATCTTATGCTCCGGTGGGAGGGTAAGAAAGGGTAACCATAATGACAGAAAGAGAGACAAGGGTAAC
>NC_051408.1:13201476-13201726 GCF_015228065.2 Penaeus monodon
TTGTCAGAATAAACGTAGCATAAGAAAATGATTCCCTCGTGGTAAAATGCGACTTGTCGTTGTGGGATTAAGTACTATCATTTCCGTACATTGCGTTCCTTTTTTTGAAAATCTAAAATTTTTAAAGTAAATTCATTTGTAAGGGGTAGTGTATGATTTTATGTATCTTTTTCTCATTATTATTTTTTTAAATGTGATGCTTGCGTTAGTATTGGAATGTTTGTATGTTTTCGAATGCAGGTTTACTTTT
>NC_051408.1:13202154-13202482 GCF_015228065.2 Penaeus monodon
GTTAACTGGCCTGGCGATAAGCCTCAAAAGCCAGACAGCCATTTACCGAAATGGATTTTTCAATTTCCATGCAAATAAAGGGGATTTTCCCTTTGGGGCCAGGTAACACTTTCTCTAAATCAGCCCGACTATCTGAGAAAATAATGAAGCGTAATATAGATTTATTCTGATGAGAAGAAAATATTCTAAAAAATATGTATAATGGTAATAAAAAAGGTTGGTAATCCTGCCTTTACACCATCCGTTAGACTAATGGCTTTTACTATTGGTGTCCCTCCATAAAAATATAACGTTTATGATGACAATGAGCCAAGAGGGGAGGTGTTAT
>NC_051408.1:13202975-13203738 GCF_015228065.2 Penaeus monodon
CACATAACGGAAGTAGTCACAAGCGTCACGAAACGACTAAATCATGCAGTGCTCACATGAAATCGCCTCGAAAACTCAAAATGCCTTAGTGTTTGATCCAAGAAAGGTGCGTGTCTGAGTGCCATGAGAATGTTTGTTTTTGCTAATTGCTTAATTGTAAGGCAAATACACATAGTCCTCATACTCTCTGCTGCAGTTTTGAGGAAAGATGAAATATCAAGTTTGTATTTTAGTACCATCGAGCTCACGGCAAATATGACTTACCAGTTTAACGTCATGGGCAAATGAAGGTATATTTTGTCGGAATTAAAACGAGTAGCATTAATTCGTCAAAAAAGTTAAGTACCGCGAATATTATAGAGAGAGAAAAAAGTGGTTAAATTTCGCTTTGCTTCTATTGAAGGTATAGTAGATACTGATTCAATATCTTAAACAATGTCTGTATTTGTTAAAAATGTTTTCATTATTTCATTATTATTTGCTGATTAAGAGATTAACAGACAAAGAGAGATCATTTATAAAGATTTTTTTTTTTCTAAAAATAGCAAAATCTTTTGCCTTTATTTCAGTCACTTCATTCATCACCTTCCCGATTCTGAATCTTCCCCTTTTTATCCACACTTTATCCTCTCTCTCTCCTCCCTCCTTTCGAAATTTATCTCTCTCTATGCCGTTTTTTTCGTTTCCTTTCCATTATATATTTCTTCTTTCGACACTCTTGTGGGCTTGCGTTCCTCCCATCAGTGAGGACGAAGCGCAGGTA
>NC_051408.1:13204213-13204287 GCF_015228065.2 Penaeus monodon
ATCTTATCTGTTGGTTGGTTTACCATACAGAGCATTCTCGGTCATTTTATATTTATATGTATTTGTGGGGGTGA
>NC_051408.1:13204493-13204700 GCF_015228065.2 Penaeus monodon
TTCTATAATAATTATCATATAAGTTTATGGTAATTTTTTTAACGCGAGCTATTTTTTGCTCCTCATTCGAGCTGCTTAACAATAGAGAGGGAGACGGACACCCTATTGATGTATTTACGTACTGCTATTGCTCTTCTGTATTTCTTTCTAATACGATCATAAGGAATCTACGGTTTTGTTTTTTCTAAAGACTAATACTAACCTACA
>NC_051408.1:13205320-13205463 GCF_015228065.2 Penaeus monodon
ACTCCTTTTTTTTAACCTCCTCTTTCCGCCTTTCGCCTCCCTCTCGCTTTTCCTTTCCCGCTCCCTTCTGCTTTCTTTCTCACTCTCTGCCACCCCCAAATCTTCCTTAGAGTCACTTCTCCGTTTCCACTTTCAGCCCTACA
>NC_051408.1:13205929-13206095 GCF_015228065.2 Penaeus monodon
GGTCACATGAAATATAATTTCAGGCAAAAAATGCCAGCTTACATCAAGACGGAGGGACCTCACGGCATAGTCACATGGCATATGATTTGAGGCGAAAAGATCAAGTGAAAAGTACAGATAGCCGATACACGAGCAGAATTAAAATTATATATAAACACACACAGAC
>NC_051408.1:13206667-13206809 GCF_015228065.2 Penaeus monodon
TAATAAAGATAATAGAAAAAAAAGAATATAATAAAATATATAAGATAAAAATATATAAGATATAATAAATATATATATAATAATATATATATTATAGAGAAAAAATAATATATAGATATTAAAAAAAATAAAATAAAAAAAA
>NC_051408.1:13206881-13207057 GCF_015228065.2 Penaeus monodon
ACATAAAAATATAAATAAAATAATATAATTTTAATATATATAAAATAAATAAAAGATAGAAAATAAAGATGAGGTATAAATATAAAAAGGGAAAAATATAAATATAATATATATAAATATAATAATAAAAATAAATATAATAGTAATTATGTGTGTCGATATATTATTATAATAGA
>NC_051408.1:13209802-13210257 GCF_015228065.2 Penaeus monodon
GATCTTTAAAGTGATAATACTAAATAAGAATAAACTATGGGATAAAAAAAATAGAACAAGAAAAAAATTACAAAAAGTTTTGAAATTGAACCTTAACTTCCCTCGTTCTTCTCATCTTAAAACGAACAATTGAGATTAGCACAGCTTTCCCAGTATTGGAGGGTTGCCTTGTCTCTCCAGCGGCCGATATTCTTAAGTAAGAAATATTTCTAAGTCCATTTCTCTCGGATTCTGAAACTCTTTATTAGGGTTATAATGCTCTCTTTCCCTGATTCCTGCTTTCTTGACATTCTTTACGACAGGAAATACGAATTCGAATTAAAGTAATTATTAATTCAGCGCCTTATCATACATATTCGAGAAATGCAACGGGAATTTATAAAGATTTCCAAAGTTTCAGATAAGTATCATGCCGGATATGAGGAGAAGGATGGGAATAGATAAGGAAGAATAGG
>NC_051408.1:13210840-13211107 GCF_015228065.2 Penaeus monodon
CCTTCTCCTATTCCTTCCTTGTCCCTTATTCCCATCCTTCTCGCTCCTTCATCCCGGCCGGATACCTTTCTTGAAAATTTGGAAATCGTTTATTGAAATTCCGCGTTGCTTTTTCTCCGAATTACTGCACTGAATAAGGCGGCCGTGAATTACATAATTGCTGTAATTTCGGGAAGTTGTCCGTCATTTCCTGTCGTAAAGAATGTCATGAAAGGAAGAGTCAGGAAAAGAGAGAAGGATAATCGTAATTAAGAGTTTCAGAATCCT
>NC_051408.1:13211137-13211268 GCF_015228065.2 Penaeus monodon
AAAATGGGAACTTTAGATTCTTTTTGGGTCACCTTTCTATCGATCTATTAATCTATCTGCATGTTCGTCTCTATGCAGGCTTGTGTGGGCATGGGAAAGGAATATATACGCAAATGTAGGTATAAATCCTT
>NC_051408.1:13214646-13215193 GCF_015228065.2 Penaeus monodon
GAGAAGTAACGGAGGTTAGAAGAAAGGTCGAAAAGGAGGCAGGGAGGAAGGCGAAGGAACACAGTGAGGGAATATTACACAGAAAAGACGGAAAATAAGGTAAAGAAAGGAAGAAGGAGACAGGGAGTGCAGGAGAAAAGGAGGGACGAAGGGATGGAAGAAGAGGTAAAGAGGGGAGGGTTGGACGAGGGAAGGATGCAAGAGTAAGAAGAGAGAGGGAATAGAAGAATATGTAAAGGAGGAAGGAAGAATGCAAGAAGATCAAGGGGGTGGGATGGGGTATGAGCAGGGCATGAGAAGCAGCGAAAAGGGAGGAGAGAAGATGGAAGGAGGGAGGAAGGAGAAGTAGGGAGTAAAGAGGAATAGGGAGGGGGTAGGAGAAGTAGAGATGTGTGAAGAAGGAGGAGGAATGTAGGAAGGAAGAAGAGGCAGTGAAGAAGAAGGCGTAGGGAGGGAGGAAGGAAATAACAGTGAGTAAGGAGAAAGGAAGCAGGAATAAGGAGAGAAAAGAAAAAAGAGAGCAAAGATAAATACAAATTGGAAAAAA
>NC_051408.1:13215230-13215407 GCF_015228065.2 Penaeus monodon
TCAAAAGTGTGCAGGACGGAGGACAAAGCATGCAATATAAAACCAATAAGACATAACGCCCCTGGATGATTATAGATAATATGCAGCAATTATCCAAAATAACCTGGTCATAACTAATAAACGCAGGAAGATAACTTTAATTCATTTAATTTATCTTACGATTAAGGAGGACATTTT
>NC_051408.1:13215889-13216117 GCF_015228065.2 Penaeus monodon
GCTACGATTTGCAGAGGAAGGAGAAAATATGATAAAATGGATTGCAAGCTACTGGAACAACAACCGCGAAACATTGCAAATTCCGTTTGTTGCGGCGACCTTATTGTTACGAGTGTGCAGACTTTGCCATGTACATTCTTCTTGGCAGTTACCTCTGCTAATTGGTGCTTCCTGTGAATCATGGCGTTAATTACTGCAAGTTTTCTCGGAGGTAAGATGAGGCTGGAC
>NC_051408.1:13218369-13218648 GCF_015228065.2 Penaeus monodon
CGCCCACCCCCGTCCGCCAGCACGCAAACATCCTCCAAGGCGGGAAAATGAAAGAACTTTGAACTGGAACCTCTTCACGAAGGCAACAGGTCCCGAAGGCCACATCTGGAGGCAATAGATAAGATCTGTTATAATGAGCTTTACTTGGTCGTAAGGGATAATTATTCCTTAATTACCCCTATGGCAGAACAAAGGGGTATAAAAAAAGAAGTAAAACATTGAAATTTTTAAGAAAACACACGCACAATATGCTATAACCAAAGAACACATAATAAAAAC
>NC_051408.1:13218854-13219228 GCF_015228065.2 Penaeus monodon
CAAAGAAACCAAACGCATAGAAAAAAAAGTGGAATTTATTTTTCGAGAAATAATACAGAATATTGCACACTAAAGTATAAATAAACAATTTTTCCCCCTGTTTTACATTCTTTTGCGGACTATGACGAAAAGAAAAGTTATATATTTTTTTGTGTGTGAATTCCAAGGGAGGAATGTCTGCAATAGAGGTAGTAACACTTTTGCATGTTCTGTAAATTTTATTGTAGGAGAATGGTTTTTTAGGGAGCAAGAACGAAGAACACTCTTTGGGAACAGGGGGGTTTGTGTTTTTACTGTCACTGTGTGCTCTCTCAGCAAGATAAGTGTGTTTGATTTATGCCCCGGGGGAGGGAAGAAAGGGAAACCCATAATGA
>NC_051408.1:13219533-13219635 GCF_015228065.2 Penaeus monodon
AAAGGGAAAAGAGGACAAAATTTCCTTAGATATCTATTTATTTCTTTCCTTTCTCCTTTTTTCTCTACTCTCCGTTCCCCTTCTTCTCCCCATTATTTTTGA
>NC_051408.1:13219700-13219889 GCF_015228065.2 Penaeus monodon
TTGCAGAAAAAAAGTAGCATAAGAAAATGACCTCGGGGTAAAATGCGACTTGGTTGGGGAAAAGACATTTTTCCCGTACTTTGCTTTCCTTTTTTGAAAATCTAAAATTTTAAAGAAATTCTTTTGTAAGGGGTAGTGTATGATTTTATGTATCTTTTTCTTATTTTTTTTTTTCTGTGATCTTTCGTT
>NC_051408.1:13220301-13220624 GCF_015228065.2 Penaeus monodon
GTTAACTGGCCTGGCGATAAGCCTCAGAGCCAGACAGCCATTTACCGAAATGGATTTTTCAATTTCCATGCAAATAAGGCGATTTTCTTGGTGCCAGGTAACACTTTCTCTAAATCAGCCCGACTATCTGAGAAAATAATGAAGCGTAATATAGATTTATTCTGATGAGAAGAAAATATTCTAAAAATATGTATAATGGTAATAAATAAGGTTGGTAATCCCTGCCTTTACACCATCCGTTAGACTAATGGCTTTTACTATTGGTGTCCCTCCATAAAGTATAACGTTTATGATGACATATGAGCCAAGAGGGGAGGTGTTAT
>NC_051408.1:13221121-13221896 GCF_015228065.2 Penaeus monodon
CACACACACATAACGGAAGTAGTCACAAGCGTCACGAAACGACTAAATCATGCAGTGCTCACATGAAATCGCCTCGAAAACTCAAAATGCCTTAGTGTTTGATCCAAGAAAGGTGCGTGTCTGAGTGCCATGAGAATGTTTGTTTTTGCTAATTGCTTAATTGTAAGGCAAATACACATAGTCCTCATACTCTTCTGCTGCAGTTTTGAGGAAAGATGAAATATCAAGGTTTGTATTTTTAGTACCATCGAGCTCACGGCAAATATGACTTACCAAGTTTAACGTCATGGGCAAATGAAGGTATATTTTGTCGGAATTAAAACGAGTAGCATTAATTCGTCAAAAAAGTTAAGTACCGCGAATATTATAGAGAGAGAAAAAAGTGGTTAAATTTCGCTTTGCTTCTATTGAAGGTATAGTAGATACTGATTCAATATCTTAAACAATGTCTGTATTTGTTAAAAATGTTTTCATTATTTCATTATTATTTGCTGATTAAGAGATTAACAGACAAAGAGAGATCATTTATAAAGATTTTTTTTTTTCTAAAAATAGCAAAATCTTTTGCCTTTATTTCAGTCACTTCATTCATCACCTTCCCGATTCTGAATCTTCCCCTTTTTATCCACACTTTATCCTCTCTCTCTCCTCCCTCCTTTCGAAATTTATCTCTCTCTATGCCGTTTTTTTCGTTTCCTTTCCATATATTATTTCTTCTTTCGGACACTCTTGTGGGCTTGCGTTCCTCCCATCAGTGAGGACGAAGCGCAGGTTA
>NC_051408.1:13222758-13222928 GCF_015228065.2 Penaeus monodon
ATGGAACCGAGAATATTGATGATATGCATAACCGAACCAAGCAGATGAAAAAAAAAAAATAATAATAATGACCCTATAGCGTTTATTTGGCTGTGAATATATTAATGTTTAGTTTATGGACATCTTCGATAGGTCTCACTATAATTTTGTTTCAATATTTTACTTTTTTC
>NC_051408.1:13223335-13223859 GCF_015228065.2 Penaeus monodon
AAAATCTTGACCTGTATAGCGAAAAAAACTATGTAGCTAATGATTCTGACAATAGCCATAAAACACTCAGAAAGCGCAGATAAAATGTAGTGTGATGCGGCAAATTATCGCCGGCCAATCAAATCGGGAATTTACGATTTGCTACTTTAAGCTCCATCTATTGTTTTTTATTCATTGGTGAGGAAAATGTATACATTCTAAATTATGTACATCAAAAGAACACTGATACGTAAAATTACAACAGTAACAACAAGAACGCTACGATATTTAATACATTCGAAGATTATTGAAGAAAGAGAGAGAGAGATAAAAAAAAGAATATTTTGATCAATTAATTCACATATCTCTATTGGTGGGAATGGCAGGCTACCAAGAGGGAGCGAAGTGAACTCTGCTAGTGCCCTTGTATTGCTTGTTGGTTATGAGATATGTGTGTATCCTGTAGATGAGGGAGTGTAGTGCATTGTACTGCAGCGTATATGCTTTAAGAGGTTCTGCCAGACACGTATGGTGTGCGTGAGGAA
>NC_051408.1:13228760-13229443 GCF_015228065.2 Penaeus monodon
AAGACAACAACAAAGAGAAATAGAAAGGGGAGGGGGGTCCAGAATCCACCACTGTATTCATGTATACACCATTCACTTATACCACCGAGACTCTTAATGGCATTTGAACCTCATCTTAAAAGCTTTTGGCCGGATTCCATGAGAGAATCAAGGGAAGCTTTTAATGGCCCATAAGCGGTGCATATGCTCCCTCTGTTCTACAAAGTCTTTGTTGTCATGAAAGAGAATAAAGAACATTTATAATATTTATAACTCAGGTGGTTATAATGAGTGGTACTTTGCTTTTATGCTAGTTTTGACTCTTTTCTCTTTTTTTTAACCAGTCTGAATAAAAATATGCATCTAATTACGGTGGAAAAAGTAGGTTGGAAATTAGGTATAATATCAAAATATATCTTGTTAAATTTTATATTAATTTATTATCAATGTACATTTTTTTAAATCTTATTTTTTATTTATTTATTAATGAATCATTTTTTTTTTCGCAGGAGGAGCAAACAGTACTAAAAAAAAAAAAATACAAAACATGTAAAAAGTATGGATCCAGCAAAGAGGGTTTATTAAGAGTTTAATGCTGATAAAACTCAATAGACACAGACGTACACCACATATACTCATGGTTCGATTTTAAGGACTAAACAAATACTAAATAATACTATTCACTAAACATTATACATAAACCT
>NC_051408.1:13229543-13229771 GCF_015228065.2 Penaeus monodon
ACAATAGATGGAGCTTATAGCAAATCGTAAATTCCCGATTTGATTGGCTGGCGATAATTTGCCGCATCACACTACATTTTATCTGCGCTTTCTGAGTGTTTTATGGCTATTGTCAGAATCATTAGCTACATAGTTTTTTCCGCTATACAGGTCAAGATTTTTACACGGACGCATATCTAAACAAATATATTTTTTTTATTATTATTATCCACCTATCAGTATTATACC
>NC_051408.1:13230200-13230392 GCF_015228065.2 Penaeus monodon
AGTAATACAGTTAGGTGGATAATGAAAAAAGTAAAATATTGAAACAAAATTATAGTGAAACCTATCGAAGATGTCCGTAAAACTAAACATTAATATATTCACAGCCAAATAAACGCTATAGGGTCATTATTATTATACATTTTTTCATCTGCTTGGTTGGGTTATGTATATCATTAGAATTCTCGGTTCCAT
>NC_051408.1:13231226-13231996 GCF_015228065.2 Penaeus monodon
TACCTGCGCTTCGTCCTCACTGATGGGAGGAACGCAAGCCCACAAGAGTGTCGAAAGAAGAAATATATAATGGAAAGGAAACGAAAAAAACGGCATAGAGAGAGATAAATTTCGAAAGGAGGGAGGAGAGAAAGAGGATAAAGTGTGGATAAAAAGGGGAAGATTCAGAATCGGGAAGGTGATGAATGAAGTGACTGAAATAAAGGCAAAAGATTTTGCTATTTTTAGAAAAAAAAAAAATTATAAATGATCTCTCTTTGTCTGTCAATCTCTTAATCAGCAAATAATAATGAAATAATGAAAACAATTTTTAACAAATACAGACATTGTTTAAGATATTGAATCAGTATCTACTATACCTTCAATAGAAGCAAAGCGAAATTTAATCACTTTTTTCTCTCTCTATAATATTCGCGGTACTTAATTTTTTTGACGAATTAATGCTACTCGTTTTAATTCCGACAAAATATACCTTCATTTGCCCATGACGTTAAACTTGGTAAGTCATATTTGCCGTGAGCTCGATGGTACTAAAAATACAAACCTTGATATTTCATCTTTCCTCAAAACTGCAGCAGAAGAGTATGAGGACTATGTGTATTTGCCTTACAATTAAGCAATTAGCAAAAACAAACATTCTCATGGCACTCAGACACGCACCTTTCTTGGATCAAACACTAAGGCATTTTGAGTTTTCGAGGCGATTTCATGTGAGCACTGCATGATTTAGTCGTTTCGTGACGCTTGTGACTACTTCCGTTATGTGTGTG
>NC_051408.1:13232485-13232808 GCF_015228065.2 Penaeus monodon
ATAACACCTCCCCTCTTGGCTCATATGTCATCATAAACGTTATACTTTATGGAGGGACACCAATAGTAAAAGCCATTAGTCTAACGGATGGTGTAAAGGCAGGGATTACCAACCTTATTTATTACCATTATACATATTTTTAGAATATTTTCTTCTCATCAGAATAAATCTATATTACGCTTCATTATTTTCTCAGATAGTCGGGCTGATTTAGAGAAAGTGTTACCTGGCACCAAGAAAATCGCCTTATTTGCATGGAAATTGAAAAATCCATTTCGGTAAATGGCTGTCTGGCTCTGAGGCTTATCGCCAGGCCAGTTAAC
>NC_051408.1:13233304-13233483 GCF_015228065.2 Penaeus monodon
TAATGAGAAAAAGATACATAAAATCATACACTACCCCTTACAAATGAATTTACTTTAAAAATTTTAGATTTTCAAAAAAAGAAACGCAATGTACGGAAATGATAGTACTTAATCCCACAACGACAAGTCGCATTTTACCACGAGGGAATCATTTTCTTATGCTACGTTTATTCTGACAA
>NC_051408.1:13233898-13234304 GCF_015228065.2 Penaeus monodon
GTTACCCTTGTCTCTCTTTCTGTCATTATGGTTACCCTTTCTTACCCTCCCACCGGAGCATAAGATCAAACACACTTATCTTGCTGAGAGAGCACACAGTGACAGTGAAATACACAACCCCACTGTTCCCAAGAGAGCTGTTCTTCGTTCTTGCATCCCTAATAAAGCCATTCTCCTACAATAAATTGCACAGAAGCATGCAACGTGTTACTACCTCTATTGCAGACATTCCTCCATTGGAAATTCACACACAAAAAATATATAACTTTTCTTACGTCATAGTCACGACACGGAATGCAAACACAGGGAGAGAATTGTTGATTTATAGCTTGTAGTGTGCAAGTATTCTGGTATGTAGTTTCTCGAAAGTAATTACCACTTTATTTTTCTATGCGTTGGTTTCTTT
>NC_051408.1:13234517-13234815 GCF_015228065.2 Penaeus monodon
TTATATATGTGTGTCTTTGGGTTGATAGCATATGTGTGCGTGTGTTTTCTTAAATTACTAATGTTGACTTCTGTTTTATACCTCTTTAGTTCTGCCCATAGAGTAATTAGAGGAGATAATTATCCCGTTTACGACCATAGTAATAAGCTCATTATAACAGATCTTATCTATTGCCTCCAGATGTGGCCTTCGGGACCTGTTGCCTTCGTGAAGAGGTTCCAGTTCAAAGTTCTTTCATTTTTCCCGCCTTGGAGGATGTTTGCGTGCTGGCGGACGGGGGTGGGCGATACATAAACAT
>NC_051408.1:13235818-13236070 GCF_015228065.2 Penaeus monodon
ATGTTTATGTATCGCCCACCCCCGTCCCCCACACGCAAACATCCTCCAAAGGGCGGGAAAATGAAGAACTTTGAACTGGAACCTCTTCACGAAGGAAAACAGGTCCCGAGGCCACATCTGGAGGCAATAGAAAAAATCTGTTAAAATGAGCTTATTACTATGGTCGTAACGGGATAAATTATCCCTCTAATTACTATATGGGCAGAACTAAAGAGGAATAAAAAAAGAAGTCAACATTAGTAATTTAAGAAA
>NC_051408.1:13236372-13236716 GCF_015228065.2 Penaeus monodon
TACTTTCGAGAAACTACATACCAGAATACTTGCACACTACAAGCTATAAATCAACAATTCTCTCCCTGTGTTTGCATTCCGTGTCGTGACTATGACGTAAGAAAAGTTATATATTTTTTGTGTGTGAATTTCCAATGGAGGAATGTCTGCAATAGAGGTAGTAACACGTTGCATGCTTCTGTGCAATTTTAAATTGTAGAAAGGGGCTTTATTGGGGATGCAAAAACAAAGAAAGCTCTTTTGGGGAACAGTGGGGTTGTGTATTTCCTGTCCTGTGTGCTCTCTCAGAAAGATAAGTGTGTTTGATCTTATGCCCGTGGGAGGGTAAAAAGGGTAACCATAAT
>NC_051408.1:13237142-13237634 GCF_015228065.2 Penaeus monodon
AATTTATTTGTCTTGTGCTGTTATTTCTTTGTTAGTGTGTGTGTCTGTCCTGCCCCTTTTTTGTCAGAAAAAAACGTAGCATAAGAAAATGATTCCCTCGTGGTAAAATCGACTTGTGTTGTGGGTTAAGTACTATCATTTCCGTACATTGCGTTTCTTTTTTTTTAAAATCTAAAATTTTTAAAGTAAATTCATTTTTAAGGGGTAGTGTTGATTTTATGTATCTTTTTCTCATTATTATTTTTTTTCATTGATGCTTGCGTTTGTATTAATGTTTTTTTATGTTTTCGAATGCATGTTTTCAATTATTTACATGTGTCATGCGATTGTGATACATTTGTAGAGTTGTATGTCTTAGGTGCAGTGTATATGCATCTGTATTTGCCTCGTTTCTATTATATAAAGCATAGGGCGTGCATGTAATTTGTATTGTGTATATTGTACATGAAGCCTGCGCCAAAAGGGTGTACATACATACATGGGGCCCCGCCC
>NC_051408.1:13237840-13238208 GCF_015228065.2 Penaeus monodon
CCATGTTAAATGGCCTGGCGATAAACCTCAAGCCCGACAGCCCTTTACCGAAAAGGTTTTTTTAAATTTTCCATGCAAATAAGGCGATTTTTTTTGGGCCAGGGAACACTTTCTCAAATCACCCCCACTATCTGAGAAAAAATGAAGCGTAAAAATAAATTTTTTCTGATGAGAAGAAAAAATTCTAAAAAAAGTATAATGGTAATAAATAGGTTGGTAATCCCTGCCTTTACACCATCCGTTAGACTAATGGCTTTTACTATTGGTGTCCCTCCATAAAGTATAACGTTTATGATGACATATGAGCCAAGAGGGGAGGTGTTTATGAAGCGAAAGGGAGAAGGGAAATAAGAATGAAGTATGGAAGA
>NC_051408.1:13238525-13239291 GCF_015228065.2 Penaeus monodon
CATAACGGAAGTAGTCACAAGCGTCACGAAACGACTAAATCATGCAGTGCTCACATGAAATCGCCTCGAAAACTCAAAATGCCTTAGTGTTTGATCCAAGAAAGGTGCGTGTCTGAGTGCCATGAGAATGTTTGTTTTTGCTAATTGCTTAATTGTAAGGCAAATACACATAGTCCTCATACTCTTCTGCTGCAGTTTTGAGGAAAGATGAAATATTCAAGGTTTGTATTTTTAGTACCATCGAGCTCACGGCAAATATGACTTACCAAGTTTAACGTCATGGGCAAATGAAGGTATATTTTGTCGGAATTAAAACGAGTAGCATTAATTCGTCAAAAAAATTAAGTACCGCGAATATTTAGAGAGGAAAAAGTGATTAAATTTCGCTTTGCTTCTATTGAAGGTATAGTAGATACTGATTCAATATCTTAAACAATGTCTGTATTTGTTAAAAATTGTTTTCATTATTTCATTATTATTTGCTGATTAAGAGATTGACAGACAAAGAGAGATCATTTATAATTTTTTTTTTTTTCTAAAAATAGCAAAATCTTTTGCCTTTATTTCAGTCACTTCATTCATCACCTTCCCGATTCTGAATCTTCCCCTTTTATCCCACTTTATCCCCTTTTCCTCTTCTCCCCCTCCTTTCGAAATTTATCTCTCTCTATGCCGGTTTTTTTCGTTTCCTTTCCATTATATATTTCTTCTTTCGACACTCTTGTGGGCTTGCGTTCCTCCCATCAGTGAGGACGAAGCGCAGGTA
>NC_051408.1:13240131-13240282 GCF_015228065.2 Penaeus monodon
AAATGGAACCGAGAATTCTAATGATATACATAACCCAACCAAGCAGATGAAAAAATGTATAATAATAATGACCCTATAGCGTTTATTTGGCTGTGAATATATTAATGTTTAGTTTACGGACATCTTCGATAGGTTTCACTATAATTTTGTT
>NC_051408.1:13240793-13241361 GCF_015228065.2 Penaeus monodon
ATAATAATAAAAAAAATATATTTGTTTAGATATGCGTCCGTGTAAAAATCTTGACCTGTATAGCGGAAAAAACTATGTAGCTAATGATTCTGACAATAGCCATAAAACACTCAGAAAGCGCAGATAAAATGTAGTGTGATGCGGCAAATTATCGCCAGCCAATCAAATCGGGAATTTACGATTTGCTACTTTAAGCTCCATCTATTGTTTTTTATTCATTGGTGAGGAAAATGTATACATTCTAAATTATGTACATCAAAAGAACACTGATACGTAAAACTACAACAGTAACAACAAGAACGCTACGATATTTAATACATACGAAGATTATTGAAGAAAGAGAGAGAGAGATAAAAAAAAGAATATTTTGATCAATTAATTCACATATCTCTATTGGTGGGAATGGCAGGCTACCAAGAGGGAGCGAAGTGAACTCTGCTAGTGCCCTTGTATTGCTTGTTGGTTATGAGATATGTGTGTATCCTGTAGATGAGGGAGTGTAGTGCATTGTACTGCAGCGTATATGCTTTAAGAGGTTCTGCCAGACACGTATGGTGTGCGTGAGGGA
>NC_051408.1:13246222-13246656 GCF_015228065.2 Penaeus monodon
AAGACAACAACAAAGAGAAATAGAAAGGGGAGGGGGGTCCAGAATCCACCACTGTATTCATGTATACACCATTCACTTATACCACCGAGACTCTTAATGGCATTTGAACCTCATCTTAAAAGCTTTTGGCCGGATTCCATGAGAGAATCAAGGGAAGCTTTTAATGGCCCATAAGCGGTGCATATGCTCCCTCTGTTCTACAAAGTCTTTGTTGTCATGAAAGAGAATAAAGAACATTTATAATATTTATAACTCAGGTGGTTATAATGAGTGGTACTTTGCTTTTATGCTAGTTTTGACTCTTTTCTCTTTTTTTTAACCAGTCTTAATAAAAATATGCATCTAATTACGTAGTGGAAAAAGTAGGTTGGAAATTAGGTATAATATCAAAATATATCTTGTTAAATTTTATATTAATTTATTATCAATGTACA
>NC_051408.1:13246950-13247352 GCF_015228065.2 Penaeus monodon
AAATGCTGCAAAATTGTCTCTAACATACCTAAAAAAATTCAGGAAGTATGACATGATATTAGTGAAGTACATTCGATGATCTTGGCTTATGCCTACATGATATCATGTGATTACCGCTAGCCTTTGGGTCACTGCATAATCTTGTCAATACCAATCAGTAAATCCTTGTTATGGAAATTCAGAAACGAATTTTCACCCAGGTTTATCGGGAGAAAATTACAGTTTGTAATGTGCTCAGATTACTTCAATCCTGCGATGATAGATCTAGATAATCCCAGTTCCGTTATAAAGAACACTAGAGCTTATACTAATCTCTTTTTTATTCTGTTTATCTATTTATAAAAAATGTTTACATCAAGGGTTGGCACGCCCGATGTTTGCCTATAACACGTCACGTAATTC
>NC_051408.1:13247583-13247981 GCF_015228065.2 Penaeus monodon
ATAAAATGCATGAAGAGAATAACTTACACAGGAGGCTTATATCACTCTGAGGGTTGTGTGAAGCTCAAGGTGTCCAGATATTCACCCTAAATTTCAACTTTGGCCAAAGGAAGCAAGGGTAAGAATCGGATTAATATAGTGAATATAAATTTAAAATAAAAATAGTAATATATTTTCAGTCATAAAGCATATTAAATGCTACAAAAAGGTTACATTTATGTTAAGCATGTCTGATGAAATACCTTTCACTTTGAATACAACGGTCACTATTAAAATTTTACAGGTTATATGGTGCTGAAAAATAACACGCAAGGTACTAAATAATAGCATTAATTATAGACTGCCACACTGTGTTTATGAAGGTTAAATACGATGTCTTCACCGTATAGGCTATTGTA
>NC_051408.1:13248100-13248186 GCF_015228065.2 Penaeus monodon
GAAATACGAAATTGGTATTATTATTAGTGCGAAATACTCTAGAAGAAAATGAGAGCAATATGATAAAAAATAATGATTTCTAGTGA
>NC_051408.1:13248811-13249840 GCF_015228065.2 Penaeus monodon
TTTCTAGTGAATACTAAAGTGCAAATGGCTCGATTCTCTGTGAGATTCGATCACTTTTAATGAGTACACAATAATTTGCAAGTCATATTTTCTTCGAAATGGAAAATACATATATATATTATCATAGAAACATCCATTATTTATGGCGAATCAATATTTTTGTTGATCAAGTAAAAAGAGATTATTTTAGAATCGATACCACGAAATAATGTGAAACAAGACATTTTCGCTCATTCGCGGTATAACATTCACAAACTGGAAATGATTACAGTTATTTGTATGAAAAGAGGTAAAGAAGTGTAAAAAATATATTTACAAACAGGAAAATGATTATAGTTATTTGTGTGAAAAAAGGTAAAGCAATAAAAAATATATCTAGTTTTATATGCTAATCTCTGATAATAATTATTTGATGTTATATTTATTATGATTTAATTAGAATATATAAGGAATAATTGTCATGAAAAGGTGAAGACCCTGTGCTGACCTCACTAATTCATCGTCATAGAAAGATATTATCTGATAATAATGGACAGTGAATAAAATTGAGGTATTTACTCATTAAGTTCACCTAATTTAAGACTTATCTGAACATTTATGCGTTTAAATTATTAATAACAGCATTAGACAACTGATGATCATATTTAAAGTAGCAGCATTATATTTTCTCTGAGATCAAAAACAAGCACATATTCACTTAACTCTGTCAAAATGACGAGGTCACGTAAAATATTTAAATACAGACTTAAGTAAGGAAAAACAAATAGACAGGAAAACTATTATGCGCAATTTAACAACATTTTCGCTTATCTGAAGTGTTTAGATGGCCACAGGAAAATAACATTTTCAAAACCTTGCGTGTACCAGTAGCGGAGTTGCCAGTTGATGTATATTGGATAAAAGATTTGGTCAAGCGGGACATTTTTTTTTTATTGCACATGAAGAAAGTGAAAACAATCAAGTAGTTGAAAATATTTGCATTCTCGTCCTTCATATATGTTTTCTCGGAGAATACGCACATACTTTCTA
>NC_051408.1:13249914-13250077 GCF_015228065.2 Penaeus monodon
CTCACACGTTTCACTTTCTTTCTCCTGTCCTGGAAATAAGTTAGTGTGGCAATGCATTTTACAATAATACAATTTACGAACAAGGTGACAATGTATGTATCAAGTTATATAAAAAGGGACGTGGAACGACATATGTACATCTTCTGTATAGACCAATTTAATG
>NC_051408.1:13250148-13250574 GCF_015228065.2 Penaeus monodon
AGAACTTACAAGCTTTAATATCCCTGGTGTTTTATTATTTATACTGATCCTAAATATATCCCAAATTCAGGCTTTATTAATATGAAATGATAACGTAATGTTATCTTGTTTTCCTATTAAGGCTTACATATTACAATTCTGTTCTTGTTTATATCAGTCTCAAACTACGATCGTTATTTAAGGTCCTTATCGTTAAAAATGTGAATTCTTCATAATCGCAGTGGTTAGTATGTTTTAGAATACAATTCCCATATTACTAATATCATTTCCATTTTTTTTTACCATTACCTGTTTTGCGAAAGACACCCCTCATGCAATGTTGTGTTTTTCGTGTTTTCGTTGTTGCCAATATACTGTGGGGAAAACTACAGGCAACCACTGACCCTCGACATGAAATTTAATAAGATTTGTTCTAAAATGATTTTT
>NC_051408.1:13250632-13250709 GCF_015228065.2 Penaeus monodon
TTCAAATTAAACAACTTAGATTTGATGTGAGTAGTATGACTTCGCGATCTTAGTTAAGTTCATGGGATTAATTGAAT
>NC_051408.1:13251421-13251681 GCF_015228065.2 Penaeus monodon
TGATTCCCAGATAAAAACCCATGGCTCCAGAATAATTAATGTGAACAATAAGAATTCCATGAAATTTCTTTAGTCTATTTGTTTATAATTCAGCAATCCACATACGTTAATATTTATTAATTTACTGATCATATGTTACATGGAGGTCTGAGCAAATAGTGCATTAGGACAACGGTGAATGAATATGTTAATTTTTTTACCGAAACATAAAGGGATGAAGAGAAAAAACATGAGAAAAGAAAAGAAAAAAAGTTTATGGC
>NC_051408.1:13252376-13252625 GCF_015228065.2 Penaeus monodon
TTTAATTAATGTATTAATTGATGCCAACACCTGATATATTTTGAAAAATGCTTGACCGTAACACTCTGTTTCATCATTACTTTCATGTCAATTGTTTTATGATAAGCCACACTAATATCAAAATATTTTAAAGAAGACATGGAAAATTAAAGGATTGAAAGCATATATTTTTTTTTGAAATGAAATGGTGTTTTTCTGTAAAGTGTTTTTGAAATATCCCAGTGTAAAAATGCGATGGCAAATGTATTT
>NC_051408.1:13253226-13253293 GCF_015228065.2 Penaeus monodon
GACTTAATATATTTTTAAAAAATTATCTATATAATATTTTATATTATTATATTTTGTGTTATATTTT
>NC_051408.1:13256045-13256667 GCF_015228065.2 Penaeus monodon
CCCCCAAAGGGCTGCCTCCCCAAGAACGCTTCCGTCTCGTCAAGACCCATCTCCCCCCCTCCGCCCGGGGGATGAAGGGGACTCTCCCTTCGCCAAGATTTTTGGGATTTGCATACATCTACACACTGGCGAGCTGGGGAAAGGGGGGGAGTGTAGTGGAGGGTTTGGGGAGGAAGGGAGGGTGTGGGGGTGGTATAGGGGTAGGAATTGGGGTGGGGGATGTCGGGGTGGCATGGGGGGCGGGAGATGGTGGGGGTGGGATGGGGGAAAGAAGAGAGGGGGAGAGGATGGGAAGACTGACATGTATGTGGGGGGGAGGAGGTGGGGGAGAAGGATGATTGAAAGGAGGGAGAGGATGAACGGAAGGGATGAGGGAGGGGAGGGGAGGAACTGGGGGATGAGGGAGGGGAGGGGAGGAACTGGGGGATGAGGAAGGCCGGGGGAGGGGTGGGATGTAGCAATGTATTAGGGGATGGTCATACTTTTCTTTCTTACTGTCTTTCTCCGTCAGGGATGCTGGCGAGGACATTTCTATGGTGTGGGTCGATGGCTGTACATCGTGATTCGTCTAACCAGAACACACTGTTGAATAGCACACGATCATACGCACACACGACACGTA
>NC_051408.1:13256710-13257109 GCF_015228065.2 Penaeus monodon
TACAGATGCAGACATACAAACACATACATGTGATTAATTTGCTTTCAGTTTGAAGATCAGTCCAAATCATAATAATACACATTAAATTCCTACACTCAAATTATGCAGTATTATTCCAGCAGATGAAACGGAAATACAAGGCCTTATTAAAATCGCTCCAGTTAACTTTCTGGCATGATTTAATTATTTATGTTGCTGTCAAAAGTATTTCGCTGAGAGAGTAACGCTTAGCTGTCAATCATGTCCTTTCCATTTTGACATCGGGGAATGTAATATTGATGTCGCCGAAAATATTTTTTTTAGAAATACAATATAATTCTGTGGACATTTGATTCGTCGGTAATGATGCTCAGTTTTGAATAACGAAATACTGTAAAGGATAATATGCTTATGTACTAC
>NC_051408.1:13258913-13259047 GCF_015228065.2 Penaeus monodon
TGCGGAGGGCGTTAACAGGGCGATTACATGAGGCAGAGAAAGTTGTAAGAGTTTATGAAAGCGCAATAATCCTCTAAGGGGATGAGAGAGGAGGAGCTCGAGCTGGCTCATGCATAGGAAATGTGGGGGCGGCT
>NC_051408.1:13259087-13259233 GCF_015228065.2 Penaeus monodon
CCCAGGAAAACAAGAAGGCTACCTTTGGAAATCTACGACGAAATACAGCGCTCTCTCTGTGATGTTGGACGTCTGTGAGGGGCGAATGGCGGATGTGTTATTTTAGGTCATATACATTTATTACCAATTATTTTGCTTTACTTCTT
>NC_051408.1:13259315-13259541 GCF_015228065.2 Penaeus monodon
CATGTACATAATCCTGCTGAGAATGAAATAGTTTTACGCCTGAAATCCAAAGATATTTCCTTCCCAATATTTGTGAGTATGTAAATCTTCACTTCTTTTACGGCAAAACGTAAGAACATGATACATCATTGGTAATGTTTTAAACCTCACATCCCGCGCTGATTCACTCTCAACAGCGCCAGAAAGCACACGTGGAGAATATAGTTTGCTTCTTATCTTATCTTAC
>NC_051408.1:13259754-13260012 GCF_015228065.2 Penaeus monodon
TCAACTCGTACATTTATGGGAACAAATTAAATATCCTGGGTAATCTCAATCTTTCTACATAAATATTTCTAATTTCCATTTTTGTATGTCCATCATATGTTGGAGAAACGCAATATCAAAGTGAAATGTGATTCAAGCCATGCTGTAATTTTGAAATACATCGCCCAAGGTGATGTTAACACGGTCGATAAATAGGTAAGAATCTCTTAAAGAATAAGATTTACTCGTAAAAACTACAGAACTGAACCTAGAAATAAG
>NC_051408.1:13260596-13260661 GCF_015228065.2 Penaeus monodon
AAATATATGCTAGATATCTATCTTAAAATAACTATCAATATATGTCGATAGGTATATTTACCTCC
>NC_051408.1:13262551-13263039 GCF_015228065.2 Penaeus monodon
GGGCTCGCGCACACGTGCCATCTTAGTCTTTCAATACGTGTAAGTGATTGTATGAGTCTCCTCCCCTCCCCACCTCTCTTCCCCTCCTTCGTACACTACAATGGTTCATTAATGTTTCTCCTTCGTTCCTTTGTAATACCCAGGTCTTACCTTGAAGTTCCCAAAAAACATCGGGTCTTCTCTCGAATGCAAGACACGTACTAGAAGCATTGAGGGAAAAGTTTAATAGGTGATATAACATGACTTTTTAATTGGCTTTGTTAATGATACTGAGAAAATTAAATACACCGGTTATGGTTTCTGATTATTTTTCTTCCGTTTTAAATTATTTGGCTGTATTATATTGTACTATAATTACCGATGAAGAAGAAAAAAATAAATAAAGATAACATTTATGAATGGCGGCTGTGCGAGTTTTTATATATTTCTATGTTTGTACACGTTTGTGTGTGTTTGTAGCTTCTATGCATCTAGTTTCACGTATTGCA
>NC_051408.1:13263095-13263496 GCF_015228065.2 Penaeus monodon
AGGATTTGTAATGGTGTGTTTGATTTCTCATTTTAACACTACTTTTTGCCCATCATGTACACATTAATGCACACGATTCTGCTTGTCGATTCTATCAAGTAGTCATTCCGATGAGAATAATGGAGCCACTGAACGCAGTAGCGGATAGACTAATCTAATTATTTCGACTCGTGTGGTTAGTAACATTTTGATAAAGTTAATTTCCTTTGTATTCGGTACGCCTTGCATATATGTGAGGAAGGATACGCATGTATATACATACACGCATGTATTTTCTTTAATTGCTCTTGCTTCTAAAAGGTCCGCAATTTTTAAGGTATCATATACCAATGCTGACACAGACACACATATATTTTTTTAACGTCTATAGCTATCATAACACATGAAGTGTTATATATATG
>NC_051408.1:13265173-13265246 GCF_015228065.2 Penaeus monodon
AGGTTTTTCTTTGGCACATAAAATATTTTCTTTCTGAAATAATCGGCTCTCTTTCAGTATTTTGACACTGTAA
>NC_051408.1:13265491-13265819 GCF_015228065.2 Penaeus monodon
TGTTTGTATGGAGAATAGTGTTAGCTTTACGTATAGACTGTGCCTACGATGAATGACGGAAGCATATCGTTTCGCACGGTAATCTAGATATCCTCTATATCTGCATTCTTACAGCTGTAGCAGATATTTCATGTGTTTTAAAGGTTTCTCGTACTTATAAGTAGACGCCTCCCCTTATAAACGTGAAAATTATCAACATTTCCTTCCATTATGAACATTTCAATTTCATAAGACCGTTGATCATGTTAAAAAGAAGAAAAAGAAGAAAAAATGGGTACAAAATATGTGTTTTGAGGATGGCAGTTAGAGAAACTTCTTGCATTTATGT
>NC_051408.1:13267740-13268025 GCF_015228065.2 Penaeus monodon
GGACCTCCGTTTGTCACACCCATTAAACACCATAAGAAAACAGTTGAAATCGTAAGAAAAGACCAATGTCTCCTTTCCCGGCAGGCGACACTGATCAAGGTGAACAAGGCTGGCCGCTGTCCAGGTGTTTACAGTTGCCAGAGGTGTCGAGATATAGGGACGTAATAAGTCTTTGTCCAGGATTCTTGTGTTCCCTGATTGCTGGATCTGTCAAAGTCTTGGCAATATCTACGGTCTTATTGTTTTATCTGTGGAAATCGGTGGAGGGTCGGAAGAAGGTGTCAT
>NC_051408.1:13268204-13268324 GCF_015228065.2 Penaeus monodon
TATTTAAAATGGTATAAACGTGCATGCGTGTTTGATTGTACTAGTGTATGCTATGTCATTTAAAATATTTGTTAGTACATATTCTATCATTCATGAGGATGGAAGAAAAGAAGAAAAGTG
>NC_051408.1:13269769-13270168 GCF_015228065.2 Penaeus monodon
CATTCAGAAGTCTACTTCGAACATTTCTATCTTCAGATCGTCCATGCACATACAGATAAATATAGGAAGAACCGAGAGTGTAGGAAATAAGGAAACGAGAATGAAAGTGGAAAAATCCTTTGCCAAGTGACGCTCTGTAACTCCTTCTAAACACTTTCTTCTTTCAATTACTTTCAGCGTTGAAGTTACAAGGAAGTAATCTCTCTCGTTTGCGTTTATTACTCCGGCAAATGAGAGTTTAGGGAAAGAATTTCCTCGGTTTAATGTCCCCTTTTCATTGAGTCTTTGAGAAGGAGTGATGTCACCTTTGAACATTATTGATCCCTCACTTTTTTTTTTTAGGGAAAATGAGAGCCCTAATTCAGCAGTTTTTTTAATGTGTTCTGCCTCTTTTTTATG
>NC_051408.1:13276053-13276379 GCF_015228065.2 Penaeus monodon
GAAAGAAAGAAAGGCATAAGGTGTAAAATAACACACCAGTTCTTTCTTCTTTAGTGTCTCTTCCCTCTAGGAAATTTCCAAAGTTTTGAGGGGAAAAAAGGCGTCGCAGAAGTGTCTTTTAAACCAACCGGAAACTAACTAACCACCACTAACTCTGGTTGTTTATGGCGCACGTTCTTACGTAATGGTCGCCTCTGACTCGGCCTTCGTTTTGATATATATTCTTTTATTTTCTTCTTTGTCTTTTTTACTTTCTTTTTCATATTTTTTATTTTTTTTTCTCTCTGTTTCTGTCTTTTAATCTAAGTTTCTGTTTGTTGTAATAG
>NC_051408.1:13276621-13276742 GCF_015228065.2 Penaeus monodon
TTAATTTTTAGAGACCGTGCTTCTTGACTCACTAAAGCCTAAGTTAATTGTAAGGCTCGCCTTTACTCTTCTCTTCCCACGTAAAATTTTGTTTATATGAACTACAAAGGGCATAAAAAAG
>NC_051408.1:13276888-13277200 GCF_015228065.2 Penaeus monodon
TTCGCACGAACATTAAATGAAATCGTAGTCGTGCCCCGTAGACTTTAAGGGAAATTAAATTCTTTATGATTCATTTCAAAAGAAGTTGGCCGTCCGGTGCTCGTTTGCCAGCGCCAATAAGGTCTTTGTGATCGTCTTATCTGTTAATGGCTGTCGATATATACACATCTTTATTACTTTCTTGACCTGATTGCTGTTGAGAATGGGCAAAACCACCGGTAATTAGTCTTTAAATGAGACATATAACGAGTGAGATGAATGCATATACGCGAAGGGAGAGACAGACACGCAGGCACACACAGACAGCAAGGC
>NC_051408.1:13277253-13277368 GCF_015228065.2 Penaeus monodon
TACAGAATGACGAGCAAACAGAAAATCAGACAGACAAGCAGCATGTAGACAAACGAACAGAGAGACAGACATGCAAGCAGAAAAATAAGAAACACGAAAGCTCAGACTGACAGAT
>NC_051408.1:13277441-13278205 GCF_015228065.2 Penaeus monodon
GTCAGAAACTGACACAGACAAATAGACAAGCAAACAGAAAAAAGAGACACGCAGGCAATGACAGGCGAAAGGTAATCAGAACAATATACACGCAGGCACAAGCAGACAGACCAAGAAATAGAAAAAACAGTAACGTAAGCACAGACAGACAAGGAGACACAGACACATAAGCTGGCAGAAAAAAACCTGACATGCAGACACAGCCAGACAGACAGACAAACGGAAGACATGCAGGCACAGACAGTAAAACTGGTAAACACAAAGCAGACATGCAAGTACAGACGAACATGCAGGAAAACCGAAAAACCGACACTGACAGACAGACAAGCAAACATAAACACCTGACACGCATACACAGACAGACAAACAAAAAAAAACAGGCACAGATCCACAGGGACAGACTAGATTAAGATATGTAAGCAAATAGTCACGGGGAGACGAACACAGACATCCAAGCACACCATACAGACACAGGCGCACATATATTCAGACTCGCAGACGGAATGGAACGAACCCAACTCTCTTGAATACGAACCAAGTGATGAAAGGTATGGCGACTCAATTAATATTCCTCACGTGCTAATACAGATCAGGCAACTCTCGGCCGGCTTAATCCTTCCGTCACATGATCAGCCGTGTTTGTTCAAATTAAAGTTATTACGGACTCATCTCCATTGCAACTCGAGCCGCGTGCTGCAATTGCAATGGACGTAATAGGTTGTTCGACTTGCTTGCTGTAGTTGGGGATGCAGAGTGGTAACCCT
>NC_051408.1:13278485-13278835 GCF_015228065.2 Penaeus monodon
TTGCTTTTGACAAAATGACAATAGAAGAAACCCCTTTGATTGTGGAGTAAACAACATTCATTGTATCTGAAACGAACCATTCAGAGAAGGAAGTTCAGTTAGGCATAATATAAGGACCAGAATCACTCCTCTCATTATATTGTAGAGATTGGACAAACTGCATTTACCTTAGAAGAAAAGGCCAATACAGTATGCAGACAGCTCTCAGTGTAAATGGCGATTCCATTTCCTTTTGACTACAGACTGTCTCTTGCACTATGCAATAGCAAATACTCACTCTTTCTTACTCTCGTCAATGAAAAAGATTTAATAAAAGTGATATCAAAGCTTTGAGGGAAGAGTGCAAGGTA
>NC_051408.1:13281445-13281577 GCF_015228065.2 Penaeus monodon
AAAAAAATGTTACCACCTTATTGCATGAATGGTTCACAATTTTTCAACTATCATGATTGACAGACCTTTTCTGTCATACAAAACATTGAGACATCGTCGCCGTTACGCACAACCCCCCCTCCCCGCCCTCGC
>NC_051408.1:13281713-13282264 GCF_015228065.2 Penaeus monodon
CATTTGAATACATACCAGAGACATGTATAAAGTTATAGAAGGGGCCCAACGAGCACGGCTTTAGTGACCAAAGACCAGAGAGCTTCATCCTATAATTACACTTAGGTACCTTTGTACAGTCGCATTTAAGTGGCCTTTTGATGGACGAACCTAAGTTAATTCAGTGGCAAAGGACTGGGTTTCTGTTTCTCTACTGCGCGTGTGGCTGTCAGATTTGTTTGAATTAGGAACATAAGTAGAAACTCTTCTCTTTTATTTTTATATCTTTCTTAATTCGCTCTTAATTTGCTTGTTTTCTTGTTTCCTGTTAGGTTTAGTTATTCATATATCTATCTTTGTGTGTTCAGCGAGTTTGTGATGGAAGAAAGCTATTCTGTTGAAATATGAGATGCTTAAGAAAAGACTTGTCTAAAGTAGTTTCTGTTTTTGTTTGTATGCGTATGTGTTTGAGCATACCCTACTTCATTTGTGTTATGTCTATATGTGAAAGCTTATAAGTGTGTGCGTATATATTTATACATTTGTAAGAGTCATTATATATGTGAGTACAC
>NC_051408.1:13282302-13282618 GCF_015228065.2 Penaeus monodon
ACCTATGTATGTGAGAGTATTTATGAGCTGTTTTTCAGGTCAACCAAAAAGTATAATCTTCAGAAATATGAATCTTTAGAATTATATAAGCATTCTATGCTACAAATTACCATACAATATGTTTTTACATATTTTCCTATGGCTGTTACCTTTTCAGCGGTATCCGGAAACTGTTCAAGGAAGCGTTTATTGTGGCGACAAAAAGTCCTTTCTTCTCTTTCTTTTCATAACGTAGAGTGTTTACATAGTAAAGTATTCATAAAATATTAAAGAAAAAAATGTAACAAAAATTTTATTTTGTTTACGTAACCAGCAA
>NC_051408.1:13282865-13283261 GCF_015228065.2 Penaeus monodon
GTCATTTCTTACCGTGAATTTCGCTATTCGTACCATCGGATCCTTCACACCAGCGCTACAAGAGATTAAGTTGAAGAGCTCAAGCATGTAACAAATCCCTAGTGAAAGACGACCTCCTTTTTAAAAGCATTATCTAAAGTGATGAAAGCCAAGCGTTAAGAAAAAAAAAACATGACTGGTGCGTCGTTTTTCTAAGGATCGAGTCAGAACATAAAAAATCCAGCTCATATGCGAACGTCCGACCGGATTCTCGCTGATTTGCACATGGTACAAAGAAACAAAAGATTCGAAAGCGTGAGATTTCTTTTTTTTTTGGGGGGGATGGGGTTATGTTCCCATGGCCACAAGGACTTGAAGAATTAGGAATGAATCATTAAAGGATAAGACCTTGGCCAG
>NC_051408.1:13284969-13285328 GCF_015228065.2 Penaeus monodon
GCGGAATACCACGGAAAAAAATCAGGTATATCTCTCCCTCCTTCTTTCACTTCTCTCTTCTACCTTTCGCCTCCCGTCCTTCCTTCCTTCTCCCTCTACCTTTCCCTTGCCCGCTCTGCCACTTCTCATTCCTAAATCTTCCTCAAATTCACTCCTCCCCTTTAAGCCCAACACCTGGCTCCTCCCTTTCCCCTCTTCTTCCTCCTAAAAGTCCCCCACCACCTTATTATCCTCTTCCTTCCCTCCGTGGTTGACGCGAACACATGGATAGAGAAAGTAGAAAATAAGAGTTGAAGAAAAGTCATAATGTGAAAAAGAGCGAGAGATAGAAACAGAATGGGTGGGAGGGGGGTGGGTAG
>NC_051408.1:13285366-13285644 GCF_015228065.2 Penaeus monodon
GTTGTAGAAAACAAATAATGTGAGAAATTAAAGCACAGACAACCACTCCCTCACCGAAACACAGGGAGAATTACAACCACCGAATTACAACCATCACGCAATGGCTCATAGGCCTACGCACCTAGCTTAAGCCTACGTCCAGCGACCTCGTGACTGAGTTCATTAGTGGCTGTAATGGAAACGTCTGGTCGCTTATTACTTCATATACAAGATGGCGTCGCCGGTCTTAAAGATAGAGGGAGAAATGTGTTAATTTGATAGGTTCTCAATAACACAAC
>NC_051408.1:13286076-13286267 GCF_015228065.2 Penaeus monodon
ATAATGACAATAGAAAATATAAGCAATAAGTAAACAGGTACAACCGACACAAGGGAAGAAAATTAAACCTGACTGATCTCGTTTTGGAAGGCCGTACAGGGAACCGCGATGAACTACGCTGTTCGCAATCGTCCTGAATGTTCCCACGAGACGTCATTCCATGCACGTATGACTCGGTTCTCGTCAATGTG
>NC_051408.1:13287662-13288077 GCF_015228065.2 Penaeus monodon
AAGATGGATGGTGAACATAGTTTTCTTAACATATTTTGGCGTTTGCTTTTACATGTATGGTGTGTATTCATTCCTCCACGCGTGAATATGTACATACATCACCTTGGCTCAACCCGCCACGTTGCCCAAAACAGCTGTTCCCTCAGTGACTTAAGTAAATGAACATCTTCATCCCAAATACTAACCTGAGAAGGATTGAAAAATGTGTAAATAACCCTGTGAATTTTACCCAAGGCTGACTCAGAGAGTAAGGAGATATATGAATACTTTATGTCGACCTTTTGTGAATTATGAATACTTCCATGTTATTAATGGTTACGGTTATGTCGCCTTCTGGAATACCATTTAAATCATATAGTGATTCCCTCTATTAATATCTTAATCCTTTTAGTATACTTTATCCTTCTGGTTTAGC
>NC_051408.1:13288724-13289263 GCF_015228065.2 Penaeus monodon
ATTGAGGCTTTTTGCACTATTATTTCCATATATGATTTTATTGCATTATATGAATCTGAACCTACCAATTTAGAATCTTAAACTTAAATCCTAAAACATCTCTTTCTCCTATTCCCTAAAAAAGTCCAGCTTTTGCCTTTTAAGTCTTATCCATTCCATAAAATCTTGAAGTCTTTGACAAGATGTTTGAACAGAGGTCGGTTAACTTCATAAGACCGAGAGGATATTTACGAGACATGTTTGAGTTGAAGAAAAGTTTCTTGTGTTTGGATCTCGACTTTTGCGTTGTGGCTTTTGCACTGACAATGGAAGTCGAGGAAAAAGTTTTTTTTTTATTATTAAATCTTTATCTTTTATATACGTACTTTAATTTTCCTTTTCTTTTTTTTGTAACTTTTGTAGTTTGAGAGTTTGTTTACGTATTTATTTATTCGCCTTTTATCGTCTTAGAGAGTTTTGTACTGAATTATTCCCATTGTTTGTAACTGGTTATCAATATTATAACAATTTCTTTGGAGTTTTCTTTTTTGTTCTTTAGG
>NC_051408.1:13289952-13290370 GCF_015228065.2 Penaeus monodon
TACTAGGTAAATCAATGACAGGAAAATTATAAACACTATATTATTCATAAGATAACTCCCCTTAACACAATTCAAGATCTTCCAAAGAAAAACACAATACAAATTTACTTAAACAAGAGAAGCTATATATGTTACCCCCTTCCTTTCTCTTTCTATTTCCCCTTCAACCTTTCAACCTCGACTTTTTACCATCACCTAATATTTGCCCTCTTATCTTGTCCTTTCCTTTACCCTCTTTCGTTCTATCACAAGCACTCTTTCACCTAACACATTAACAATATAAATCCATTTGTCATTACCAAATGCTTCATATGTCTTCATGCACTCTGCCATTCATCACTTTCTAGCAATATATCAACGGTAGGTGCACACTAAAAGCTATTTAGAACGTTTACAATGGTATACGATATTTTTGTGC
>NC_051408.1:13290407-13290622 GCF_015228065.2 Penaeus monodon
GGTTGCTAGTCTCTCTTGATTACCTTATGTAATTTTACAAATCTGATATTACATATTTTGACAGATTTATTTATGTAAATATTATGGAATGAATAACCTATGTTGTGAATATATGAATATATGAATAAATATCTATCTATCAACCGATATCGACTTTGGCATTCTTAATTGTCCTGATCATCTGGAGCATCGCAATCGGTGACTTGAATGACACT
>NC_051408.1:13298752-13298933 GCF_015228065.2 Penaeus monodon
AAATGCGAAAGGGGAAACCTTGATTAAAATAAACCCATGTAAGAGCTGTTCCATGTTGATGATTGCTGATTACATTTAATGTTAAATGCAAATTGTCGTTCATTGTCATGCATAATGTTAGGTGATATGTTTAATGTTATTTGGAAAATCTGTATGCAGATTTTATACTCTCCCTATATCC
>NC_051408.1:13300476-13300625 GCF_015228065.2 Penaeus monodon
AAGGTAAAGCCTAGCCCTCGTGTGTATCACAAGTAATGCTTTTATGTGTCTGTTCTCGTCAGTGGTACTGCGTCATTGCACTGTTAAGCTCAGTGAGCTACTGAGTAAATCATTGAGGGTTAGGCTCACGGGACGTACGAGGTCGATGC
>NC_051408.1:13304874-13305334 GCF_015228065.2 Penaeus monodon
CGCATATACACAACCAATTGCGGTTGTGTTTATATAAATTGTGTGTTTGTTCTTTTCTTTCAAATCGTGATATTCGTTTAATGAATGATGGAAGATATTGCGTGACATAGCTAGTCATTGCTTATACACTTCCGGATTCACTCGGAAACTATCATTTGATGATATGATCTTTTTTATTTTTTTGAATAATGAATGTAATTCACGCTATGCTTGAAATTACCCTGCTGTACCATTTATTTTACTCTCATGAAGGTTAATTAATATCTAGAAAGTGAACAACCAGACAAATATTTCATGAATTCCCAACGCAAATGCAACACTAAAGAGAAATTCATGGAGCACACGAGGCACAGTTGGCAAAATTTGCACGGGAAAGTAAGATGTTTCAGATCTCATAATTTGGACTAAACTATCTATTTCTCTTTCTATTTCACTTGCATAGGCTGTATTTGCCCTTTTT
>NC_051408.1:13305832-13306083 GCF_015228065.2 Penaeus monodon
TTTTATCATTGAGTAATCCCGTCTCCGCACTTTTCCAGTCCATACCCCATGTGGGGACTCTCTCTAATTAAGTCTACGGCTTTCACGCCCATTTTTATTACCCCATTTGGCATTGTGTAAGGCACACCTTTGTACAAGGCGTACCCTTTTTCCCCAAGGCAATTTCCAGGAAAAATTAAATTAGTTTGTTTTCCATCGGTGTACAGGGCGCTTGGCGATTGTTTGGCGAATATCCTTTTCTTTGGAAGAAT
>NC_051408.1:13309330-13309941 GCF_015228065.2 Penaeus monodon
TTTTTTAAAAAACTAGATGTCATAATTATAAAAATGTTAAATTTCCTAGCTAGTTAAGATTTGTTTTTTTTTTTCTAAGCTAAATATTTTTCAAATAATATTCATGCAACTACATCATTCAATATCTTTCAATCAAAAAAGTTCCAGAAAGAACCCTTTTCTTATTCCCCAACGCTAGGGGCGAATCGGGAGCGACTGAAACCAAACCTAATCTTTTTTTAATGTAGAAAAATATCCTGATGCGGGCTTCTTACCAAATTCCCTCCTCCAAAGAAAGGAAATAAAAACCTAAATTTTAAATTTTAAAAAATAAATTTGGGGAAAAAGTTGATTCTTTTTTCGGGGGTTTTCGGCCCTTTTTTTTCAAAATGTTTAGTTCCGATATTTTTTTGTTTTTGATAAAAAAGAATTTAGGTTTTTTTTGGAATTTTATAAAAAGGGCGAAAATTAAAAATTTTTTCCCGGGAAAATTTTTTAAATTTCTTCCCTTTTAAAAAATTTGGGGGGATTGAACTGGTTTACTTTTTTTTCTTTTTTCCCAAAGAAAAATTTAATTTTTGGGGCTTGGGGCCTTTTTAATACCAAAAGGAAAAGGGGAAAACCCGGAATAC
>NC_051408.1:13309976-13310112 GCF_015228065.2 Penaeus monodon
AAAAATACCCGGGAGCTGGATTAAACAGCGAACGTAGGGGGGTTTTGAAGGGGGGGGGTTAAAAAAAGGGTTAAGCCCGTCTTCCCTTCCACCCTTTCCCCCTAACCTCTCTTTTTGGGCCCCCCCCCCCCCAAAA
>NC_051408.1:13310280-13310599 GCF_015228065.2 Penaeus monodon
TTTTTTCCCTTCCCTTTTTTCCTTCCCCCTTTTCCCTTTCTCCTCAAAGAAATGTTAATTTCCGGGGGATTGAAGTTTTTATTAAAAGGGTAAGGGCGCATACCAAATATTTTAAATATCGATTTTTGGGGTTTTTTTGCAAGTGTTATGAAAAGGAAAGGGGTATGGAAAAAGGGGGGGGGGATGGCTGACAAAAATAAGTTGGCATCGATAATGAAAGTGGTTTTATGTCTTTCTCCCATGCTTATTGGAGATGGACTGGGATTTTCGACTAATACAAAAAAAAAGAAATTAGGATTTTTTGATGGAATTTGCTTGT
>NC_051408.1:13311677-13312097 GCF_015228065.2 Penaeus monodon
CTATGCCTCTTTACTTACCTGTTACCATAGATCATAGAACCAATAGCCAATTACTTGTTTTATTGTTTCATTTTTTTTTTAGTTATTTACTTTTTTTTCTCTCTCTCTCTTTCGTAGCTGATATTAAGTTCAAATTCGCATACATTTAGATTTGAAAATACCAAATTGAAACAATAATCAAGTATAACGGCAACGCCCATGTTACAACACAACAAAATATCACAACACACGAGCTGGTTGTGAGAACCGAGGCGCGAATTGGATGCAGTAAATGCAGCCAAATGTTGCAACAAGATCCGGAATGCAAGCAAAGATTCCAACTTAAACTCTCGCATTGTTGCTTGGTTTGCAACGGCTCAGCAAGTTTGAGTAAGGAAGTTGTCAACAAAATTTTGAATGTTATTTCATTATTCTTTTCCT
>NC_051408.1:13312505-13312589 GCF_015228065.2 Penaeus monodon
TTTATTTGTTTATTTAGCTATTGCTTTAGCTACTTTTACATGTCTGTTCTGTCTTCATGCATATTGATATCCAGTCATCCTTGA
>NC_051408.1:13312611-13312727 GCF_015228065.2 Penaeus monodon
AAGATACAGTACGTTTTGCCAAATTCAGGTCGGAAATTGGCGGCGACATGGTTTGCTCCACAACTTCACTATTTTGAAGTCTTTTAGAAAACGCTGTTACCTTGTTTACTGCTGCA
>NC_051408.1:13312794-13313179 GCF_015228065.2 Penaeus monodon
ACCTGATTTAATGAATTTATCCGGACATACACGAGCCGTAAAATTTATTTGTCTCGGTGCCGACCTCAATGCTCTCATCAGCGTCTCGCACTATAAAAAGCTCATTTGCGCTGCTTGACGTAAGGGGATGAATGCAGCTAATCAGTCAGCCAGTGTTTATGTCTCCTTCATAAGAATTAATTACCATCACGATGAGGAGTCCATTTTTCTTTGAGGATCCGAGCGCGATTCGTCAGACATGCGGCCTTCTTGGCGTTTGGATATTGTTTTGGTCCAGTCTTACGATACTTTTGTTTTGTTGTTATTTTGTCACGCATTCGGATAATAATTAAGTTTATTATAACTTAACCTAGTTATACTAATCGAGGGTAAGTAGAGGGATTAC
>NC_051408.1:13313237-13313698 GCF_015228065.2 Penaeus monodon
GTCTCTTTCATACACGAAGTCCGCTCCTAGTATGGCCGACGCCGCTCTCGACGATGAAGCATTCAACGCTCTTTCAAAAGGTCCTAGATTGCCCAAGGTCAAGAAGTGAATAGCCTCCAAATGGGATTTTTATTCGCAGATGAAAGGAGGTTCTTATCACGCACGCTCGAAGACTCTTTACGCCCTTTTCTGAGATCTCTCAAGGTGAAAGTGTTAGCGATGAGCGACGTCACAGAGAATGAGTGCGTGTGTACTGCTAATGATCCGGAAAAAAGGTGTTTGTTCCTGAGCCGAATCCGGGAGGGCGAAGAGTGAGTGTCTATGCCGGTTCCTTAGGAAATAGAGGTGAGAATTGTAAGAATGTAACATAATTTTGCATATCTATTTTCTCCCTTGTCATTTTATGGACAATGTATTTCATATTTCATAGTGTATTTTTTTTTTTTTTTTAATTATTGTAA
>NC_051408.1:13313798-13313866 GCF_015228065.2 Penaeus monodon
GTAATTTACACATATTAAAATTAATTTTAATACATATATACATCTACACACACAACAACACCCCAAAA
>NC_051408.1:13313916-13314771 GCF_015228065.2 Penaeus monodon
GAAAGAGAGGTATACAGACAGACGTAGAGGGGACGGAGGAAAGGCAAAATGGAGGGACAGTATAGGGAACAGTCCGGTAAATATAACATTTATTAGATAATAACATATGTAAAAACAGCAACAACAGTGCTAAAAATAGCAATTATGTAGCTCTTTTGTACCCAACAGGAGCAGCAAATAACCTCTTGCACCCGACTCCAACTTATGATAGTGTGAAAATGGGAGTGCGAAACCCGAGAGTTTTTGCACCGCGTTTGTAATTGCTTTTTCTGATCTCCTTTCCAATTTCAACTGCCACGAAATCTATTGAAAATCTAAAAGTTTAATGGAAAACTTATTTTTTTCGTCTTATTTTTTAACGCTTGGATTTATCTGTCTAGTTCTGTCACTGATTGTGTTTTATGTTAGTGATAATGGAGAAAAAAATAAACACAAAAGGACGGAAATGAAAAAGAACAAATATAGGCAATAAAAACAAGAGGTACGATATTTATTTAATCTGATTAAGTTAAGACTTTTTTTTCTCGTATTAGAGTGACTTTTTCTTATCAATCAAATATTTTTGAAAGCGAATGAGAATATCGCAGGTGAGCGAAAGAGAGAAAATCCCCATCTGAGACCAACACTAAAAATGGGAAATTAAGGAGTATGGATAGAACGGTACCTTATAATACTTTATACGGAATTTGCTCACATGTAACACAGGGTTATTTTTTTTTTGGGGTTGTGTGGGTGGTTTTTTTTTGTATAGTTTTTAAAATATGATTATAACATAAATTTCTAAATTAATAAATAATATAATAAATTTGGAAAATAAAAAATATAATAAAAATAATAAACGAATAACACCATACA
>NC_051408.1:13321602-13322086 GCF_015228065.2 Penaeus monodon
ATATTAAAGAAAATAGACATATCCGTATTGTAACATTAAATGTTACTGTGTGTTTACATGTACACACCTATATGGTTATATATTACTGTTTTTATACGTATCTTTATATATAATATCTGGCCATTCCCGAGCAAGGAAGAAGGAAAAGAAGAATTTCAGTACATTTGACAAACATAAGTCGGAAATTAGAGGCGACATGTTTGCTCCTCAATCTATACATCTATTATGTGCACTTACAGGAATCGATTACACGTGTGTACTTGCATCATATCAAAGTCCAGATTATTTTGCCATGTGTTTAATTATCTTCCTCACTGACAATAAGAAATTTATTAACTCAAATTGAATTCACATTAATTATATAAGAAAAATGAACAACGTATGACTGAGTTCCTGAAACCTGTAATTCATATGAGTAATGGCTTTCATTTTCACCTCCTGTCGCTCTGCAATTTGTCTCTGCGGAAGGGTTAGTAATTTTGAA
>NC_051408.1:13322475-13322598 GCF_015228065.2 Penaeus monodon
GTCTCGCTCCTTTTCTTTTCCTTTTTTTTTTCTCGCATTGTGTCCTGAATGTTTTTTTTATTTTTTCCTCCTCTAATCTTGTATGTCTCTCTCTTGTTCACTTCTCAACGTTCATTCTCTCCC
>NC_051408.1:13322919-13323088 GCF_015228065.2 Penaeus monodon
CTAGTGTCGATGTTGCACGCTTAAATTATGCCGTTGCATAAATTGCCTTTGTTTCGAAACGCGTACAAATTTTTCATGTCAAAGAGTCATTTGTCGGGGCTCTTTCTTTTCAATGCACAACTGTTGCATATTTCAGGTGGACAGGCAAGTTTCGACAAATATATTGGCG
>NC_051408.1:13323313-13324010 GCF_015228065.2 Penaeus monodon
CGGATCGGAACTGAGAATTTATAATACAGCGAGAGGCAAAGGATGCAACAAATATACTTTCTTTTGTCGTTTATTCATTTATTCATTTGTCTATCAATCTGTATTTTTTCTATTTCACACCACGGGACTACGATCTTATATGGCATATCATCTGGAGTATTACGAACAAATCGTTTTTTTTATTTTCTATGAAAAGAGAATTCATTTTTAAATACTTATATATTCAGAGGTTAATGCATATAAATAGCAGATATACCCATGTGTATATGCACTTCCTGGTTTTCAATTTACACATTAATAGCACCATCGCCGTGTCTGTCTCTTTCATAAATCCATTTCCATATACACACACACCATCATTCTTGACATATAAAGCGAATATTTTCCAAACAAGCACATGCGTGTTCATTCATACTTGCAAGCAGTGGTAAAATATAAACTGAACAGCCTATAAAATAACCCTATACATAAACAAACATGTGCGAGATATATAGTTGGGTTATATAGACTGACATGATTCACATGCCACATGTAACCAGTGGTCTTTTAAACTTTGTGTGATCATGGTCCAGCGTTGGCATTCAAAAATACCCACGGGACACCGTTCCATAATTTTTTTTTTTTTATCAAAATACATGTCCAATATGTCATTGGTGATATGTAACTGTACTGTAACGGGTACAAACGAAACTCATGT
>NC_051408.1:13325543-13325703 GCF_015228065.2 Penaeus monodon
GTAACCGGAATGATTGGAAGCTCATGGTTCGGTTATCATTTTTCTTACGTATAAACCTATCAGTTCGTGAGACAGTTGTAAAGAGCGTCGCATATCTTTCTCCACAGTCGAAGACGATAGTTTCCTATTTAGGGGGAGGCTCACACTCTGACATAATATA
>NC_051408.1:13325733-13325903 GCF_015228065.2 Penaeus monodon
TTCTACTTCTTCTTCTTTCCTTTCACCTTATAGTCATATCATTGCTACCAACAATATGTGACCTTCATAATGCGGTACGTCATGACATCATGATATGATGACGTCACGACCTACTGCAACAATAGTATTTGTCCTACAGTATTCAGATTTTGCATGTGTATACTCTGCCG
>NC_051408.1:13326012-13326157 GCF_015228065.2 Penaeus monodon
CTATATCGAGATATGAACAATTGTGTGGATTCGTTTTTTCCCTCGTTTTTTCCTCTATGTCATGAAGTGTCGAGGTCACAAAATAAACGTTGTGCATGACTGCATGCCGATAATTTTCGTGGCAAAATACCCCAAGGCACAAATG
>NC_051408.1:13326355-13326628 GCF_015228065.2 Penaeus monodon
ATAATGTCAGACATGGGCATTTATAAGCACTTCAATTCAATTTGTACTTTTCTGCACATTTTTTAAACAAAAATTGAACGCGGTAAATTTTTACGTCGTTTTGAACCGTTGGCGCGCTTTGACTGTTCCCATATTACTCTCATAGCATTTCTGGATAAATTTGCTACTTAAAAACACTCATGTCTGCATCTAATTCTATTTTAGGTATTTTCATTATTTTAGAGGGTGAGCCTCTCGACTGAGATGTGCGAGTTATATGCATTGCATTTCCTT
>NC_051408.1:13326779-13327327 GCF_015228065.2 Penaeus monodon
GAAAAAAAACATAAACGAAATGCTATTAATGGAGTTATTAGACAATCTGCAAATAGGTACCAGTATTATGCACTATACCGTTTACAAGATAATAAAAAAAAATGAATACACTATGAAATATATGAAATACATTTGTCCATAAAAATGGCAAGGGAGAAATAGATATGCAATAATTATGTTACATTCTTACAATTCTCACCCTCTATTGTTCTAAGGAAACCGGCATAGACATCAGCTCTTCGCCCTCCCCGGATTCGGCTCAGGAACAAACACCTTTTTTCCGGATCATTAGCAGTACCACGCACTCATTCTCTGTGACGTCGCTCATCGCTAACACTTTCACCTTGAGAGATCTCAGAAAAGGGCGTAAAGAGTCTTCGAGCGTGCGTGATAAGAACCTCCTTTCATCTGCGAATAAAAATCCCATTTGGAGGCTATTCACTTCTTGACCTTGGGCAATCTAGGACCTTTTGAAAGAGCGTTGAATGCTTCATCGTCGAGAGCGGCGTCGGCCATACTAGAGGGCGGACTTCGTCTATGAAAAAGAC
>NC_051408.1:13327384-13327778 GCF_015228065.2 Penaeus monodon
GTAGATGCCCTCTACTTACCCATCGATTAGTATACTAGGTTCAGTTATAAATAAACTTAATTAATTATCCGAATGCGTGACAAAATAACAACAAAACAGAAAAGTATCGTAAGACTGGACCAAAAAATATCCAACGCCAAGAAGGCCGCATGTCTGACGAATCGCGCTCGGATCCTCACAAGAAAAATGGACTCCTCATCGTGACTGGTAATTAATTCTTAATGAAGGAGACATAAACACTGGCCGACTGATTAGCTGCATTCATCCCCCTTACGTCAAGCAGCGCAAATGAGGCTTTTTATAGTGCGAGACGCTGATGAGAGCATTGAGGTCGGAAACGAGACAAATAAATTTTACGGCTCGTGTATGTCCGGATAAATTCATTAAATCAGGT
>NC_051408.1:13327845-13328064 GCF_015228065.2 Penaeus monodon
TGCAGCAGTAAACAAGGTAACAGCGTTTTCTAAAAGACTTCAAAATAAGTGAAGTTGTGGAGCAAACATGTCGCCGCCAATTTCCGACCTGAATTTGGCAAAACGTACTGTATCTTTTTCTTTTCCCTTCTTCTTTCTTTTCAAGGATGACTGGATATCAATATGCATGAAGACAGAACAGACATGTAAAAGTAGCTAAAGCAATAGCTAAATAAACAA
>NC_051408.1:13328489-13328777 GCF_015228065.2 Penaeus monodon
TTTTGTTGACAACTTCCTTACTCAAACTTGCTGAGCCGTTGCAACCAAAGCAACAATGCGAGAGTTTAAAGTTGGAATTCTTTGCTTGCATTCCGGATCTTGTTGCAACTTTGGCTGCATTTACTGCATCCAATTCGCGCCTCGGTTCTCACAACAGCTCGTGAGTGTATATTTTGTTGTGTTGTAACATGGGCGTTGCCGTTATACTTGATTATTGTTTCAAATTTTTTTCAAATCTAAATGTATGCGAATTTGAACTTAATATCAAGCTACGAAAGAGAGAGAGAG
>NC_051408.1:13330027-13330239 GCF_015228065.2 Penaeus monodon
AGCTTACTTGGCGCATTAATCCATGTTTTAGTACGTGTAATTCCTCTTCGGACACATCCCCTACGTTCGCTGGCATATGAATCCAGCTTCCCTTTTGGTATAAAAAAAAAAGAACAAAGGAAACCAAGAGACTCAAAAGAAATATCCTGAGATTTCTTTTCTCGTTTTGTGTATGTAGTTGAAGCTTTAATGCCACAAGTTCAATCCAATCT
>NC_051408.1:13330288-13330879 GCF_015228065.2 Penaeus monodon
CATTTCATTATCGATCGCCAAGTTATTTTTGAATTTCAGGAAGCAAATGTATATGAGAAAATGTTTCCCGGGAAAAATACCGTTCATACTTTTCGCTTCTCCTTCTTCCATACACCACTTGCAAAACAAAAACCTAAATAATGCAGAATATATATCACTAAAACTAAGATGAATATGCGGACGCACGTACACACTTTTCGAATAAAAAGCTCGAAACTCCCCAACGAAGAAATTACGATCATTTATCTTTTCCCAAAGGTTTAGTTCTGAGGGAAATTATAATAGGACGTCCATTTCCTTCTCGTAGGAGGAGAGGAACTTGGGTAAGAAGACGTCCTGCATCAGGATATTATTATCTAGCAATTAAGGAAAAGATTAGGTTTGGTCTTCAGTCGCTGCCGATTCGTCTAGCGGTTGCGGAATAAGATGGTCTTCTTTACGTGGAACTTCTTTGATGTGAATGATAATTGAATGATACGTAGATTGCATGAATATTATTTGAAGAATATCTTAGCTGTAGAAGAATAACAAATCATTAACTAGCTACGGAATTGAAGCATTTTGATAATTAGTGACATCTGAGTTCTTAAA
>NC_051408.1:13333941-13334174 GCF_015228065.2 Penaeus monodon
AAAGAAAAGGATATTCGCCAAACAATCGCCAAGCGCCCTGTACACCGATGGAAAACAAACTAATTTAATTTTTCCTGGAAATTGCCTTGGGAAAAGGGTACGCCTTGTACAAAGGTGTGCCTTACACAATGCCAAATGGGGTAATAAAAATGGGCGTGAAAGCCGTAGACTTAATTAGAGAGAGTCCCCACATGGGGCATGGACTGTGGAAAAGTGCGGAGACGGGATTACTC
>NC_051408.1:13334712-13335123 GCF_015228065.2 Penaeus monodon
TTTAGTCCAAATATATAGAGATCTGAATACATCCTTACTTTCCCGTGCAAATTTTGCCAACTGTGCCTCGTGTGCTCCATGAATTTCTCTTTAGTGTTGCATTTGCGTTGGGAATTCATGAAATATTTGTCTGGTTGTTCACTTTCTAGATATTAATTAACTTTCATGAGAGTAAAATAAATGGTACAGCAGGGTAATTTCAAGCATAGCGTGAATTACATTCATTATTCAAAAAAAAAAAAAATCATATCATCAAATGATAGTTTCCGAGTGAATCCGGAAGTGTATAAGCAATGACTAGCTATGTCACGCAATATCTTCCATCATTCATTAAACGAATATCACGATTTGAAAGGAAAGAACAAACACACAATTTATATAAACACAACCGCAATTGGTTGTGTATATGCG
>NC_051408.1:13339296-13339465 GCF_015228065.2 Penaeus monodon
GCATCGACCTCGTGCGTCCCGTGAGCCTAACCCTCAATGATTTACTCAGTAGCTCACTGAGCTTAACAGTGCAATGACGCAGACCACTGGCGAGAACAGACACATAAAAGCATTACTTGTGATACACACGAGGGCTAGGCTTTACCTTCATGAGTAAATTAGTATGGTT
>NC_051408.1:13340033-13340153 GCF_015228065.2 Penaeus monodon
TCTGGATTAATGTTGAACAAACACACAAAGAAGAATTCAAGAACGAACGCAGCATAAAAGCAAAGAATATGGAAAATAATTTTTTTCAGGTGTAGTGTGTAAATGCACGGAATCTTCCAG
>NC_051408.1:13340270-13340465 GCF_015228065.2 Penaeus monodon
TACTCACCCACACACACAAAAAAAAGAACAAGTAAACATTCAGAATTTCTGTGAAGTAAATTTGTAAACAGGGAGGGGAGAAAAGAAAAGAAAACTTTTTTAAGGGAAAACATAAGAGAGTGAAGAAAAATGTGAATTATCCGAAGAAATTGGATTCGTAGAAATGAATTTCCCTAAAGACAGAACAATGAAAAC
>NC_051408.1:13341476-13341699 GCF_015228065.2 Penaeus monodon
ATAAGAAATGTTGCCTACAATGGCAAATTTCCCGAAACTGAACAATTGATGCTGAATTTCCGTATACTGCACTTCCTTAAAAAAATGTTAGAGAACTGCGGGCTTTCGTAGTTAGTTTTTAACGTGTGAATAAGCAATGGTATTAAACTATTGTCAGTTGACTGTATTCGAAAATCAACAGGAATTTTATGCTTTGAATCGGAGACTGAGTGTGTGCTCGATC
>NC_051408.1:13342174-13343858 GCF_015228065.2 Penaeus monodon
TTAGTCTGAATTGGGTCGTAGTGGATGATGTTGATATTCTGAAAATTGTTATGGGTATCGTAATGAATGTTCTAAAATCAAGCATCTTTGTTTTTCATCATGATTACAAGAGTGAAATGGGAAAGTCACAAAAATATTGATATAAACACAAAAATGCAAATTTCCTTCAATCATAACATACCTTCCGTCATAATATATCACTCCATAAAAAGTTTTCACTTATCTGACTCACATATTTTCACAGACATTTCCATTAAATATTCCTCGGGTTTGAAGAGACAGGAATAGAAAAAAAAAATCCAAAAACTTCACAGTATCTCCTAGGAAACCTTAACTTATGTGCTTTGTGTTGTTCAGAGCGGAAAGGACTTAGCCAGGGGAGCAAGACGTTCCACAGCCATATATTTTAAAGTGTTAATGCGCTGAATAAATCAAGCTCATGACGAAATATTATTAATTTGATGTTTAACAATACGTAAATGCTCTGGAAAATAAGTCTCTTTTCTGGATGTTGAAATTATGCTCCTGGCACAAGTTTACATATTAGTTTAAATTATTTAGACGTTCATTCCCATGAAACAATTTATACGGTTATATTTTATGGCAGAAAAGATGCAAAAAAAACACAATGTAGCTTACGGTGACAAATGATGTATGATCTTACGAAAAGTAATTTCTAAATACAATTAAATCCAAACTAAAACCTTTTCTGAGAATTTCAAATGACCGTATTTCAATATATAGAATACCGTTTTAATATCAACTATGGAGGAACTTAACTTTCTTTAACAAGGGTCTCTTAACGTATGGCACTTAGCAGAATTTAAATTTCAACAAATATACCTCTTTTCAATATGTATATTTACACGAATCGTGTTGTTTCACACAAAATGTTGAAACGGTAATAAATACTAAAACGTAACTGCCCTTTTTATTGTTGCAAAGAAAACTAATATTGGGAAAGGTCCTTCTGTTTTTTACATAAAACCAGTTCTACACACTATTGTCAAATACTAATATACTTTCTTTGTAGGGGGTCAGCTCGTACTGTTTCTTTTGTGAAGCAAAATATAAATTCTTTTACTTTTATTGAAATTGCAATGTACAGTGTAGACAGGTCGCTGCACTTTATCATTATAAATATTCATATGATTAAATTAAATGATACAGTACGTAATGCTATATTTACAACATTGCTGCACATTTGCAAATATGGATGATATTTGAAGCTGTGGTCAAAATAAATTTCCTTACTGCAAGTACAATTTATCTAGATGTACTGATGTAAGAATTAGAGATATTTTTTTTCCTTCACTTGTTAACTGAGATTTTCAAACCCAGACATAGGTGGAGCGCTGAACAGGAACAACTGAAGCCTAGATTCCACTGGCCAGACACAGTCTGGGCTTCTGGGCTTAGTCCAACTAGGTTGGATTCATAGTAGTTTTTACTGGCCATAAAACTGCATATTAATAAAATATATAGAATACCACTGCGAAAAACAGTTTATGACAAAGATCGTTCTCCGTCTGGTTCGGCTAGTAACCTAGATAGCGTGCGCGTTGTGGACTTGATTCCAGGTCCCAGGGCTATATGAGGTCAGTTATACCATAGCTTAACAGCAGAGGTTACGGCAGGTGCCAGATACGGTCGACAATCCAGGATGAATGTTGACGAGAATCGC
>NC_051408.1:13347081-13347679 GCF_015228065.2 Penaeus monodon
ACCTTTTCGTATTACTTTATTACTTATGAACCCACCTGCAGGAACCGCCAAGAAACAAAAGGATAAACTGCAAACAAGCAAATAATCTGCAAGCAACTCTGAAACAGTCTGGGTGTCCTGGTGACAAATGTGTCAGACTCTGCATATATTACGTCGTGCTGGAGCTCTGCGTTCGTTTCAACACTCTTTTTGGCTGGATATTTCTAGTTTTGATATATTTATTATGCTCCCTATTCACTACATACATTCTCAGAATTTACGTTGATATATATTTACCGACGAATCAAAGTAAACATAGCATTGAATGTTCATTAGATTTGGTCCCTTTCCCATGGCCTTTCCTTTACCTGATATTTGTCTACTTTGGTACTGACATCTGGGCAATTCATGCATATCGCCTTGGCAAAGGGATGGTGATATGGATAAAAAGTGTATTCATGGCTTACAGATTGTACAAAAATATATTGATATTTTATGCATTGGAATGGATTACCGCTGTAAGTATTGTTAAATTTTAACGATAATATATAAGTGCCTTTTTTATTGTATTGCACGTCTACTTTTCATAATAGGAAATATAAGGATATTTGACCACTAA
>NC_051408.1:13348590-13349034 GCF_015228065.2 Penaeus monodon
TTACGCCAAACAGAGCCAAAAATCTTTCATCAAGGCAAGCTAATTAACATAACATTCATTTTTCACGCTCACTCTGAAAGGCACATTTGCCTCCGACCTTAATTACATTATGAATCAGCGTAAAGGGAATGTTAAACGGAGTCGCACACACTTTGATAGTAACTCTAGTTATTCACTCTCCTCGTGAATATAGAATCAGGCATTCATGTTTTTGAAGTGACCCTGTGCATGAATCTGATTTTCAAAAATTATGTGATGGAATGAGGGCCTGGTTTGATTTCAAAAGGTACTTATCTGCTAATGCCGTTTCTACCCAACAACTATCTACATTAAGATCATTATCGTTCCATAACAGGGAATAAATGAATATATGATAACTTTCCGCCCAGTAATAAATGGATGTAAAGTTCTGCCAGCGTTGTAAATTTAACCAGGAGTCATCAG
>NC_051408.1:13349070-13349177 GCF_015228065.2 Penaeus monodon
AAATAAATGAATTGCTTTGAGTAACTTTTACAGGTTTTCTTTCTTTGTGTTTCTTTTGTCGCTTTGAGTGTACAATCCTCTGGCTCTCAGAGTTTATCCTTTTTTTT
>NC_051408.1:13349499-13349737 GCF_015228065.2 Penaeus monodon
TGAATAAGAAACATCAATAGTGAATTATTGATATTTGCCAATACAGGACACATCGAATACCATTACGTTTCTGTGATATCATCTGCAAGCGATGTTCGTGACCCATTTTATGAAGTGTGAGGTTTCGTAATGCAACGGCTCAGCATTGGCCAACCTCACTGGTTCGCGTTTGGCCGAATCCTGTGGAAGAACCGCCCGATCGCCGACCGCTCTCTGGTCCTGAGACATCACTCACCAC
>NC_051408.1:13350208-13351628 GCF_015228065.2 Penaeus monodon
ATCACTCGGCCGTCGAACTTAACAAAGAGATAATACTAGAGTTTCTAGTTTGTACACTACATTGGTAACCCTTGGGGCGACCTAAAACATATACAATGTTTGCCAGTACATGACCTCAAGGCAGCTATACCAACACGCGCAGTGCCAAATCCAGAGAGAGCGCTTTGTACCTTCCGCACCTTCAAAATTGTTCCACCATTTTGAGCCCAACCTCGTGTGCTCCGACTCAACATTCCCCGAAGATGTCCAGCGTAGTATCTGCATCCTCCTGGTGTCGGACCTTCCGTTGGAGCGTCTTGCGCTAAAGGCCGACGCCATAATTGCAGTAAAAGCACATGCCTGCAAAAACTACAGTGCCCACAATCCCTGCCACCCCAGCCGTAACATTGGAATCGCTCGCAACCCAGGGCTCAGTGCTGTCCGAGGCAGTGCAGAGATTGTCCGTGCAGGAACGACCATAACGTTCGAGTTATCGGCCCCGCTGCCGCACGCCCTCGCACACAGGATGGAACTCCAGTCGGTCATCAACGCCGATGCGTCGTCTAGACGACACACACCGCACCCTCTGTTATCATCACGCAAGGTTTGGGTCCGACGCCCGCCAGTGCGGTCCTTGCCAGTTTGGATGCTTCCTTCTGCCTCCGGTCTCTCGTCAACACGGGAGCGGCTGGCTGGCTGCGAACCCGGGACCTTGCGATTACAAAGCTAACATTCTACCTCTGAACTGTACCTCCTTCACGCTTGCTTGTAGATATTGTTTCTTTTTCTGGGTGTGATGTGATACTAGATTATAATGTTTATTGTAGGTTATTTCACTGTTTTATATATTCTTTCCCCAATTTCGCCATTTTTCCCCTTTTCATCTAACCCCTGTTCTCTCCATACAGACTCTCATTACCGTCATATATTCGCAAAGCGTAACACAAGGCATAAACAGTAGGAAAATAACAACATAAGCCATATAGTGTACCAGGCATAAAAAACTCACATATAAACTTTTGTTTTTAGGAGCTCGGTTATTAGTCGTCAAAGTCCTTGCGCTCCAGTAGAGAAATGCAACTTTAAAAGTTTCTTGGAAGTGCGTGGCTCTTTATTTCGTTGGTTCATTAAATGAAAGTCCTGTGAGATTGGGCAAAATATAAAAGTTTGTAAAAGTAAAACTAATGATGAGAAGGAAAGGACGTATTCAGAAATCATATTTGATAATATTATAAAAAATAAGGTAAGATTACATAAAAGAAAGTAAAATACAAAATAGGAAGTTTAGTGAAAAAATAAAGAAACACAGACAGTGGGTGCAAAAGAAACACCAAACAAGGAAATCCATAGAATTAGACAAAATCAAACGTGGAATTTTGAGAATTACATAAAGTTAGAGCGCTCGTGAATGGACCCTAGAGGGTTCGTGTCGAAACCGTCT
>NC_051408.1:13351764-13351865 GCF_015228065.2 Penaeus monodon
CCCGCGCACATACTTAGTTCAACATATACGCTCAAAGATCACGAAGAAAAATGGAACAAATGGAGAAAGAAAAATAGAATGAAAGAGGCATAAAGCTAGCT
>NC_051408.1:13352090-13352322 GCF_015228065.2 Penaeus monodon
TCAACGTAATATATGGAGGTATAAGGAGAGAAAATAGTACAAAATGTATGGGTAGAGAAAAGCATTTTATTTGTAGACAGATATTTTGAAAAGCTGATTGTAAGTCCACCATAAAGCTCTTCACGGGTAATTATAATGACAATATTGGCTTAGTTTCTGATTTGTTTTTGCCGTTTTCTTGTTATTTGGTGCAATAACCTTAGTTTTTCTTCTCGTTCTTTGTTTTGCGTAT
>NC_051408.1:13352617-13352689 GCF_015228065.2 Penaeus monodon
CTTCTTGCATTGATAAATCTGTCCATTTATCTTATATTTCACTAAATATCCTTGAGAAAATATAACCTATTG
>NC_051408.1:13353223-13354172 GCF_015228065.2 Penaeus monodon
ACGAGGAATGAAACCAGAAAGAAATCTAAACCCAAAAATACAGACAGATATTGGGAAAGAGAGGACACTGTACCCGTAAAAGAGGATAGTGAAGGCCTCCTACCTGCCTAGTAGTACGAGCATGTGCATATGAGCAAAATTTCCAAAGTGACATTGAGCACAACGATGTAGGAGCCTCTAGCGAGAAGCGGCAATAGCACTCGATCCACGCTTGCAAATTCCGCAGCACTGATGATCATCCTTTGAATATCAAAAATAAAAGAATAAATAGGTGTATCTAACACAGATTCCAGATGATGTTCTTTGCAAATCTTGTAATCAGACACTAACGCTGTGTTCGTTACTTGTTCTATCTGTGTTATTTGTTGTTGTCTATGCTAATTAATTTGTACCGTGTAAATTACCGCCATATGGTTGACGACGAATACCTCACTAAGGTTATTTATCGATGAGAAAAGTTGGAAGGAAATTCCAACTAAGTGGGCGTGGCCGTTCTCAATCTCGAGTAATCATCTTCCAGTTGCTCTTCAATTAGATATTAGGGTTGTGGAAAGCCGACGCTTGTTCTGTGTTCCAAATGACAGAAGAAGGAATTAAATACTTGTTTCTTTTCTTGAAACGGTCGTGTCTAATTTGTTTTTGGTTTTTTCATTTTGTGCTTGTCACATTTTTCTTTATTTATTTTCTCATTACTCATTTTCTTCGCGTTGTTAGGCATGTGTTTTGCAACAACTTTAAATGTCACATAAAGCAGACAACTTTGTCTGACATTTCCAGTGATTATGTAGTGACATTTTCAGATTTATATTGTCAGTTGAGAGCCAGGACCGGTATCCACGAATATCCTCAGGCAGGTATGATCGTATGAGACAGTGAAAATGACTCAGATTCTGTTGAAACTGTCTCAATATATTCTCAACTAATGAAATTTCTCTCAACTTTGTCTCAG
>NC_051408.1:13354941-13355158 GCF_015228065.2 Penaeus monodon
AGGCATATTGACAGATTCAACAATATAAATAATAAAACTGCTGTGTGGCATTAAGATAAATATTTTATATATTTTCGTTTTCATTCAGATGACCACATTTTTTTCTAATGACAATGAGGACTGCTATACCATATAAGCGCAACTATCATCATTCTACTTCAACATTATTATAGAAATTAAAATAGGTTATTTGATGAATAAAATGAAAATATCTTGT
>NC_051408.1:13355200-13355343 GCF_015228065.2 Penaeus monodon
GCATCATGAGTTACATGTGAAATGATGATGAAATACGTTAGTATGCTCTTTTTTCAAGTATTTTCACTATCAGTTTTATTCAGATATTTCTTCATTTTACCAATTCATGCTGCAACAAAATAAATTTTATTGAAGAAGTTAGT
>NC_051408.1:13355368-13355800 GCF_015228065.2 Penaeus monodon
TGATTATCTTTAACTTCTCTAATAATCTTGCTGTGAGAGCGAGTCAGAATTACAAAGATAATTAGAATTTTGCTGTACCATGTACCTTGTGAAATGAAAATGAAAAAGCTGTTCATATTATAATCATAATCATTCTAATATTTATTTATTTTACTAAAAGTGAGCTATAAATATAGAGCTAACCTCAATTTAACTGACTAAAATATATCTATATTTTTCCTTTAAAATATACATCTAAGAGAACACAGGGGTTTTCATTATTTCATAAATAACTCATGTTACATAAAAAAAAAAGATATCAGCAAAATATATATTTCGTTTTACTCATTCATGAAAGACTCATCCCCTAACATTTCTAAAATCTTACAAAAAGGTGGTAATAGTTGTATGTGTTATTCTAGCACATTCTTTTTTTCTAAGAAAAGGCACATT
>NC_051408.1:13356109-13356442 GCF_015228065.2 Penaeus monodon
TGCGTGGAGAATTTTCGAACTCTTTCGATACACGACCAGAAATATTTCAAAAATATTTTATCAACGTTCAAAGCTAGCTTAAAGATATGAGGCCTTCATACATAATCCTAATGGCGATATTTTTCTTCTTTTTTTTCGTTACGGAGAGAAAAACAAGACTCGCAAATTACGGTCGTTAATCACTCTCGAAAAAAACACTTGACACATTTAATAAACTTTAATTTTCCATCGAACATCGAAGTTAATTAAGCTGAATTCTTCGCGAAGTTCATAAGTACTTTTGTTAATATTTATCTCTTTGTTTGTTTTCGTCCAAATGCTAAAAATTGGATG
>NC_051408.1:13357189-13357848 GCF_015228065.2 Penaeus monodon
TTCAGTCTGCGACTTGAACGGGTTTTGCTAAAGCTTCCTGTAAGAGGATTAAACTTTTTTTTACTTTATTGGAAGTGTTCCCTTTCTTCGTAAACTGTTTATATGTTTTCAGAAACAAGGGGTAAATGAAGAGTCAAATTATCCTGCCTGAAGGATCAGTCTTAACGGGGGGTCACTGCTCCCTTCCCAAGGCATCCCATCCAAGACGACGGCAGGCGGCACCACAACGTCCCGATGATACTGACCCGGTGACCCGGCGGTGCCTGACGACACCTCGTCCTCTTCTTCTTTCGTTCGAGGCATGACAGGTGCTCATCGCCGGACACCAGCCAGGTGTGGCTAAAACAGTGGGTTTTCTGTGGTGAGAGCCCCCAAGTCCCATCAAGACGCTGACATGTGCTGTATCCTCTTCATTCATCTCAGGGAACCTCGTTATTAGTGAGGCAGAGTCAGTACTCAAGTAAGGGGGGAGGGGGGATCGTGGCAAGCAGATCGGGTCTCTGGACACAGGCAGGAGACTGAACCATCAGAAGCCCCGAGAGAAGTCATTGGATCCCGAAGGAGAGAAACATTACAAGAGGAGGAGCCAAATGAAAGAGGCGCCGCAGGGCAGCTGACACGTTATTCCATGGTGAGGTCTTGGTGTTATCAATGAGGCA
>NC_051408.1:13357971-13358228 GCF_015228065.2 Penaeus monodon
GTTGTTGTTGAGAGAAAGAGATGATCTCGAGATCACTTTTCGTTCTAAATTCATTAATCTTCCCCAAAGAACCATTAATTCCCACGAGGATTCATTTGACAAGAGGAAGTCTTCAGAAACAATATTGCTTATCAGACCGTGGCCGATGTCTCGTTAATTGCGCCATTCGTCAAAGTCAGAGAGAGTTCCTATTTTTGGGCTGCTATTTATTTTCATATTTTATTCTTTCGTTTATTTACTAAATCATATATTCGTTC
>NC_051408.1:13359098-13359207 GCF_015228065.2 Penaeus monodon
TGGGGTCAAATTCGAAAGGAACCTAATGTTGCTTGGTACCTATGTTCTTCTACGGACACATCCTCTACATCCATTTGGACATGATGTACACACACACAGACATACATTA
>NC_051408.1:13359486-13359558 GCF_015228065.2 Penaeus monodon
TTGCACATGGTGATGGTCTTGGCACCCACTGAACAACCCACCCCCATCGCCGCACCAACATCACAGTCTTTA
>NC_051408.1:13360518-13360871 GCF_015228065.2 Penaeus monodon
ATTATAATCAAAAATTTTTTATTATCTATATCATAATTATATATATATATATTTTTTATTCCCTTTTTTATATAATTATATAATACATATATTAATATGCTAATTATATTTATAATTATATATCATTACATTTTAAAATTATTTATCTTATTATATAATATATCTATCAATGTATACTAATATAATTTATAGATTATATTCTTTGGTCCTTGTTTATAAGTCTTGTCTGTGTGATTGTGATTTTCGTCATAATGTGCAATAGTATATTCACCATTCTTATCTGTTCGCTACTCAAAACTACTAATCTAAACTATGACATCAATTAACAAATCACACAACCCCCTCCTCCCACA
>NC_051408.1:13360937-13361054 GCF_015228065.2 Penaeus monodon
ACCTCGACCAAGTAACTCGTTAATGCTTTAAAAATTTAAACAAATATAATAATTACGATTTCTTCATTACCATTTTATATTACTTAGATAAATATGAGTAAGTTTTCTATATTGTAA
>NC_051408.1:13361592-13361711 GCF_015228065.2 Penaeus monodon
TGTTTCACGCCTCAGCAAACACAAATCAAGAGCGTATCTTCTTCATATTAATGAAACTGTCATCTCCGAACTTCTCTCCATTCCTCCCCCATTCTTTGGCCTCTTCTCTACTTTCATCG
>NC_051408.1:13361736-13362016 GCF_015228065.2 Penaeus monodon
GCCATGAGTTTATTAACGATGCAAGTTGTGTACCCGGTCTTTCTAGGCCACTCGTACCCCCAGTAACTCGCTCTGATGCTCTGTGAAAATCCTTAATGAACAAAGTACTCAAATAATACGATTCCTCTTCACTTACCCACTGCTTCTTATTTCTTCAGATAACATCTGGAGTAAGTCTTTCTGAATCTTTTAATCTTCACTCATTCAAGAGAAGCGGCCACCTTTTTCCAAAGAGGAGCGAAGGGACTTTAACCAACCTCCCTTTTATCTCTTTTCATTT
>NC_051408.1:13362880-13362984 GCF_015228065.2 Penaeus monodon
GATATATCGTGATCAAAATAAGTATTTTGAATGATATATTGAACTAAAAAAAGAGAAAACAAATACAATAGCACTGAACAATAGTGATATCTACTGTCTAGTTG
>NC_051408.1:13363111-13363296 GCF_015228065.2 Penaeus monodon
CCCCCCCCACCTCTCTCTTCTCAAGAGCTAAAAATATGAAAATATGAATATACCAGATCTGTCAGATGTGACTGAGACAGGGCCATTTAAAAGGCCTTGGAAAGTCAAGAGTCATACGTGGGAATATTTCGAACCGGCTCGCTTATTGCCAATATCAAAGGCAAGGGGCACGGGCATACACACAG
>NC_051408.1:13365390-13365665 GCF_015228065.2 Penaeus monodon
CTCCATCCTTCCCACCCTCTCTATGCTAAACTATTTGTAATGCGATTTGTCAGCATCTCCTCCTACTTTTCAGCCGTGTTGAGATGGCGTATCTCCTCGGCTGGAGACATTATTATTAACTTTATATCAGTAATGTAAAATAAGTTCGTGCCTTTGCAATAACTTCGTGAAGGAAGATATTGGAAGGGAGGTAAGAGCTGAATATTTTTTGCAAAGGAATGTCATGCACAGTGACTTACAGACAGTCAGACTGACAAACCGGGGCGAAGATGAAA
>NC_051408.1:13367030-13367163 GCF_015228065.2 Penaeus monodon
TTCATTTTTCAAACTAACTAACATTTTTGTTCATCATAAGATATTGAGACTGTATCGTCAGCATATCGTATATCAGAAATAGGATGTCCATTTACTTTAAACTTCCCTTCGATAACTTTCCTCATAATCAACT
>NC_051408.1:13367958-13368076 GCF_015228065.2 Penaeus monodon
CAGTACAGTGTTTGCAGTTTTCATCTTTGGTCTTGTCATAGTTTTGATTTTATTGTATTTTTATTTGCCAGATCTTCTAATTCCTCACATTGTTTGTTTACCAATTCTTCTTTGGCTT
>NC_051408.1:13368698-13369087 GCF_015228065.2 Penaeus monodon
CGAACACACACATAAATGTGTGTGTGTGTCCCCCCGGCGTCGCCGGCCAACAGCCGACGTCCCTCCCCGCCGGTGCCTTTGGCTCTGCGTAATATCATCAGCGAGTTCCATCATCGCCGCGGCTGCTCTAAAGAATCCTGCAAGGACCTAAAAGGATCTGGAGGAGCCCCGGCCTTCCATTGGCTCCGTAATGCACCGCAAACACAATTTGCTTCACGTCTGAGATCACGAGGTGAAATTCCCTTCCCTTCATTATTCACTGCGACCGGAACTATCGACATTGTCAACGGCGGAATGCCGAGCAGGAGACAGGAGGGAATGCGTGGTGGGTGTATTTTATGCTTGCGTTATTGAAGGGGAATACAGACTTATAATGATGTCCTCATCAT
>NC_051408.1:13374729-13374875 GCF_015228065.2 Penaeus monodon
ATTCTTTCTTGCTCCTCAACCCTGCAGGACTATTTTTCTTTTCATTTTCTATTTGATTTTCAAACAAAAGTGTCAGAAAAGTTAAAACGAAAATGCAGTTTTCTTGCTAGACATTTCGAAGGAAACAATTCGTTTGAGGAAGCTAG
>NC_051408.1:13374907-13374989 GCF_015228065.2 Penaeus monodon
GCAAGTGAAGTGAAGTGATGGAACGATCAAAAACACAAACGCAGTCATGTCCTGAGGTAAAGGAAGCGATCACTTATAGAAC
>NC_051408.1:13375537-13376017 GCF_015228065.2 Penaeus monodon
GGCTGCTAGGCGATTTTGTGTTGAAGAGATGTTGTTTAAAAGTTTATTGAATTTTATTCTAGTTTTGCTTTATGCAGTCTGACTGTAATTATGATAACAGACAGACTGCACTCCTATATTATTTTTCTTATACTACAGGTTTGTTATTGTTTGCATTTTACAAACATATCATGGCGTTGGATGAAGACAGACATTATTTTTTTTCTGGTTATTAATATAACTTTTATTGCGTTCTCTTTTCTTATGATTTTAAATGTTACATAGTACTACATATGACCATTATTTTCTGTAACATATCTTTGATAACTGGGTAACGGTTGATAGAAATTTAAAGGACAATTTAAGAGTGTGCTTTGTTGCTCTCATTCCTACATATTACTACTCATTTGTCGTTACTTGATATAGCATTTGCTTTTTCACCAGTTCGACGTATTGTTATATTTGCAGGCCAATCTAATTAATTAATGTCATTAATGTGGT
>NC_051408.1:13379258-13380915 GCF_015228065.2 Penaeus monodon
CTTTTGTTGAATTTATCCGCCAGAAGCAACTATTGTGTAAAAAGTGGGTCGAGAGTGAACTTGATGCACTCGAGTACGATAAATTATTAGAACTGTTTATACTCGAAGATATAAAGAAGTGCATGCCTGTAAAGGTTCGCTCTCACATTGACGAGCGTGGTCTGCGCACATTAGCCGAGGTCGGTAGTGCCGCCGATCATTTCGCTCTCACTAATCCTAACTACTATTGCAGATCTAATGAACCTTCATTCCCGTCAAACCAGCATAATAGTAAGAGGATGGAGTATAGTACCAGGAGGACTGACCTGCCAGATACCCACAGGACTGTAAATGCAAAGTCGTCAGAAACAGGTGGTGAGAGTAGGAATATTGCCTCTCGCGGTGAGAATCTTTCTTTTTGCCGTTATTGCAAGAAACATGGTCATGTCATGAATGACTTTTAAGTTGGCAAATAAGCGTTCTGACTATAACAAACGCATTTTTCACGTAAATGCTAATAATAGAAAGAGGGTTGTATCTAAATATCATGGGGATAAGCTTGATCTGGGCCTTTCTCCCTTTTCCATGACAGAATCTGCAAATGTGACTCCTTCATTTAAACCCTTTTGTTCTACAGGATTTATTAGTGCTGATGAATCGTGCACGTCTTCTTCCCCAGTCACTATACTACGGGACTCGGCTGCAGATATATCATTGGTGCTCAAAGAGGCTGTTCCTAACCCTGATTGTTACACTGGAGACATGGTAATTATCAATGGATTGATAGGGTCCAAGAGCATACCCATTTGTGAAGTTTACCTCAAATCTGATTTAATATCCGGTTATGTAAGGTTAGGTGTTGTTGATAGGATACCAAGTGATGGCATTTCATTTCTTATGGGTAATGATCTCGTTGGTGATAAGATGTGGCCTTGCCTGTGGTTTCACTTTTTCCCGCGAAAGAAAACAACACTGTAGATTTAGAGAGGGAGTATCCCGACCTCTTCCCTGCGTGTGCTGTCACCCGGAGTGCAAGTCGTAGAACCTCCCCTCCTATCGAAGCGCTTACAACCGGTACTACATTGTCAGATGAGAGCCCTTGTGATGTAATTACTGAGGAATTTACTCTAGCTGATTTTTCGATTCCTCTGCTAAAGTTTCAAGTAAATGTACATCTGATAATTCTGATATAGTGAATTTCAAAGGCACTCCAGTTACTAAAGAAAACTAATTGAAGAACAAACTAAAGATCCCGATTTGAAAGTATTTTATGATAGGCTTACCGAATAAGTGAACTTGAAAATTCCCATACGTGCTACTATCTCCAGTCAGGCGTTCTTATGCGTAAATATAAGCCCTATAATATATCTGCAGACGATACAAGTAAGACTGTACATCAGATTGTAATTCCCAAGTCCCTTCAGACTGATGTTTTGAACATTGCACATGACATTAGTGGTCATTTGGGAGTCAAGAAACTTATTACAAGATTTTAGCTCCTTTTATTGGCCGAAAATGAAGAGGATGTTAGTAGTTATTGCCAATCGTGCCATATCTGTCAAGTAAAGGGTAAACCAGGAGCTGGCATCAAACCATATCCTTGCAACCTATCCCAGTGTTAAGAGAGCCCTTCAGTAAAGTGGTTATTGACTGTGTAGGCCCCCTTCCAAAGACTAAA
>NC_051408.1:13381035-13381135 GCF_015228065.2 Penaeus monodon
GTCTGCCTACCGTAGTACAGTCAGATCAAGGGTCAAATTTTACGTCCAGACTGTATGACCAAGTCATGAAGTCCTTGGTATACAGCAGTGCAGATCCAGC
>NC_051408.1:13381376-13382075 GCF_015228065.2 Penaeus monodon
AGAAATTCCTATGGCTGCTTATGTGAATAAATTTAAACATAGATTACAAACGGCTATTTCAATAGCCCATAATCATTTGAGTAAAGCTCAGGCTAAAATGAAAGAACAGTTTGATAAAGTACATAATACTGAAGAAGAAGCTTTAATAAGGGTGATTTAGTTTTGGCCTTGCTACCTCTTGCTAACCAGCCTCTTCAATCTCGATATGCGGGTCCATTCCGTATTTTAAAACGAACTAGTGATGTTAATTATGTAATTGAAACCCCTAAGAGACGTAAGAAACAACGTCAGTACATGTGAACCTCCTGAAAAAGTACTATGAACGGGGTGATTTGAAGGAAAATATGGAAAATGTAAGAGAGGTTTCCATGGTATACCTTCTAACGTCAGTAGTGAACATAATGAATCATTTCTATGGTAGAACTAATCTCACCAACTCAGTTATCTTGGCTAAACTTGATGATAAACTTAAAACATCTTTCTGCTGCCCAAGCAGCAAACATTGGTTCTCTTCTTACAGGAGTATGGTAAACTATTCAGTGATGTACCTCGTCTTTGCCATTGCTGGAACACGATGTTGAGACTAGGATGCTCAACCAGTACGCCAAGCTCCCTATCGCCTCAATGCAGAGAGAGGGCATTCCTACAGGCAGAGGTTCAACGCCTGAAAGAACAGGGGATCATCATTCCCAGCCTTAG
>NC_051408.1:13382221-13383341 GCF_015228065.2 Penaeus monodon
ACGCTACCTGACGAAACTGGATCTTCTCCAGGGCTACTACCAAGTTCCGTTGACTGAGAGGGCGAGGCCGATTTCTGCGTTTGTCACTCCTACCGCCCTCTACGAGTTCAGGTTCTTCCGTTCGGGATGAGGAACGCCCCAGCGACCTTTCAGCGACTCATGAATTACCTGACGGCGTTCGTTGTTACCTCGATGATCTCGTAATCTGGAGCGAGTCCTGGGCCGCGCTCTTCTCGGCCCTGTCGGCCGCCAATCTCACGGTAAACCTACAGAAAAGTGAATTTGGACACGCCCATGTCACCTTCCTGGGTCACGTGATCGGTCAGGGCCAGGTCGCACCTGTAGCTGCAAAGGTGGAAGCTGTTCTACAGTATCCCGCGCCCGTAGACAGAAAGGCTTGATGCGCTTCATGGGGATGGCTGGCTACTACAGACGATTCTGTAAGAACTTCTCTCAGGTATCTGCCCCTTTAACAAACTTGCTGAGTAATAAACGGGTATTCAGGTGGTCAGATGATTGTCAGCAAGCTTTTGAAAACCTGAAGCACCTCTTATGTACGGCTCCCGTCTTGCAGGCTCCTGACATTAATAAACCGTTTGCAATACAGGTGGACGCTAGTGACAATGGTGTGGGAGCGGTCCTCTTGCAGAGAGACGGAAGTAAAGTGCTCCGCCCAGTGTGTTATTTTTCTTATAAATATAAGACATATCAAAAGTCTTACGCCACCGTCGAAAAGGAGGCTTTGGGAATAGTGTTGGCCATTGAAAAGTTTAGAGTTTATTTAACTAGTTCTATCCATCCTGTTGAAATTTTCACTGATCATAATCCGTTAACGTTTATTGAAAATGTGAAGTTTAGAAACTTGCGAGTGTTAAGATGGGCACTAACATTAAACATTCAATAAAAAATCTTCCATATTAGTGGCAAACAAAATATCCTTGCGGATGCACTCTCAAGATTGTAGGCGTTCTACACTCAGTGGCCGCTGCCTCGACACTGCGAAGGACAGGACAGAGTAGTACGCTACTGTCACCCGTCTATTTAAACAAGCTGTTTGCCTAGACTAGGTAGTTAAACTTTTTCCCGTACGAGAAAAAGTTTTTTTTCTTGCGGGGAGGGG
>NC_051408.1:13385033-13385464 GCF_015228065.2 Penaeus monodon
TTTCACCCATGCACTATAGTCATCGCACTCCCCATATCTGATCTGCTTTTATTGGAAACAGATACTAAATAACGAAGTAAGATTTTTATTTACATATTTTATCGACATAGCGCTATATCGTTTCTTTCTTCTTTAAAGTAATCATATGGGTTTTTGTTCCTGTTTGTATTTGTCCGATTCAGTGATTGGAGTGGAGAATTTCGCATTTATGTTTGTTTGTTTGCAAATTGTATGTAAGATATTAAAGCATAATTGTTATGGAATTTGTTCATTATTCATACTCTTTTTCATACAAATGTAATGCACAACACTGGATTTGATCAAACAACTGAATCTGTATCTGGTTTGAAAATTCGAACTTATTGTTTTAAAGATAAAAGGATATAGATGGGCATATTCAAAAGCTTATGTTTTTGATGATTTTAATTTGG
>NC_051408.1:13386720-13387347 GCF_015228065.2 Penaeus monodon
GTAAGCTGAGGAACCCGTCTCCATGCAGCATTGCCGCATTTAACCACAAGGCGATATGCATACTTATTAGTTTGCATTCTTAACGAGCTTACCTGCCTGCTTACCTGGTCTGGACTGTTTCTCCTTTTATAAAATACCTAAATCTATGCCTGTTTTTACATCTTGGTTTCATTCTCATCATTTTTACAATATCTTTTAAGTCTTTTACTATTCTTTTTTTAAATGTCGGAGCCAGGTAGTTTAATTGTATGGAAAATGAGATCAGTGGAGTACCTGAATGCCAATACAAAACAAGTGGCCGCACTGATTTGCGCTTCGCGAAACAATCGTGGCAGTTTTTCTCGCACATAGTGTGTACAAAGAAATAGGAAAATAAACCAGTCTGCTCCGAGACACCGACGTGTTTCTTTCTCCTCCCAGCCCAAGGAACTTTACAGTGACGTACCATATCCGTCACCGATCCATACTTAAAAGATAAGTAGTTGGCTGCTCATTTTATCCATACACCTACTATTTTATTCTGTATGCATGTTTCTTAAACGCTTCATAGAATCAACGCATTTTTTTGCAAGTGTCTCCACCAATATTAGCCGTCCACATCAACAGTTTTAGCCGGCCATTTTAGTG
>NC_051408.1:13387394-13387775 GCF_015228065.2 Penaeus monodon
TATACTTTCAGGTGATATTTCATGTCATTTTACTTACGTGTTTTATTGAATTGCCTTTGCTTTTATTTCCATTTTACTTTTTGGGCCAGGCTTTCATTTCTTCTTTAATTTAAAATATTGTGGACTACGGGTTTTATGAACGAGCTGGCGAAGTATTACCGCTCGCTACCATCCACCCACCACTGCCTGGCCACGCTACGTTCGCTCCCGGATTACCTCGAGCGAATTAAGAACCTGCCAGTTCTGCAACGCATGAGCTCGAAGCTCGTTTGGCATCAGAACCTGTCACGGGGCCATGCTGATGAATATATACTGTGCATTATTACATTCTTAATATATTAGGCATGGGAAGAAATATTGTAAGAATAGTATGAGAGAGAT
>NC_051408.1:13389313-13389439 GCF_015228065.2 Penaeus monodon
TTTAATTTTCTCATTCAGTTTTATGAAGTTTCGTCCACACTTACCTTTCTCTCCTTCCAGAAAGGAATTCAGCTTTAACATTTTAAACTCTTGTGAAATCGTTCTTCCGCCTCGCCTGCATCGACC
>NC_051408.1:13390184-13390379 GCF_015228065.2 Penaeus monodon
GGAGCAACTTTAATAAAGCGGCAGTGAGAAGCAGAACACCGGAATTCGTTCTATGCAAAACAACCCCCCCAAATAAGGCGTTAATATGGAACGAAATTCGAATGGAAACCGGTTCTCTCTCCTTAATCTATGGCGGTCTCTCTAGCGCCTGGAATTCCTGTAGAAGGTAAATGTATTCGCGCCTCATTATAACGC
>NC_051408.1:13390847-13391283 GCF_015228065.2 Penaeus monodon
GATTGAGGAGGAGCAGGGCCATGATCTTACCTAGACTGAAACGGGAAAGAATTCGACTTTGCACTCTGCGCTAAGAGGATATAAGGGCCAAAGAAACATAAAAAGGGGTGTGTGGAAGGGGGGGGAGGAGAAATCGTGCAGGAAGTTGTAGGTAGGGCATGGGAAAGGAGGTAGGAGGGAGGTGGAAAACTATGAGGGAGGAAGAGGGGGGTGGGGGAGATAGAAGGTAGGAAGATAGGGGTGGGGGAGATAGAAGGTAGGAAGATAGGGGTGGGGGGACTTAATCACGTTCTCTGACAGATGTTGCATCTACACTATGCATGCATGATGTCCTGGAACTCGTGTTTCATGAATGGTATAACCAACTATAATGTTTGCATGCCGTGTTGATTTCCATGAGGGAGAGTCAGTGGGTCTTCGGGAAGGGAAAAGAGGC
>NC_051408.1:13391447-13391856 GCF_015228065.2 Penaeus monodon
ATGTTATTTGGCTTATCTGGCTTGTTTGTTGCCGTGTGTGTGTCTGACGATTGAAATATTCATGTTTCCTCCTGCTAATCCAAAAAAAAGAAATTAACACTAAAGAACAGCCACGCTAAAGAAATTGAAAAAAAAAAAAGTTAAACGTTAAAGCCGTTAAACGATTTAAAAATTTCGAACATTTCTCTTGCCTTTTCCTTTGAATCCTGATGCACGGTGAGGTTTGTGTGAATAAAAAAATTTCCTTTCGCTCACTTTTCCACGTTTTTGGGTTAATTTTACGTTGTGTGTTGTTGTCCATGTTTGATTTATTTGTGTATCTAGTTGCAGAATGTTTGTAATTTTGAAGTGAATTTCTTTCGTTTTTTATCATTTTCTTCAGCTATATATATGAAATTATAACTCCGCT
>NC_051408.1:13392152-13392320 GCF_015228065.2 Penaeus monodon
TCCCATTTCCTTTTCATCAGAAAACAAATCCCAATATTTCCCGTTTTCCATTTTCGTATTTTTCTTCATAAAAAAACCTCCAAAAAAGAGGTTTTATAAAATTACAATGTTTTTGAAAGTAAAAAAACCCCCTTTAATTTTTTAAATTCTTTTCATTCCGACACCCGG
>NC_051408.1:13392408-13392547 GCF_015228065.2 Penaeus monodon
GCTAGGCCCTTTAAGTTTTAAAAGGCGTTTTAATTTTTTTTTTTTTTAAAACCACCGGGCTTTTTAAAGCTTCTCACTCTGTCGTCTCTTTCCGCATCAGAAACCCTTCTTTGGGTTCTCGCACTTGAGCCTCTGTTGC
>NC_051408.1:13392623-13392969 GCF_015228065.2 Penaeus monodon
CCGCTTTTTTGCAAGCACAATTGTTAGGGCCAAGGTTACACAAACACAAAAAATTTTTTTAAAAAATTTTTTATTTTAAAAACAAAAATTTTAAAAAAATTATTTTTAAAAAAATTATTAAAAATTTTTTTTAAAATTATTAAATTTTTTTAAATTTTGATTATTATCAAAATTAAAATTTTTTTAAATTTTTTAAAAAATTTTTTAATTTAAAAATTTAATTTAACACAGTTACAAGTAATAATCGTCACAAGTGTTTATTTTTAATTTTTAATTTTTTTTTTCAATTTTTAAATTGGTTTTATTTTTTAAAAAAAAAAATTTTTAAATTTTTAATTTTTACCAC
>NC_051408.1:13393027-13393239 GCF_015228065.2 Penaeus monodon
TTTTTTTTAAAAAAACATTAAAAAAATTTTTTTTTTAAAAAAATTTTTTTTTTAAAAATTAAAATTTATTTTTAATTTTTAAAAAAAACAATTAAAAATATTATTATAACATTAAACATTAAAACAAAAATTTCCCAAATTTAAAATTAATTAAAAAATTAAAAATTTTAATTTTTAAAAAAAATTTAAAATTTAATTTTTTAAAAATAAAC
>NC_051408.1:13393818-13393890 GCF_015228065.2 Penaeus monodon
GGTGTGAGAAAATAATAGTATTATTTTCTATTTTTTTGTACTATTATTTGTTATAAATATATAAAAAATAAA
>NC_051408.1:13394716-13395129 GCF_015228065.2 Penaeus monodon
GTATATGTTTATTTTCCCTTCCCTTTTTTTCGTGTATATATATTACGTTTTCTGTTTGCGTGTTTCTGGGGCCCTTCCCCAACATTAATAGCTTAAGACGATCCTTGTGTGCACTAAATGCAAGTCTAAAAGCCTCAACGCACAAGACACTTGCTTATTGCATGTGTTGCATGAATACTGGACTACGCCGCACGCTGCAACATGTGCAAAGAGGATGATCTTATGTTGCATTAACGCTGCTGGCGCTTTGCAAGGCATGTGGGGAGAAATGGTTCTGTCTATGATTAAGATGGAGAAGGTAATAATGGTGATAATGGTACCGATACTTATGCTAATGTTTCAGCAAGAAAACAGTTAGCATACTGAAATAATTAGATGAAACTTAAATATTTTTACTCAAGCCACTCTCTGTT
>NC_051408.1:13396469-13396686 GCF_015228065.2 Penaeus monodon
TTTCTCTTTTGTCTTCAGAAGCCGTTCTGAGGTAAGTTCTTGTCTTTAGAATTTCTTGTCTTTAGAATTCCCTCGAGTAATGTTTTTTTTTAAGTATTTTATCAGCTTTAGGCCTTAAGTTAAAAGGAAGCTTTTATGATCTCACGCTTAAGCTCTCACTCTGTCAGTCTCTTTCCAGCATCAGAACCATTCTTTAGGATTCTCGCACTTGAGCCTC
>NC_051408.1:13396720-13396797 GCF_015228065.2 Penaeus monodon
GTGACCGTGAGGATAGTAGGGGGAGGGGGAGTATTGGGGGCAAGGAGGGAATCTGTCTTGTTTGCTTATTTATTTGT
>NC_051408.1:13398318-13398744 GCF_015228065.2 Penaeus monodon
CTCTATATTTTTCTATAACTGAGTGTGTATATGTTTATATTCTTCCTTTTTCGTGTATATATATATACGTATCTGTTTGCGTGTTACTGAGGCCTTCCCCAACATTAATAGCTTAAGACGATCCTTGTGTGCACTAAATGCAAGTCTAAAAGCCTCAACGCACAAGACACTTGCTTATTGCATGTGTTGCATGAATACTGGACTACGCCGCACGCTGCAACATGTGCAAAGAGGATGATCTTATGTTGCATTAACGCTGCTGGCGCTTTGCAAGGCATGTGGGGAGAAATGGTTCTGTCTATGATTAAGATGGAGAAGGTAATAATGGTGATAATGGTACCGATACTTATGCTAATGTTTCAGCAAGAAAACAGTTAGCATACTGAAATAATTAGATGAAACTTAAATAAAATGTGTGAAAAGAAA
>NC_051408.1:13399905-13400349 GCF_015228065.2 Penaeus monodon
TTTCTTTTCACACATTTTATTTAAGTTTCATCTAATTATTTCAGTATGCTAACTGTTTTCTTGCTGAAACATTAGCATAAGTATCGGTACCATTATTACCATTATTACCTTCTCCATCTTAATCATAGACAGAACCATTTCTCCCCACATGCCTTGCAAAGCGCCAGCAGCGTTAATGCAACATAAGATCATCCTCTTTGCACATGTTGCAGCGTGCGGCGTAGTCCAGTATTCATGCAACACATGCAATAAGCAAGTGTCTTGTGCGTTGTGTTCGTTGGGGGCGAGGAGGCTTTTAGACTTGCATTTAGTGCACACAAGGATCGTCTTAAGCTATTAATGTTGGGGAAGGCCTCAGTAACACGCAAACAGATACGTATATATATATACACGAAAAAGGAAGAATATAAACATATACACACTCAGTTATAGAAAAATATAGAT
>NC_051408.1:13402264-13402659 GCF_015228065.2 Penaeus monodon
GTGAGAGGTCTCCTACCTCTCTCATACTATTCTTACAATATTTCTTCCCATGCCTAATATATTAAGAATGTAATAATGCACAGTATATATTCATCAGCATGGCCCCGTGAAAGGTTCTGATGCCAAACGAGCTTCGAGCTCATGCGTTGCAGAACTGGCAGGTTCTTAATTCGCTCGAGGTAATCCGGGAGCGAACGTAGCGTGGCGAGGCAGTGGTGGGTGGATGGTAGCGAGCGGTAATACTTCGCCAGCTCGTTCATAAAACCCGTAGTCCACAATATTTATTAAATTAAAGAAGAAATGAAAGCCTGGCCCAAAAAGTAAAATGGAAATAAAAGCAAAGGCAATTCAATAAAACACGTAAGTAAAATGACATGAAATATCACCTGAAAGTA
>NC_051408.1:13402716-13403335 GCF_015228065.2 Penaeus monodon
TGGCCGGCTAAAACTGTTGATGTGGACGGCTAATATTGGTGGAGACACTTGCAAAAAATGCGTTGATTCCATGAAGCGTTTAAGAAACATGCATACAGAATAAAATAGTAGGTGTATGGATAAAATGAGCAGCCAACTACTTATCTTTTAAGTATGGATCGGTGACGGATATGGTACGTCACTGTAAAGTTCCTTGGGCTGGGAGGAGAAAGAAACACGTCGGTGTCTCGGAGCAGACTGGTTTATTTTCCTATTTCTTTGTACACACTATGTGCGAGAAAAACTGCCACGATTGTTTCGCGAAGCGCAAATCAGTGCGGCCACTTGTTTCGTATTGGCATTCAGGTACTTCACTGATCTCATTTTCCATACAATTAAACTACCTGGCTCCGACATTTAAAAAAAGAATAGTAAAAGACTTAAAACATATTGTAAAAGTGATGAGAATGAAACCAAGATGTAAAAACAGGCATGGATTTAGGTATTTATATAAAAGGAGAAACAGTCCAGACCAGGTAAGCAGGCAGGTAAGCTCGTTAAGAATGCAAACTAATAAGTATGCATATCGCCTTGTGGTTAAATGCGGCAATGCTGCATGGAAACGGGTTCCTCAGCTTAC
>NC_051408.1:13404592-13404976 GCF_015228065.2 Penaeus monodon
CCAAATTAAAATCATCAAAAACATAAGCTTTTGAATATGCCCATCTATATCCTTTTATCTTTAAAACAATAAGTTCGAATTTTCAAACCAGATACAGATTCAGTTGTTTGATCAAATCCAGTGTTGTGCATTACATTTGTATGAAAAAGAGTATGAATAATGAACAAATTCCATAACAATTATGCTTTAATATCTTACATACAATTTGCAAACAGACAAACATAAATGCGAAATTCTCCACTCCAGTCATTGAATCGGACAAATACAAACAGGAACAAAAACCCATATGATTACTTTAAAGAAGAAAGAAACGATATAGCGCTATGTCGATAAAATATGTAAATAAAAATCTTACTTCGTTATTTAGTATCTGTTTCCAATAAA
>NC_051408.1:13407964-13408433 GCF_015228065.2 Penaeus monodon
CGTAAAACACACGTCTCCATCTCTGTCCCTCCGACAAGGATGATGAAGAAATTAAAGAGCGAGAGCAGTGTGTAACCCCCCCCCCCCTGGAGAAAATGAGCGGGCTCTGCCTCCCCTAGCGTACGTCTCTTTAACGGCGCACCAAATTCTCCCCGCCATCTTGCCTTGCGGTTTGAGCATCTTGCTTTACGACTTGAAGTGTGTAATTCCAGACGCGTTAAAACTGCCTCCGTTCTTGAGATGCCCTGCTTTTGTTGCCTTTACGCCATGGTCTCAGGTAGTATTATGAATGCCGTGTTCGTTAAGTGCTTGTCGTAGCATCCTGAGGCCTCGTGAGTTTGAAGATAATTACTGTAACATGTATTCCTCTTGTTCATGACGCGTTGCATTTGTTATTACGGAAACATAGGGCCGTTATTCCCTTATATTATCATCATTACTGCCATGTCGTCTTCTGGTTATGGAATCT
>NC_051408.1:13408632-13409030 GCF_015228065.2 Penaeus monodon
AATACACACACATACACAGACAACTCTTTTGGAAGTAAACCCACGGTCCACTACATATTGAAGAATAGCTCCTATTAAATCTTTCTGTTCTTCATAGGATTTCTGTGTATTTGCCTGTGTATTAGTAATTGAATAAATGGATAATGCTTTATTTTTTGAATTATATTCCCAGGGTATGTGAGATGATCCCTATCAAATCATCTACCAAATGTCACTCATTGCGTGAAAATATTTAATAAATCGGTAACTTTTTATTTCTTATATGTGATTTATTTTATATATAATCATTACTTTCTACCCCTTTTCTTATTTTTTTTTCTGTTACTGAATTTTATTTCACTGTTTAATTTTCTCTCCTACGTTCATTATCGATGGTGTTGAATAATTTATTTAACATT
>NC_051408.1:13409079-13409331 GCF_015228065.2 Penaeus monodon
CAATTGCTTTTAGCTGTTGGCATATTCCATTTATTTCATTAATTACTATGTACCAGTTTTGCAATATGCCTTGTAAAAGTGAAGGTTTGCATTTAAAAAATCGTAGCATTGAGAAAGGAAAAAATTGAATGTCTTTGTGTATCTCCGGAAAGGATTGCTTAACTCTCTTTGTGTATGCATTGTGTGTATTTCTTTTGTGTACATACAATACACACAATGTTATTCACCATTTCAACGCATCAGACTTAAACT
>NC_051408.1:13409684-13409780 GCF_015228065.2 Penaeus monodon
CCCTCACTCTCTCCTTTTCCTCCCCCTTGCCACTCTCTCCCTTCTCCCTCTCTTCGTCCTCTCCCTCTTCTCTCCATCCGTGTTCCTACTTCTCAT
>NC_051408.1:13409819-13410028 GCF_015228065.2 Penaeus monodon
ACAACCCACGGAAAGTCCCATGCAAACAGTCTGCTCTTCGATGCTATAATTGCGTTCTGATTCAACACAGCGAGACGTTAAAGGTGAGACAGACTCGATCATGACCTTCCGCGAGGTTGGTCAGGCCTGGGTAGGTTTTGCTCGTGCTCCAATTTCCATCTGTTTCGTCTTTCTTTGTATCTCTAGCTAATTAGGTGTGTATGTGATTA
>NC_051408.1:13410349-13410556 GCF_015228065.2 Penaeus monodon
TTTGAACTTAATAAAACATTTACTGGCGCGTAGCCCATCCATCAGTGAGTGTTCATCTCAAATTGATTGATTACTTCTCTCGACTCCAGAACCAATTACAGAATGATTGAAATATTCACTTCGAAATTAAACAAATTGGATTACTATAAAGCCGATTGGGATGGCCAATTAACGTTATGCAGAGTGTGGATTTGCACGTCTATCCAG
>NC_051408.1:13411270-13411763 GCF_015228065.2 Penaeus monodon
GATCTGTGTATGTATCTCTAGGCTCTAAGGCGCTGGTATATCCATATTTTCTATCTCTTGGAGTATCTATTATCATATTTCTTTCTAAATCTATCTCTGCATGTGCGTCCTTCTGCATTCGGAAGTGAAACGTATCCCTAGGCATACAAGTCCCCAGGTCAGTCCGACTTAGTGTATGTAACTCGGTATTTCTCTTTTCCTCCAGACAGTTTTATGGATCATCCTGTCAGCCCGCAAACGATGCCAGGCGAGTCAGCCAAAAGGAATGGTCAGAAGGGAGCAACACGTCAGCGCCACTACCGGTTAGAATCCAGTGCTGACGAGCGCGACTGACAGGCTGCCGGTGCGTGGGGTCTTCGCTGGGAAATAAAGTTTTCCTGAAATATAAACTCTTTTGCTTTTTCTCCCTGGACGGCGGGATATAACTGCAGATGACGTTGGTTGGAAGTTTTTGTCATCTTATTTCTATTTAATTCTTTTTCATAATTGTTTG
>NC_051408.1:13412406-13412769 GCF_015228065.2 Penaeus monodon
CAGAAACTTTAGCTTCAGATGCATATCACTGATGTGATGACTCGCTAATATGCATCTGACATCCATCACAGATATATGAAAGGAAATTTGTCTTTTTCCTGTTTCTTTTATTTGTTTCTCAGTCTCACTTGAGAAGTTCCTTTAGTTCAAGTTCCTCTAACTTACACAAACTTTCTCTGAAGGGACTAAGTGATGACAGGTCATGGGCGTAAGATCTTCCAGGACTTTGTGATATGCACAAACAGTACCAAAGTCTTGTTCCATCATTGTTGTTCTACACTTGAAGACCCCGTGTCTTGAAAAATTAAGAACTTTATAACTAATCTGCATAGGAAACTCTGACATCTCAACCTAAATAGGAGG
>NC_051408.1:13412836-13413609 GCF_015228065.2 Penaeus monodon
CAAATTACTTGTCTTACTTGTCAGATTATGATAACTGTAGTCAGTTTATTTCCAGAATTCGGGAAATCAAGTTAATCATTCATGAAAGTGTGTCAACTATCAGTTTATACAAAACCAAACAACATATACCATACTCATCGGATAAGTATTTTCTTTCAGGATCAGAAATAAACGATCTGCAATGCTCTCATCAACCGTATTTTCATCATCACCCTCTACTAAAGCTGCAATAGTCTCTTGAATAAGACTCCTGATTCTCGTATATCTGCAACCCCATGGAAATAATCAGATTATTGGCCCTACAGTATTAAATGTCAGTCATAATGATGGAGATATCCTCATTACCAAACCATTTTTAGCTAAAAGGAATATGTTGTATCCTTTATGGTATAATGATGGATGAATGATATTTGGTGGCTTTCACATTTAGCGACATATGTGATTCAACAAAATAAATCAATATTTCTCTTCCCAGAATGCACAGTTCCAATAACTCTCGTAGTCAATAATTCTTCGGATTCAAGAGCACACGTGAATATTTTTCTGACCTTGTTAGTCAAGTGAATCCCATCAAAATGTCGTATAAAAACACAGCAGTCCGATCTCATTTGATGGAGAGTAAACAAACCCAAGTGACGCAAGCGGCTAGTAAACTGACTTAATATTATCAAGAATGTGTTTTCTATGCGACAACATGTAGTGTGCAGAGTCTGTTCTTGCCGATACCCAAATATCACGAGATTTGTTATACTATACCTGAACCACTATATATA
>NC_051408.1:13413893-13414077 GCF_015228065.2 Penaeus monodon
ATAGATACATAGAAATCTAATACATATTCATAACTAATAAATACGTAACACTTAATATAAAGAAATCCTAGGGTAATTATTTCAACTCACCGAAAATTATGGTTTCCGAGCCCTCCTACAGGTTCCCCACTTTTGTGAGTCTTATACTAACTAAATGGCCAGTGAACCTTATGTTCACTGCTTG
>NC_051408.1:13414160-13414385 GCF_015228065.2 Penaeus monodon
TATGGACTTGTCTCTATGTCTCCCCCTCAGGTGGTTACGAGTTTAAATAATATATTCCTTTACATGATATTAATTGACTACAGTAACATTAAATAGATTAATAATTATTCTAGTCTCATAGCCTATCTTTGTTCGGTGAATTACAAATTCAAATACAATTACAAATTTGATTGCGTTCCGTAAAAACCTTAAAGAATATAAAATAATGATAATTAACTTTGTTCC
>NC_051408.1:13414908-13415132 GCF_015228065.2 Penaeus monodon
GAGAGCTCGTGAATTTTGCAAGTATCTAATAAACATCAAATAGGATTCCACGCCTAAACAAGCTTAAATTGTCCTATAAGAATGCGTAAGTCTAATATGAACTCTATTTCCTTATTGACAAGTAAGCAGGAAAGGATGGGTTTCACTGTTCTTAGAGATACATGCGTCTTGTAAGGTATTGAGGTTTTATTGGCGCTTTAGTTATAGAAATCGTTATGAAGATT
>NC_051408.1:13415469-13415768 GCF_015228065.2 Penaeus monodon
ATAGATATGCAAACAGCTTGATATATTTTCCTAGATAGATAGATAGATGACTTTATTCGCCTTCAATTTCTTTGGGTGCAGACAGGGAGAATATTGATGCCGAAAAAGATCACATTTTCATTTATCAGCATCAAGCTCATTTTTGAAGTATTATACTAGTGATTCAGTATATCCCAAAAAATGCATCATTCGCTCGTCAAAATGGCACGGTTTTTGAAAATTTTACACTGAATAGAAATCAGGATGATATCAATGCAGATTTATTGATAAAATCATTCCTAAAAAGTGATTAAATTAAA
>NC_051408.1:13416593-13417113 GCF_015228065.2 Penaeus monodon
ACACCAAAAAGGAATATGGAAAATTAGGAAAACGATTAAGGAAATGAGAAAAAGGAAAAAATAGCAAAAAGAAGTAGAGAAAAGGAACAAAGAGAAGTGAATAAGAAAGAAACGATGAATGGGAATGAAAAATGGAGAAAGTAAAAAATATAGAGAAACAAGAAGATAAAGACAATTGGAAATAGGAGAAAGAACAAATATAAGGATGATAAAGAAGAGAATGGGAGGGAGGGAGAAGGAGGAAGAAGCTGAGAAATTAGAATAAGAAGAGAATGATGAGTATGATGTAAATAATGATAAAGCTCTGTTAACAGAAACATTAATTGCGATTTCAGTTGATTTTCATGTATTCGATTTACAAGTATTACACACCAATTAAATCCAGAAGGAAACGAAATGCAAAACATTACATCTTGGGTAATGATAGAAATTCTTATAAAGTCATCTGTACCAAATCGCTACTGTTTTCAGCCAAACGCATTTCCATATCTAGATGAGGAATGACTGGACGCCTTGGTAC
>NC_051408.1:13417151-13417364 GCF_015228065.2 Penaeus monodon
CACTAACATCTGGTTCTAAAAAGTGCAATTCTCTTGGAGTGTCGAAGCATTTATTGGCTGAACGATTTCGAATTGCAGTTCAGCGAACTTTGTAAACTCTTAACTTTGCATTTGTATTACCTGAGAGCAGATTGATTGGAAAACACAGTACGCACATTGAAGGACTGGCGCTGGATATCACAGGACTAATTCAATATACATTTAACACATGCC
>NC_051408.1:13417578-13418203 GCF_015228065.2 Penaeus monodon
GAAAAAAATCGAAATACGTGTTGAACTGAACATTGCACTTCTTCACTTTTCTTTCTTTCCTTCCCATATATTCCTGAAATGAAATATCATGACATGTCAAGCACAGCAGTAAAGAGAGAAAAACGCCAGCGCTAAACAGCTTTCATATACAAGCAGGAAAATGTGCATGCGGGTGTCAGCATTTCCCGAAATCAAATGCCTTTTTCTGCACTGCATTATGTTCTGCATTCTAGATTTCAGGAACAGGTTTGATATGAATAAGTGATTACTGATCGAAAATTTGCATTCTTCATCGTACTTGTACTAATCTACGTTATTTTGAGCATCAATAAAAAACGAAGAAAGGAAAATAAGTTTAGAGTACGAATTTAATTTTATCGTTCGGTTACAAATATCTTTTACTTGATCTATAGTTTATATAAATACCTGCAACATTTTCAAAATAAAAATGTAATCAATATATTCCGAAGACAAATGATAACGACCAATCATACTCGACATAAAACGTCTCTTTCTCTCATTGAGAATAATAATGATAATGCTCAAACATAAAAAAGAAAAAAAAAACATTAGATGATCAAACGGCCTGACCGAATACATCCAGAAAAAGATGATAGAAGTTTCA
>NC_051408.1:13418249-13418776 GCF_015228065.2 Penaeus monodon
TTACTAAATTATTTACATGTTTCGAAATTCTTGCTCCAGGTTTGCTTTTAAAACTGACATAATATTTGCGTGCGAAATATTTGATGCTGAGTTACGAAAAAAAATTATAATATCAATTTCCTGGGATATTTCGTATACTTTTTTTTTTCTCTTAAGTGATATGCATAAATTCCTTCGATTCACTTGGTTTAGTCCGTCACTTCTTGCCATTGAAATATAGGGCAAAGTCTTTGTTAAAATGCATTCTTTTAAAATTCATTTCCTGGCAAATAATTATTCATCTCACTAGAAGATCAACAAGATTTGCTCTGTGCTTGAATCAAGCATATTAATTCCCACCTTTGCATTGACAAATATAGCAAAGATACATTGTAACATTTCTAAGAGTGTTTTTATAGATATGATTTTTAATTCTTAAATATCATGAATGATGAGCAATAATTTCATTCAATTTATTCTGCCTGCAACGAATCACAATTTTATATAACTTGAATAAAAGTTATACGATTACATGTCATTTAACATCC
>NC_051408.1:13419486-13419855 GCF_015228065.2 Penaeus monodon
TACATTCCATTTGTCTCTGTACTTCTTTATCTACACCTAATCGCCCTCTCCCCTTTTCATCTCCCTTTTCTACCATTATATCTACTCCTTCATTTTTTAAAGTTTTGTCATTATCGTTGTATTTGCTTTGATTCTTATTTTCTCTTTCTGTGTCGTCTGTTCGCTGTATTACCTATTCCTTTTCTTTGTCTTATCTACTCTTCCCTTGCTCGTTTGCTTTCCAATATTTCTGCTTACTTCATTTCCTTGCTTCTGCTCTTTGTCTCTCCGAATCGGTTTTCTTCTATTACTCTGTTTCCTTGATTCTCTTTCCTGCTTCTCTTATTCGCTTTCCTGGATCTGACCGTCTCTTCATTGGCTTCATTTCCG
>NC_051408.1:13420000-13420178 GCF_015228065.2 Penaeus monodon
CTCTCCCTTCGTCGCAGTCGATCCTTTTCCTTGGGATTCCAAGTGATGGCGGAGAGGATCCTACGCGCGTATAAAGACTTTGATTCCGGGATCAAAGACGATCACTCTCTCTCCCGAGATATTGGTAAATAATTTATGCTCTTTGAGGACAGATATTCTTCTGGTTTGTTTCGTTTTC
>NC_051408.1:13420573-13420864 GCF_015228065.2 Penaeus monodon
AATATGAATTGGAAATATCACTTTTTCGAATACTTTTATTAGAATCAACCCTGTTTCACAATTAAGCGTAGGACAAACAGGTTCTATATGATCGATGATAATGATCGTTCCCACCAAGATAAGTGTGATATTTTAGAGTGAAATAATCTTTCATATATTAATAAAGACAATATGATTTGATTTCATTAACCATCTGGTCAGAGATTGTATCAGCATTAGAAAAGAAAGAAAAAAATGTCAATAAAAGCTATGTGAAACGGGAGGCCTTATCATCCTGGTTTGCGTTAATAT
>NC_051408.1:13420911-13421193 GCF_015228065.2 Penaeus monodon
CTGAAAACTTAAGAAAGGGAAAGGAAAACACAGAGCAAAAGATAAGATTAATTATATTTGCCCTGAACTAACAAGAAAATGTGTTGCAATCCTACGACAAGTCTCATTACGATGCAACAGAAGCAAACATGTACGCCATTGTGTCTTATCCGGGGGACGTTCAGTGTAAATAACGGGGAAATAACTCGTTTAAGGCATCACTTTATCTTTTTCCCTCGTATTTTCATATTTTTCTCTCTCTCCTTTTTTTTCAATTTCCATTTCTTCGGCCCCACACCCCGG
>NC_051408.1:13421387-13422219 GCF_015228065.2 Penaeus monodon
TCCATCTCTGTACCCTTTGCTCTGATATTTTTGTCTGATATGCTATCAGCCGTATTCACTTTCTACACAACTTATTTACTAGTCAATAAACCTTTCACAACATCGCCAAGCGCAAACAGTACTGGGAAAATGGTTTAAAAGTGTTCTTCCAATTTTTCAATCCACTGCAATAAGATCTAACATGATGCAAGAGGCAATATAGTCTTCAATTGCACTCCAGTTGCATCTGCAATTGGACGACGCCAAAAAATTAAAGAAAAATGGCATTAATGAACACGAATAGAAGCGAAAATGTTTGATTATTAATCACATCTTAAAAGATTCCCTTTGACGCCTCTGCATGTGTGTTTATGACGTCAGAATTTTCAAGAAAAAAATTGGCTTGGCCTTGATCTTGTTTCTTTTTTTCATATAAATCTTCTCCTCTGATATATTCATATCTCTGACACGTAAAGAATCATCTGCATTTTGGAATTAATGAAAATCCACATCAGAAACACCTTCAACCTCAGTATGTTGAAAAAATCTGCGACCTCAGCCTTCCTAACTTTGATACGAGTTGCGTCAGCCTTGCTAACTTCAGTACCACTCACCTCAACTTCCCTAAGCCTACCTGGCCATTGCATTGTCTTTCCTAACTTCAACTATATCTGACACCAAGCTCAATCTCGCCGGGGGTGCAAGCGACGTCAGCTTCCCTACCTCCTGCCACGCACTCACACAGCCAGCTCCTGCCTTGACTGAGGAAGGAACTGGGTATCCGACAGGTTATAAAAATATGGGTTATTGCCCTTAATTGTTATTTTTGTATTTTCTTATTCACACGCGCACG
>NC_051408.1:13422965-13423224 GCF_015228065.2 Penaeus monodon
GGTAGGTAATCTATTTTTTACCATGACTGCTATATATTACTTACAAAGACAGTGAACTTTGTTTATATCATACGTTTTGTTGCATACTCAGGGATGAACATGGAAGGGACATCGATTTTTTATTTCTAGCTCTATGTTTTTTTTCTCTATCTCTGTAATTTTCTCTTTCCACAAATTTATAGTGTTCATTTATTATGGCTTTCAGGAACAAAGTTCTACCCATCTTTCGTAGTTTTCCCTATCTTGGAAACATAAATAA
>NC_051408.1:13423364-13423777 GCF_015228065.2 Penaeus monodon
AATTCATAATGCCCATAAATTATGTAAATAACACATTGTTTTCAAAATCGGTAAAGTGGATTTTTATTTTAATATTAATATCGTAATTAATTATGGATGTGAGTTGAAAGCCTACACATTGTATTGCGTGAGTTATACATCAATTTTAATTATATTCTTGCATAATTACATAAATTATATGTTCAAGTAAAAACAAACTATATATATTCATATATGAAACCGGAGAGGCATCTGTAACAAGGTGGGGAGTAAGCATAAGAAGGCAAGAACGCCCAAAGAATATGAGGCATAAAAGTCGGAATAGTTATTGTTTTGACTAATCAGCTATTTTCGTGGCGGAACAGGATACTCCGTGGCGAGCGATCTGTAGGGGTTTGGGTGGGTGTTGGTGCATCTATAGAAAACAGAAAAAA
>NC_051408.1:13424238-13424362 GCF_015228065.2 Penaeus monodon
TTGAGTAATAGTTGGTGAAGATGGAGATATTAAGCTACAACTGTTCAAAGTTCTAAGTACATCAGAGTAGAGCATTGGAGTTTAGTTTTGCCGTTTGTGCGATTTGGCGTCCTTGCGCGCGTTG
>NC_051408.1:13424647-13425844 GCF_015228065.2 Penaeus monodon
CTATAAACTATCTATGAAAACGCAATATTAATAACTGGAGCACTGTGTTACTCCATGTGCTCAGTTCGAAAGCCTAAGGCATTACCCACAATTCGGAGGGATTGCTCAGACAAGAAGCTTTACTTGGAGGATAATCAGGATTGCTCTTAATCGCGTCCTGTCTTTGATCTAGCATTCCTTTGAGGTCCTCAGGAGGGCGTCCATCAAGGAGGGGAGAAAGGACTTGATAATGATAAAAATCCTGATGGGTTCAGGTCCTTCATTAGCGCTGGTGAATTCTGTTTCAAAAAGGAAAAGAAGAGGTGGGCGGTGATTAACAGTTATAAAGGACAGCGAAAGTAAAGGGGACGGAGGACGAGGATAAGAGTACATAAAACAATATGAAATAAAGGGAACAAGAAAAATATGAACAAAGGAAAGGAAATCGGAAATGATTTTTGACAAACCAGCCACTTTTATAACAGGCAAACACAAATGGGCAACAAACAAATCTATATGAAAAACACAAACAAGCAAAGAACAAGAACTGACACATACCAAGTGAAAAAAGGTGTCACAAATATTTCACTTTCTAACTTTTACAAGGCAAACCATTTTAAATACTGATAAATATGTGTACTGTCACGATCCATGTTGATAAGCTGCATTTAGAAGAGCATAAGAAAGATTCTTGACAAGGAGAGGAAGTGAAATTTTCAGTAACGTAAACCCAAGTTTTTCTTTTAAAAGAGTCGGAATTTGATATCAAAATCCTTTAGAGGTGTATGTAGGCATTCAAGATGTACAGACTAGTCTTTCTATACACCTCTTTCTTGTTTCTTGTTGAAAAAAAGGCTTCCATGTTCTAGTCTGATTAACAAAGAAGACATAAATGCTGTGATTACCTTTTATCTATTTATTTATTACCATTTTTTATATGATTGAGAATAAATAAAATAAAAAGGTAGAAGTGAACCATTAACATTTCATTATTACACATCCTTAAATCTAACGAACCATATTACTCTGGGAAATTACTTTACTGTGTTATTCATTTACTTTATGGCCCGGGATGAATGATTATAAAAGACCGAGTCAGCATTCGAATACAACTGACTTGTTAAAGGGATAATCAGAAAATTCCTATCGGATTTAGTCCAGTGTCTGGCGTTAAACTGCAACCGGCTATGGAGTTTCGACGTGGGATAATGAGGTTAC
>NC_051408.1:13426153-13426342 GCF_015228065.2 Penaeus monodon
CTATCGGATTGGGAATATATTTTTGGGTGGATTTGGACATCGGAAAGAGAACAAGGGATTAGAATTTCGTGTTGCACTACATAGCATCCAGATTTAGGAAGGAAATAGGGGCTCAGTTTTCACTGAAAGAAATTCCTCATTCAAGATTCGTTTTAGAGATGGGTAATTTGTAACTTATTTTTTTCCTTT
>NC_051408.1:13426654-13426848 GCF_015228065.2 Penaeus monodon
TACTTTTTTCTTCTCCTTTTTGCGAGTTGCCGTTTGACTTCCCAGGCATTCTTCTTTTGCGGCGATTCCTGTGTGTTTTCTCTCGGATTCCTGTCTTTGTTGTCTTTGTTCAGGTGGACAACAATAGCAGTCGGGCGGAAGGTTCGGGGGTTTTCGGGCTTTCTCTTAATCTTCTACTTCTTCTGTTTATGTGT
>NC_051408.1:13427778-13427865 GCF_015228065.2 Penaeus monodon
AAGTTCATTACACCGACTAATTATGAATCGGTTGATAGGCACATAAAGGTTGGAAAGGAAAGTAAATCAAATATAAATATAGTTGTG
>NC_051408.1:13430946-13431264 GCF_015228065.2 Penaeus monodon
GAGAGAGTCTTTTTCTTGCCTTGCCCCTTCTCTTCTAGGCCTATATTCTCTTGGGTGTGCCACGAACACCTTGAATGAATTTCCGCTTAATCAGACATCGGTATCCAGTACCTTCTCTTTCACTCTTCCGCTTCATTAGGACTCATCTCGACATCAATTTTTCTCTTCTGAGTTCCGTATCTTGGTACGCGAGTGTCTTTTTTTCTGTGGCTGTTCCTTACTTTATTAATATTTTCTCTATCATTTGTTAGTCGATCTTGTTATGTGTTTGCTCTTGTACTGCTGTGTCTTCTTCTCTCTTCTCTCTTTCGTCTCCAC
>NC_051408.1:13431501-13431976 GCF_015228065.2 Penaeus monodon
CGCTCTCGCCCGTTCCCTCCCTTTCTATTTATCTTTCCCTCTCCTCTCACTTTCCTCTCGCATTTTCGCTCTTTAACTGTCACTTCCACAGCCGCAAATATTTGATCCATTCAGAGTTGAAGGGGGAAAGCTGCTCCTAAAATAAACTTTATACCAGTGTGCTGCATTATAGTGTGTGGGGATATTATATATATTACGATATATCATATTATAAATGGTAGTGTTATGCAATGTATGATAATTTAGATTACGGTATATGATATAATGTCATACTCATTACGGATAAAATTATCATTTCTTATCAAGTGCAGTATTGCATATCATAGTTTTTGACACACTGTTATACTGAATCACTTTGGCGTGTAAAACCTTCCATGATGCAACTGCCCCTCATTAGCCTTCAGTGTTCCTTTTCTCAGTGTTGTGTCCGACATTTTCAGCTTTACAGACTTCAGCTCTGGTGAGGCGTAGATAG
>NC_051408.1:13432163-13432398 GCF_015228065.2 Penaeus monodon
GTCTTGCAAATTTTAGAACAATTTCACAAGATGAAAGAAGAGGGCACAATGAGAACGTGGACTTGTTCAGCAAACAAGATCCTTTACTTTTACGCTCACAAAACAAAGAACATACAGCGCCATTCAGCATTCAATTCGAACATTCAAACATTCAACTCCATTGCTTTCTACAGAATAAACAAGAACATGAAGTTTTTTTTTTGTCTATTTTGTTGCTTTTCCGTAGTATGTGTTT
>NC_051408.1:13432617-13433241 GCF_015228065.2 Penaeus monodon
ATAGTCCAGACTATAAACAAATTCCGCGACGATTTGCAGGTAGAAACGAAAGAACCCCTTTGTGAGAGTATCAATCGACATACATTTATGGCTCAGGAATGATTCATGAGGGCTTTGGCGTGTAAATACTACAGTAGCCTTTTGATGCGGAATTCATGCCTGTTGTATCAAAAGCTCAATGTTCGGTATTGATATTGCCTGCGAAGAATGTACAGAACCGAATGAAAGGAAAAAGAAAGTCGTAAAAGGTATTCCTTCGTATGCCTCACTTATAAAGAAGAAAAAAGTTTTGCGTGAATTTTCCAAACACAATTGGAATTTCAATTGGTGTTTATTTCAATATAATGACATTTATTACACGACACACTGTTCGCTTTTCTCTAACTGCATTTCATCTTTAGGAATAATTGTCTGACTGAGATATTGAATCCAGTGAAAATATACGCAATGCACTGCGCCGTTACATTATATTTTTATGATAGAAATAAAACTCGATTTGTTTATTAACTATACAATAAAAGATATTTGAATTAGAAGAACTAACCTTAATTATAAAATTCATGCATTCGAGGTAACAACAAAGCTGCAGTGAAGCCATACCGTTAGGTATCACGAAAATGAAAA
>NC_051408.1:13433622-13433824 GCF_015228065.2 Penaeus monodon
GTGAACTAGACCAAATTCATCTTTAAGGCTTCATTTTAAGTTTGATTTACAACTCATTTTATGAGGAGCAGAGCTTGGCACTCTTTTTCATGGAGTCCAATGTCACTCGACCCGCTTTTTCATGACTCCTGTAGCGTGTCAGATTTCTCTCTCGTTTCTCTGTCATTATTCTTGAATTTACTCCTGTGCTCCCTTTTGAAAA
>NC_051408.1:13433900-13433995 GCF_015228065.2 Penaeus monodon
CATTTAGAATGAATTCTTGTATCGGTAAGAGTAAAAACTTGTAAGTGTATATTAGAATGGTCTCGCAACTGTTATTACTGAAGACGCACTCGCGA
>NC_051408.1:13434282-13434692 GCF_015228065.2 Penaeus monodon
TAAAAGAGCATACAAAAGTACCCCCACCCCACCTAAGAAAAAAAAATCTAACCCTCCCTATTCAAAGATGCCATTCATGTAAAGGCAAGATAAATCGTGAAATTGAAAACAAAACATGAACGTCACATGCTGCGTTTCGTTCCACTTCTCAGCATGTTCAGAGTATTGCAAAATCTGAGATCTTACATTATAAAGTTTTTTAACCTCCAAGAAGCCTTTTTGATTATTAGTGTAGATTTTTTCCCCATCATTTCAAAGATGAATAGATGAACATGTCAATTCGCAGATCTGACTTGATAGTGATGAGTGTAATGTGGAAACTGTCTCTTAATCAGACTGTCTTACAGGTTTTTAAATCACATTGTTTGTTATAGATGTGTGGTATCAACATGCAAATTAGAGGGGAGGAA
>NC_051408.1:13434969-13435286 GCF_015228065.2 Penaeus monodon
TCATCTCATTTGAATACGTATTTCCAAGGTATATCAGGAACGTTTTAGGAAAGTCAGTAATAATCAAACGTCATCTTCCTATTGCTGAAAAATTAAATCAATTAGGCTAAATATATTCTGTCGCTTGTCATCCTCCTGCAACGTAGTGGACTGAAATTCTACATAATATTGAGAAGTTTGAAAGTTTCGAATTTCGTTCACTATTGACTTGATTATTTTAACATTATGATTGTTTCTATGTCTATTGATATCATGATAAGTAATCTCTTCCCTATTGACCTTCTATAGAATATCATTACCACTATTACTGACAGGTG
>NC_051408.1:13435325-13435863 GCF_015228065.2 Penaeus monodon
TGCAGTGTTTAAGAAACACCAGACTTTACGACATGGGGGAACTATTATTATTTCAATATGTAAATTAATTGTGATTCTAATATTGGTTGGTTATCGAAAACGAAAATAAAACGTACACCAAATTTCTTGTTATACTTTACAATAACGTAGTTTACAAATGCCTCTACAGTAGATTAGAAAAGGTTTATTACAATGGATTACACGGACATTCTAATCAACCATCTTCCCCCCTACACCCAAGTACACTGTACACCCAAGACATCAGTAACTGTATGTTATAAAATTATCATTTCTCTTCCTTCAGTCCCTATCGCCTATAACTGAAGATTTACGGTACACTTTTGATGTGTTAGTGATTTGCGTCCGCATCCCAACCGCTCAGTCAGCCGGGCAGCCGTTAACTAACAGAAACAGAAACAGAACTTTTGTTGTTGGGACAAACTTTCCTCATTAAGGTGCCTTCAAGGTGGAGTTTCTGCAGCTTCCGGCTTTCCATAAGTGGTGCAACTTGCTACCGCCAATGGATTTTTTTTATTCT
>NC_051408.1:13436071-13436245 GCF_015228065.2 Penaeus monodon
ACTGGATGTTCATAGAGAATCAAAACAATTTGCGCCTTTTAAACAGTACTAACACTGTTCCGGCTTTAGTCAAAACTCATCTCGGAATTAAAACTTCTGAATTTGAAATACTCCAAAGACTGATAAAAGAACTATATTTTTTCTTTCCTGTTCTGCATTCATTGTCACCGGATT
>NC_051408.1:13436291-13437455 GCF_015228065.2 Penaeus monodon
ATGCACGACGCTGTTTGTAAGGACCAAGACGAAGTAAATCTGGGAAACTGGAATCGTTAAAAGTTCCCGATTTGTCTCCCCTTTTTCTTATAGATTTTTTTTCACTACCCCTTCTATCGTGCCCTTCCCACACAGCAGCACCATATTTCTAATTCTACGTACTTTGATCAATGAAAGTCTCAAACGTTACAAAAACTTTGCCATTAGCTTGGGTGTCATTTGAATTCCATAATGCAGTCAAGTCGAAACGTTAACAATAATATGAAAAGGAATTTTTTTTCGTTGGTAAAATTGAGAAGTATCCCGTCAGAAAACGTTCATAAAAGGATATTATTTTCTATCAAATAGTATTATGAATGTATCGGCGACTGAGAATTTCTACCATATAAAATTTTGGATGAATTGGCAAATACATTATATGAGGAAGCTTAATCAAGAGACAGGTTTAATAACATACTACCTTTTCACAGGCCTCCTTGAACAGAACAAAAGACCTGCGAAGTTGCTTTATTAATCTACGAGAAATTTTCTCTTATACACTGGGTAAAGCAGAACGATTATGATTGCTCACTGAGGTCTCGAAATAAACGAGGCAACTCTCTTTCTCTCATACCTTGTACCCCCGTCCTCTATATCTCATTGAAGACTCCTAATTCAAATTCCTATGAATTGTATTAGCCTTTTGAAATCATAAATCTAGCTTGAGATGCATAAACAATATACACCCTTAACTGCACCTTGGCAATGCTGTGTCACTGCAGCGTGGTGACAACAGCATTTTGGTGACTGACAGCGTCTTAGTGATAGTATGCTGCATCAAGTCACTGTGGCTTGAAAAAAAAATGCGTTAGACTAGCGTACCTTTATCAATACTGTGCTTGCAATGTAAGCGTGAACACGCTAACAGTCCATTTCCTCTTTGCTATATGAGTGTCGTTTGAACTTGCTTGCAGGTATGCGCTCAGAATTTCCTTCAGTGATACCTTACAATAGCTTACAAGGTCTACTTATTCTATTCCTTTCATAATGCCAAGAAACTGTGTAAACAACCCAAATTGTTTTAGTTATTTATGTGGTGAAGTAACATTCATATCACAAAAATTATATATCACACCACTGATTAAATATGCTATGAACATTAAGTTGGCTGTAAAGTGGGTGACG
>NC_051408.1:13438191-13438291 GCF_015228065.2 Penaeus monodon
ATGAGCCACGGGGATAGGTAGTAGGATAGGGGTATAGGTTGCATGAGTAGGATGCGGGTTGCAGGCAGTGAGCAGGAATGGCTACTCCTCGTCTTGTCAT
>NC_051408.1:13438568-13438879 GCF_015228065.2 Penaeus monodon
TGTTTATTCTTTATTCTTCCTTTCACTTTAGCCATTCTTACTGTGTCTTTCCCCTTTTTAAGTTATTCATTTGTTTCAAACCACGAAAAATTACTATGGACGAGTTATACAAAAAAGCCTGATTCATCATTATTGACTGAAACATTAGCTAGCGAAATAATACTACTGCTACAATTATTACTACTTCAGCTATTTCTAATGATAATGAAAATAAAAGCCAGAACAAAACAGCAAGTATTCCGTGAAACTTTCTTTAAAGAATAGGCCAGTTTACAAACGAGGCAAAATAGCCTCTTTTATCAACTGGCCTG
>NC_051408.1:13439038-13439355 GCF_015228065.2 Penaeus monodon
AATAAGGCAAGAGACACCCCCCAATAGCCGACCATCGCCCGTACTATTACAACCCGAGCCCAATATCACCATGCCTGCAAAACGGTCTCCGCTGCACGCTACAGACCTCTTAACACGCATGCAAGAGTCCTTGTGCTTCGGGGAGGTGGGTTCCCCTGCTCAATAACCCTTGTGTCTCTTCTTTGTTTTTTGTTTTCTCTTTCTTTTTTCTCTTTTTTCTTTCTCCGCTGTTGTTTTTTATTTATTTATTTATTTTTTTGTTTATGTTATTCTCTTATTGGTGGTTCTAGTTCCTTATTTGTTGTTTTGATTACTCT
>NC_051408.1:13439383-13439671 GCF_015228065.2 Penaeus monodon
CATCCGCCACCTTTCGGTTTCCTTTTCATGTAAAGTTCAATTTTGTATCACTATTGTTGTCTGCCGTTTAATTCCTGACAGCACACTTTTTAATTTCTTTAGACTGTTTATGAAAAAAAATTGAGGGGCATGACAGATATACGCGTGTCTGTGTAGATGTGTCTATCTGAACTTAATAAGTTAACCAGTTATTTAAATAAGTCATTAGTTGATTCATCTATTCATCCATCCATCTTTTTGAGTGTCACTAGTAGAAGACAAGTGGCCCTCTGTGATGAAAATGGATGA
>NC_051408.1:13439982-13440573 GCF_015228065.2 Penaeus monodon
CGTTAAGACGCGGGTTAAGTATGTGACGCACTCCAGAAGGCCGCCGCCAGATGTCTACTCGTTGATGTTTATCTGTTCAGTTTCCTCTTTAATCACTTTCTTCATTAAAGGTTTTCTCATCATCCCAGATATTATGGCAGAACTTTTGTCTTTCTTCCACAGGAGCGACTTCATTAATACCGGCTTATCATATCTCAGCAAAACCTCGTCGACATTGTTTTGTTGTGTTGAAACTATTTTGCTTTTGTGTCGTTTCCTTTACACCTGCATTTATCCAATTTCTTTAAGGGATTTCTTTTGATTGGTTGTATATCTCCTATTTTCGTTATACATTTTTTCTGTGGATTTGTGGACTTATCAATTAATCTGATTGTTTTACCTTTTTTGTTACCTCGTTTCATTTCATCTCATATGACATTTTTCTAACTTTTTACAGTTTTATTTCCCATTTTTGTAACTTTCATTTTTAGCCCCTTTTCAGTGGCCCTCTTTTAATTTCATCTCAAGGCTAGTCAAGTCTAACACTGTAGTATATTTGACGGTATCAAGCGGTGTTATGTCTTCACCTTTTTATGGTTATTCAGTTTTACG
>NC_051408.1:13440612-13440768 GCF_015228065.2 Penaeus monodon
CTCGTGTCAAATACACTCTCTTTGATCTGTTTTTTTTTTTTTTTTGCGTTAGCTGATAAAAAATTACGTGTTCTCTTTCCGTTACAGCTTCGTATTAATAACTAATGTACATATGGGCTATTCTTTGTACATTATTATACTGAAAAAAATATTTAG
>NC_051408.1:13440881-13441080 GCF_015228065.2 Penaeus monodon
CTGCCTCATACTATCTATAACTCTTGTTTCTGTAATTGTCTGTCCCCCAGACAAGTTCAAATTACGGTTGAAAATATTCCTGAAATAATGGCTGTCTTCCACTTCAGCTGATTCATGCACCGACCATTCATAGTCGGAACTTTTATCGTGCAAGACAGCTGATACGAAACTCGCTCCTTTTTGTGACCTTTAGTACAGA
>NC_051408.1:13442529-13442620 GCF_015228065.2 Penaeus monodon
GATTTCAAGTTTTTTTAGGATTTCAACACCAAATCCCCCCCCCCCTTTATGTTACAAAATGTTTTAAAAGTTATTTTGGGGTTTTTATATT
>NC_051408.1:13443909-13444177 GCF_015228065.2 Penaeus monodon
AGAAATAGAAGAAATAAAAAATGAAGAAATGAAGTTCAAAACATAAAGCAGATAGAAAGGAAGACAAAGAACGGTAAGAAAAAAAAGAGATAGAGGAATAGAAAGAGGAACAGAAATCCCAAGACGAAAAGAGCGAAAACAGTGTTAATGTTGAATAAACACACACGCACAACTGCATGAATAAACGTAGAACAAAGACAGGTAAAAAATTTAAGAAGAAAAAATCGTTCTTTCCTCATCCACTTTTCAAAGGCCTCGAATCTCCCGG
>NC_051408.1:13444275-13444485 GCF_015228065.2 Penaeus monodon
GCATACGATAAAATTATTGGGTGAGATAAGCCGATATATATGTTTCGCTGAAAATATTATTTATCCCTTGATATCTTTTCATACACTGTGTGAATTTTATATCACACTGATTGTTATGTTTATTAGAAAAAGAAAGAAAAAAGATATTCACTGACGGACATAGGTCGGAGAGAAAAGAATTCGGCTCAACTCCTTAATATTGTGCACCTA
>NC_051408.1:13445620-13445731 GCF_015228065.2 Penaeus monodon
CCTACTAGGTTCATCCTTCACGGAGGTGCTATATGATATATGCGGTGTTGCACATTGCATTTATGACGTAGGGTAGTTTTGCCGCCGTAGGACAGCAGCAGTACTATTGAC
>NC_051408.1:13446371-13446689 GCF_015228065.2 Penaeus monodon
CCACAATAAAATATTCCTGATATATAGCAGTTAAGCCTATCTAAAATTAAACGGTAACATATTGAACGTAGAAAACACCAACAACAAACTAATCATATGCATAAGTAATAATAACATACTTTCATAATTAATTAATTCAGTTACAACCGATTTACTTAGTCCCAATCTGGACACTCTTTATTCAACTGTAATTAACACCTGCAATATTCCTTCTTCTATATTAAAGTGGCTGTAGTATACGTGGCATAATTTTTGATAATGCGTTTGGTCTGAAGTGAAACCGTTTTTTCATAATATTGCATCAGGCAGTGAAACAGT
>NC_051408.1:13446919-13447233 GCF_015228065.2 Penaeus monodon
CTTACTCCTTCCCTTTCCGGTCTTTCTAGATTCCAAAAAGTACCTCAGCATAGTCCTTCCAAAGACCAGAATAAACAAAGAGAAATCCGATTTTGCATATATAATCTACGAGCTCTTGATCTTTGAATTGCATAAAACTTTGGATTTTAGATATTAATTCGCTCTATCCTACTTGGGAAATCCTATTAACTCTAAAGGTATTTGGACTAATAAAGATGAACCATCGTTATGCCAGAAAGGAGCAGCATGGATTATAGTATGCATTGTTGCATGAATTATGTACTATAAATATAAATAAAATTGCATATGTAGGC
>NC_051408.1:13447551-13448174 GCF_015228065.2 Penaeus monodon
CACTAACTCAAATATAATCTTTTGATACAAAGATCAGTAGAAAAGATGGATCTCCTACGGATGGGAGATTGAAGTGGTGCTCGCGAAAGAAGGAAAGGAAGACGTGAGAATAAGAAAAAAAGTAGTCTAGAAGAAAGGAAACAAAAAATAGACGAAAGTGTGAAAAGGGAAGAAATGATAAGAGAAAACGTTTAAAAAGATTACAGAAACAAATAGAATATAAGCCGGGAATCAAGGGGAAAAAAATAATGAATTTGAGGAGAGACTAATGAAAACAGACAAAAGCTGCTTTATATAATCCAGACGTCAGTCACCGACATCACTCCCAACCACGATTAATGTCAACCCCATACAAGTATTCCAATATATTTTTTTTCGCGATGTTATGTAAAATCTGAAATCTTATGTGCCCGTCAAAGCCTCCACCTCCTCTTCATCTGGGGTCCGTTTTTTTTTTCTTTATTTATTTTACGCCAGTGGACGCCTGCGTATGTCTATGAGAAGCGGGGAGAGCGGCTGCTACCAATGGGGTACAAGGGAATAACTCCGACGTTTTTATAAAAAAGGAAAGGAAAGTTCTATAGATCTGGATGTCTGTGCGGCTTTGTATTGTACGTGGGAGC
>NC_051408.1:13448312-13448863 GCF_015228065.2 Penaeus monodon
GACCATATGTAAAACTGGGTTTCGATACAAGCCTTAAAAGATTAATTAAGTGCTTTCCACCCTGAATTTCTAATAAGGAAAACTCTTATATGTATGAATTCCCCTAAGACATGAGGCTTTCGAGATGTCTCCCCAAATAAGTGTAATGCCCTAGTCGTTACCTTTATAGATACTATAGATATTATTATCAAGACGAAGGTATCACAACTACCAATACCTTACTTCAGGGATTAACAACAGCACTAAGTAATATTGTACCGCCCACGCTCGCTGCCTCAAATGGACAAACACACGTCAGACTTGTTGCCAATTACGCGCTCCACGCTATATCTGGCGGTTTTTATTGTGGTTTAGCGAAATGGTTGTCGTTTCAGCGGCTGGCGGGAATCTGTTACTGTATTAAGCAGGTTTCTAGTGGGTAGACAGGATTACTTTATTAATCATTCGTGTGCAGTTGCTTTCTCTCCCGCTAGATTACATATTTGCGTGTTTTAATTTGAATATCATGAAAGTATAGGATTTTATTGAGGGTCCCATGAAGAAATAGATCA
>NC_051408.1:13450514-13450794 GCF_015228065.2 Penaeus monodon
ATACTCACGACATGAATTTATTTTACCTTTTTTCTACAAAAGATAAACAGCGTCAAAAGAACATCTGTAAATAAGAAATTTACAAAATCAAATCCATATTGTTCATGATTGCTCGTTAATGCCATGTGTTATTCACTCAAGCAGTGTTTCTTTACATGGTTGAAATTCACTGAAGTATATATTCATGAGCATGTAGCCTTTCGTTATATTCTGATTTGAATTCGGTTTCTCCTGCAGTAAGCAAATACAAATACAGTGTTAAAAGGGGGTATGGAGTGTC
>NC_051408.1:13451916-13452090 GCF_015228065.2 Penaeus monodon
GTGAGTATGTAATATGCAGTGTGAAATATAACACATAGCAAATAATTGAAGTTAGATATCCATGAATGAATATTAGAAGACAGTACTTGGGTAAAAAGGTTTTGAAATATGAACTTTTAACGGATGATTTATTTACACGACAGGATTACAAAATTTGTCCCGATCTTCATTTCA
>NC_051408.1:13452515-13452733 GCF_015228065.2 Penaeus monodon
AGAAACTAAGAAAACGCGTCTCTCTTTTCATGGTTATCTTATTGTATTTTATCAATTATGAACTGAAAAGGGATTAGAATTCACGTTAACAAGATTCGGAAGTCATAATCGTGGGTTCGGACGACGTCTTCGAAACTCGGAGGTTGCCAAGTCAAGAGAAAAGGAATTCAGGAAGGAAATACCCAATTACACAGAGTAATGTATAGTAACGGTAACAA
>NC_051408.1:13452809-13453151 GCF_015228065.2 Penaeus monodon
ATTGTTTCCAGCGTGCGTGTGTTTGCTATCTATTTGCAAATCGGTACTCAATTTTCTCCTATCTTCTGTATTAGTCAATAGCAATGCGGACCACTCTGAAGGATGAAATAAAAAAAGGTCATAAGACTTTTTTTTCCTGACAATTGCAACTAGTCAAAACATTGCGTCATCGTCAAACATTTTATGGGACAGTTGACTGGATTTTTTTACCATGGACAATTTCTCCTCATTTAAAAGCGAAATGTTGTAATTAGCCCTGCAAGCCCGACAGTTAATGCAATAATGTTTCCAAACCATTTAAACAGATTTCCTGTTGCACCCAATAATAACTCTTAATTTTAT
>NC_051408.1:13453614-13453729 GCF_015228065.2 Penaeus monodon
TGGACTGCCATTGTTGTTCATCTAAACAAAGACAACAAAGACAGGGTTTCTAATGAAGCCACATAGGTCTTGCCACAAAAGAAGAAATTCTGAGACGCCAAATATCTCGAAGATG
>NC_051408.1:13454293-13454733 GCF_015228065.2 Penaeus monodon
ATTCGTGAAGTATAGTCATTTACCTTTATTCATATTTCATCTGTCATGGCACTCTGGCACGCTGAAGAGATAACACAATTTTGACTCAAAAATACATTTTCTTTTTCCGTTTTCGTGGTTTTTATTAATTAGTCACACTCCTCTCAACTTCTCCGAGAAAGTTTTTGGATGCCCAATTATTTTTCAATTTTCCCATTACAAGAGTCTGTTCTTCCTTTATAATAATTAACTAGATGTGTTGATTTTGACTTATCGTTATATGATATCATTAGGGAACTAATCCCAGGTAAGTGCAGAATCATATTCAAGTCGAGTTTTATTTATTCAGTTCAGTTATTTATCTCAGTTTCTTTTATCTGTTGGCCTGTTATACTGCTTTGTCTTAATTCATGTGTGTATGCGTGTACTGGTGTATGCATGTATGTAAGGATGTAAATAGG
>NC_051408.1:13458149-13458227 GCF_015228065.2 Penaeus monodon
ACATCTTAGCACCTTCTGACCACTGAAGCCCTAATGGGACTGGGGGCAGTGGATATATCGATAATTATGATGATTCCT
>NC_051408.1:13458337-13458616 GCF_015228065.2 Penaeus monodon
CTCAAGCACGTCGTTGGTAGTGAAGCTTCTCATTCGTTTTTGCTATAGTAGCAAGGATACCTAGAGCTATTCTTCATTTCTTCTTACCTGTTTCTTCTCTCTTTCTTCATAGTTTATTCCTTTTGCGTGCACCCCTTCAGTTCCGTTTATGAATCTCTTCCATCCCATAATGCAGGATCCGATCGCAGTAAACACTTGTGTTGTGATTCCCAACTCCTTCGTAAGACTCCAAAGCGAAACGTGAGATCAAAGGAGGGACGATATTGCGATATTTTTTTC
>NC_051408.1:13458821-13460197 GCF_015228065.2 Penaeus monodon
GCCGAATCCATGGAAAATCATCGAAAATAGAATATATATATGTATGATGTGAGGAACTCCTCTCTCTCAATTTCACCCTCCTCTTTCTGCCTTTCGTCCCCCCTCTCCTTCTACCTTCCGTCTCTCCTTCTACCGTTCGTCCCCCCTTTCCTTCTACCAATCCTCTCCCCTCTCCTTCTACCTTTCGTCTCCCCTCTCCCCTCTCCTTTCTACCTTTCGTCTCCCCTCTCCCCTCTCCTTCTACCTTTCGTCTCCCCTCTCCCCTCTCCTTTCTACCTTTCGTCTCCCCTCTCCCCTCCTTTTCTACCTTTCGTCTCCCCTCTCCACTGTCCTTAAACCTTTCGTCTCCCCTCTCCCCTCTCTTTCTACCTTTCGTCTCCCCTCTCCCCTCTCCTTCTACCTTTCGTCTCCCCTCTCCCCTCTCCTTCTACCTTTCGTCTCCCCTCTCCCCTCTCCTTCTACCTTTCGTCTCCCCTCTCCCCTTCTACCTTTCGTCTCCCCTCTCCCCTCTCCTTCTACCTTTCGTCTCCCCTCTCCCCTCTCTTTCTACCTTTCGTCTCCCCTCTCCCCTCTCTTTCTACCTTTCGTCTCCCCTCTCCCCTCTCCTTCTACCTTTCGTCTCCCCTCACCCCTCTCCTTCTACCTTTCGTCTCCCCTCACCCCTCTCCTTCTACCTTTCGTCTCCCCTCTCTTTCTACCTTTCGTCTCCCCTCTCCCCTCTCCTTCTACCTTTCGTCTCCCCTCTCCCCTCTCTTTCTACCTTTCGTCTCCCCTCTCCCCTCTCCTTCTACCTTTCCCTTTCCCGCTCTGCCACCCCTTCTCACTCCCAAATTTCCCTTATCTCCACCCCTCCTCCCACTTCCATCCCTACATCTGCCCCGTCTCTCTTCCCTCCACTTCTTCCCTGAATTCCCCCACCTCCTTCGCTCCCTTATCCCCTCCCCCCCCTCTCCCTCCCCCCGTTTTCTCTGAGCCTCATCTCCCTTCCTATAATTTTGAATAAACTTAATCTGGAGCGAATCAGTTGAACTCATTTAATCAGCTTTATTATGATAGTCTTTTTACCTCTCTGGCGATTACACTGACACAGGGTCTTCAACTAACCAATAAATGCACAGAGAAAAGGCGTCAAACAAATTATGCAAATGTGTTTGATGTTTAATTTACAAATGCATAGAAAATTAACAATCATGATCAATTATTTATTTATTCTATGTCGGCGTCAACGATATCAAACGGTTATTGTCGGCATTTGCAACGCTGAACACAATTCAATATTTGTACCTATAATGAATTTCTAATAATGAAAGGAAAATATATCCAACAATGAAATTTGATTATACATTAGATTTCGTGTTGTGATGAAAGCCTTTTCA
>NC_051408.1:13461193-13461593 GCF_015228065.2 Penaeus monodon
ATATCCTAAGACAATCGGATGAAAGATCAAGAAACAAAAACCATCAAGAGACACTATGCAACAAAGAAAGAGAAATAAAAGAGACGAAAACAGACACAAAAGACAGTGGAAATGATAAAAAAAGAGGGGGGGGGGGAGGAGCGGATCACGGATAGGAGAGACAGGTCGTCTTTGATCCGGGAATCAAAGATTTCATAAAGCAAAGGATCACTCGTAGCGTCACCTGGGACTCTGAGGAGAGAGATCGAGTGGGAGGTGTTTAAGAGACGCGAGGAGGGAAGTATCAGAAAAAGGAGAGTGACAGAGGAAACCTGAAATTGGAATGTTGGAGTCTCTTGCCTCAACTGTACATGAATTTCTTCATTGCGCTTTTGTAGGTACACACAAAAAAAATATGTGC
>NC_051408.1:13462675-13462951 GCF_015228065.2 Penaeus monodon
CATGACCACACGATAATGATACGGATAATAGTACTAACAGTGATGAAATTATACAAACAACAATAAATACATATGAGGAATAGAAAAAAGTAGCAAAAATATATATTTTTTGACAGAATAAATTAATAAGCGCCATATAAACCAATAGAAAAATAATAAGGAAATTTAAAATACTACGAGAAATTATGAATAATATTAAAAAAATAGAAGAGAAATTATTTACTTTCTTCATATCAAATGGTATCACATTATCTAAAGTTGAAAAAAAACATATGC
>NC_051408.1:13463666-13463907 GCF_015228065.2 Penaeus monodon
CACATATATTTAATCAAGACTACCGAATTTTTACGACCAGAGCCAGCACTGTGCAAGAACTAATAGATCCTTCCATTGCACACTGATTGCAACGAGACGGCGAGGAAACCTTAATGAAGACAATTCGAGATGCAAATACGAAATTAATCATGTAGTTTCAGCCCAACTTCGTGTGGCCTTTGCAATATTTGGGTGATATGGAAAGATTTGCTGTTCTGACAGTTGTTATCTTTCATTCTTT
>NC_051408.1:13464106-13464505 GCF_015228065.2 Penaeus monodon
AAATGTTCACATTTCTTTTCCTTCTGCCTTTACATTTTTCTTCTATTTTTTCTATTAATATTTCATTTCCATTTTTTTCTTTATTTTTCCTCATACTTTGGTTCATGATCACACTTATCCTCGACAAGCACCGTCCCCTAGCGTATCTTTTAACGTATTTAATTCATATTAGTCGTTTTGCACATAATCCCAACCTGCAATTCAATCCTGCTTCTTTAAATGTATTACATCAAGATAATTACATATCCCTTCATATATATCCCGAGCATTCTGCTGGCATTCAGCCGTGAAGCTTTGGAGTGCGATATTGAATGCATTTATTGTTAAGTGTTAAAGGCAATATTCGAGGCAGGCTATACTGCTTTTGAATATGTAGTTTTGTGAAGGAAGTCGATGAGG
>NC_051408.1:13465272-13465462 GCF_015228065.2 Penaeus monodon
GTGTGAGCCGATTTAACCGAAAACCCAAAAATTCTCAGGATAAAATTTCAGGCTTTGAAATTGAAACTCGTATTCTTATTCATCTCGTGTCTAACTGTGCATGACATTTCATACGACGCAGAAAAGGAAAGAACTTTTAGCATTTTGCCGTTATAATCTCCGGAGCTCAATGTATGATTCGATTTCAATA
>NC_051408.1:13465517-13465721 GCF_015228065.2 Penaeus monodon
ACTCTTAAGTGTTCTCCAAAACTCAGAAGAATTGAATATGCCTTTTTTATTGAGAGGTGATTTGCCTTTGTTATTCAGAGGTGATTCACGTGTTTTTTTAAGCGTAGATAAGACTGGATTTGATTGATGAATTCGTTTTTTATAACAAATCCTACAGTTGTTATTATGCTTTTCCCTTGCCTTTTTTTCTCCGTTTTCTCCAAA
>NC_051408.1:13465819-13465946 GCF_015228065.2 Penaeus monodon
GAAAATTGATATTTCACTGGTGACTTCTTCACTGACTGCGTGTTATTTAGAAAATTGACATGTAGTTCAGTAAATACTCGGGCAGAGACAACCGAATTTTCAGATACGATGCTTTTTCATTGTTAAA
>NC_051408.1:13466437-13466646 GCF_015228065.2 Penaeus monodon
ACATGGACCACTTTGTTTCCTCCAACGATCGTTTCAAAATGACGTTCGAAAAATGCATTTTTATTTGCGTTCCTTTGTGAGGCGTTTATTCATGAACTCATGCAACGTGTTTATTCAACATTAACTCATTCCCTCTCTCTCGCCTTGAATAGAACTCGTTCTCATTGCTGGACAAATTTAGTCAGATGAATTTTCAATTATACTTTCGT
>NC_051408.1:13470394-13470463 GCF_015228065.2 Penaeus monodon
CTATTCATTCTAGATCACAAGAGATAATAGTGATGTAAAATATAAAATGATTGAAAGAAACTACAGCAG
>NC_051408.1:13470934-13471257 GCF_015228065.2 Penaeus monodon
TGATTTTTGCTTGACTCGAATGGCTTCAAGATCTCCATTTTCTCGCCTGACGAGAGATCGGAACCCATCAAGTACTTTTTTATTGTCATTTCAAACTCCTCTCTCGTGTCCCCGCCGGACGCCCTTTGCCCGACCTCAAAGAAACACTCGGATCAAAGGCGGGACGTGATTAACAGCGCTTCTGATCACCAACTTCTTATCTGACAGTCCTTAGTGCTGTAAATGATCTGCAGGAGTAATTATCCGCGATTTCATGCTGGTCTCTCGGCACCTGGCGAGAGCTGAGGGGTGGGTTCCTGCGCATGTGATAGCTATATGGAAGT
>NC_051408.1:13471500-13471660 GCF_015228065.2 Penaeus monodon
AAACTCTACACCTGTTTGTATCCGACATCAAACGCATCTGCTTAATTACTTCTGAACGGAGAAATAAACATAGCAGAACCTCCGTTGCCATTAAATTCCTCCGATCCATATTCCGTTGTGTGATTCTCCCATCCAGGGACTGTTCGAGGACACGTGTTTT
>NC_051408.1:13471917-13472416 GCF_015228065.2 Penaeus monodon
GGCAGGAAAAATAGACAAGACGAGAACGAGAGAGAGAGATTCCCACCACAAAGACGGGCATATCTAATTTTAGGAACCTGATCGTTTATCGTGAAATTGCACAAACCATCGCTCTGTCCGGAATAGTACCACTCTTTACCTGTCCTGGAATAATTCATCAGTAACGCAGTTTTATTTTGTTTGATTAATAATTTGCATTGCGCATGGCTCTCATCTTTGTAAAATGATTTTAATTACGTTACTTCGAGGTCATATAATTCAATTTTAGGTATTCAGCTTGTTTGTATATATCTATTCCTGTATTCTCCTTTGTGTTTCTAGCCACTTATCTTTTCTTTTATCTCTTGCTCATTATCTCTCTTATTTCTACTTTCTTTTCTTATACTTTTTGTTAGTTTTTTTGCTTTTTTCTTTCTATTATTTCTTCTGCTTCTCTCCCTCTCTTCCTTCGCTCAATATCTTTCTTCCATGTCTCTTCGTCTTCTTTCGTTATTTTTCA
>NC_051408.1:13472514-13472660 GCF_015228065.2 Penaeus monodon
GTTAACTTTCCCATCATTTCTTGTCTCGTTTATTTATTTATGTTCCTTTTTCTCTCTCGTTTGCCCTTTCTTTGCCCACTCATCTTTTTTCCCTACTCTTCTTTTCCCTCAGCGACTTTCACTTCTTCCTCTGTCGCTTTGCAAAG
>NC_051408.1:13472708-13472816 GCF_015228065.2 Penaeus monodon
CTGTCTCTATGATTGTCGACGAGCGAAGAGACGTGACTTTTTGCTTTGACTTCTTGGGTTTCTTTGTGCTAAGTTCATTCGTACGTTCTTTGTTGTGTGTGTTTATTT
>NC_051408.1:13473760-13474097 GCF_015228065.2 Penaeus monodon
AAATCCACCGTATATGTGCACTCGATACTTAAAGCTCATGAAGCCATTAGCTGAGGAATCGGATCATTCAATTAACTGGTCATGCTTTAGCTTGTGTTCCATCAGCCTCTTAATCTAGAAAGTAAATCCACATAGTTCATATGGACAGCTAAAGGACAGCACGGCACCCCCTCTCTCCACAAGACAGTCAATGACGCCAACTGTCCGAGGCGCTCGTTGTAAAAGCGCTTCCTTCTATTCTTCAGAGCTATGTTCCGTATCATGTAACCTTTTGTTCAGTACGTATGGGATGTAAGAGAGAGCGGAGGAAGGAGGGAGGCAGGGAGGGAGTGTGTGT
>NC_051408.1:13474225-13474743 GCF_015228065.2 Penaeus monodon
TAGAGATAGAAAAAAGACTGAGAGGGGGAAGGGACAGTAAAAAAGAGATAGACACACAAACCTATAATCAGACTTTACACGTGTAAATAACATGATAACAATAGCAAAACATTACACATCCAAAAGAGAAAACTAATAAACAAAATGATCAGAACCCCCCTCCCCTCCCTAAGAAAGGGAAAAAATCCAACAGAAATCAGCACGACCAGGCAAGCACAAGACTGCAAAGCCTCGCAATAATTGAAACACTCGCGGGTAATTCACAGCTGCACCGTTGCCAAAATGGGCGGGTCGCGGGGCCGATAATCAGAAATGCCCTTAATCGCGTCCTGCCTTTGATCTGGCGTCCCTTTGAGGTCCTGCGAAGGGCGTCCAGCAGGGGACAAGAGAAAGGAATTGGAGAGCATATTAAAAAGTGCTTAATGGGTTCAGATCCTTCATCAGGGAGGTCGAAAGAGCATTCAAAGGGAACGACAACGAGAAATAGAAGATTACAGAACTGGGCTTTGAAAAAAGGA
>NC_051408.1:13475145-13475407 GCF_015228065.2 Penaeus monodon
TCTACATGTGTTCTGTGTAACCATGATGTGTGTTTAATTGTATGCGTTTATAAATATGCATGTGATTTTTTTTATGGTTGTTTTCTTTTTAACGATCCTTACCATCCTCCCGCTTCATATTTGTATCCCTGTCTGCCCTTCAGGTCGCCCGTTTTCTATGGATTCCCAGGGGCGTTGCCGGCCGGAGGGACACCACGCCCGCCGCGACACAGCTGAAGCAAAGCCGGTAGGAAAAGCCTTTGGTTATCGGAAACAGATATCA
>NC_051408.1:13475491-13475799 GCF_015228065.2 Penaeus monodon
GGGAGAACGGGATCGGGAACGGGAGTCGGGTAAATGTATACACATAAACATATACTCTTCTGCCCCCTCCTTCCACTTGGCAATTTAATAGGATCTCCTTGTTAGCACAATCATCCTTAGAAAGGTGATCAAAGCGGAAAAAAAGGTAGTTGATTTGCATTTGCATGACCATGTTTGACGGATTTATATGGTTTCGAAAGAGAGTAAATGATTCTTGAATAGAAGGAATGATATCAAACACATTCACACTGACACACGATCATTATCATATTGATTAGCAGAGGTGCTATCATCATTATGTCATAAAC
>NC_051408.1:13476037-13476470 GCF_015228065.2 Penaeus monodon
CTGTTTTTGGTTTACTTAGGAATTTCACTCACGTTTTTATACTTCTTTTGTTTCTATTTCAATCATTGTTTCTATTTCAACACTATCTACCTTCAGACTACTGGAAACCAACCGCCCCTCTTCGAGAACAGATTACATGCCATTTCGAAAAGACAATAGAACCCCCTCTTCCGACCCCCCACCCCCCAAACACACACACACGCAGCTCTATCAACCTTTTTCAACCCCAGATGACGTGACCGCGAGACGAAGCGCCGCCCTGATCTCTCTTGTGGAAAGATGAAGCCAAACAGGACACTTATCCCCATCTAAACGGGTCGTTACGAGAGGCCTGAAGGAGGTCCGTCGCCCCGAGGAAAAAAGGGGATGTTATTTCGAATTGAAACCTGATGGGCCGTGTTGAGAATGGCGTCTCTGAGAAGGGGAAAGGACG
>NC_051408.1:13476554-13476794 GCF_015228065.2 Penaeus monodon
GGCGAGGGGGAGTCTGTTGGTGTTGGGTCCGATAGGAAAAGAGGAATTAGACGGAAGAGAAGAAATATGGTTGAGGGAGAGGGAAGAAGCGAATGATAAGGCTTTATTGTGGGGGCTTCGATTACCAGTTTGAGATAAAAGTGATATTAACTGGGTTCTTCACAGCTTAGCGAAAAAGTGAAGAAAAAAATTGTGGAAACCATATAATGATAATTGGTTTGATTTCGAAAAATAGAAGTT
>NC_051408.1:13478983-13479612 GCF_015228065.2 Penaeus monodon
CATCACGTAATTTAATTTCTAAAAGAAAATTTGGAGATGGCGGAGATAAAAAGAAAGGAGAGAAAAAGGCAAGAAAACCGTAAATTACAGAATAGAACAGAAAGATTACGATGTAAAAGCAAAAAAAATGTACTTCATCTAAAATTCCGAATAAAAATGATAACAAAACACAGAGGAGAAAATTGGGTCAAAGGAGGTCTTGGCTGATCCGTTTTGCACTAAAGCCACTGACCCTTTGGGATTCTTTCGTGCAACAATGCCCCCTTTCTCACTGCCATAACAATATCCCTTCGCTACTAAATAGGGAAAGGGGGGTAGGGGATAAAGCAGAAATGGTGATAAACTCAGACGATTACTATTTCTAGGGCAATAAGCTTCCTCAGAAAATGGTACGTTACGTTGGCTAAAAACATCCCGGGGAGCATAAAAAGTGTATTTATGTTGTTAGTAATTTTTTTGTTTCGGTATAGGAAACAAATAAAATAATTGTATTTTCGCAAGTAATGTGAAGCGGAGTACACATGAGAATGAGAAGAAAACAAGCGGGGAAATAAGAAAACATTACGTTGCGTGGTTCTCTTCACAGAAAAAATTTAAACTTTTTTTGTTTTATTAACTTAAGCTTGACT
>NC_051408.1:13480368-13480449 GCF_015228065.2 Penaeus monodon
GAATGTTACTGCCTATGAAACGTATTGATTAGATATGGCATCATCATATCATAATTATGACTAAATAAATCTAATAGTGAG
>NC_051408.1:13480602-13480719 GCF_015228065.2 Penaeus monodon
AAGATGTATACTTTTAGCGTGTCATTCTATTTTATCCGGTTTGTCAGGCATGACTTGGGTAGCTTCCATATGTATATATATGCAGATCATATTAATTCTTGCATAATAATATAACAG
>NC_051408.1:13481894-13482118 GCF_015228065.2 Penaeus monodon
ACTTACCAGAGATATATGAAAATAGATCCTGGTGAAGACAGGACGCAGCCATCATTTCTTCTCGTAGAAATTGTTTCGATCGTGGATTCGCTATACATCTCCACAATGTCTGTTAGCATATAAAAACGCCGTCATATATTTTTAAAGTATGATGACACTGTTTCCCATTCCTTTGGCAGGATTTATTCAAGCCAGGAATTAACAGGCTATGTACTGGGCTGCGA
>NC_051408.1:13482222-13482296 GCF_015228065.2 Penaeus monodon
TCAAACGGAAGCTTCGGCTGAAGAAGGTGCTGTAGGGCGGGTATTACGCATTTTTCTCCAAGGGGCAAGATTAT
>NC_051408.1:13482739-13482864 GCF_015228065.2 Penaeus monodon
CACATGGAGTTGCTTGATAGTGAATACAGTGATGATGTCTGCTTTGAAGTCTGGCCTGTTTCTCAGTAGCTAAATTATATATTTGGGAGATTGTATGGTAGTTCATTCAAATTCATCCAGTTTTG
>NC_051408.1:13483259-13483666 GCF_015228065.2 Penaeus monodon
TATATAAAATAAAAAGCAACTTTTTATCTTTATAATGAAAAGATTGGTAATAGTATTTTGTAATTATTGTGACAACTATTTTCAACTATTTCATTGTTATCATTACATTATCGCAGTTGTAATGTTATTGTAACAGCAGAGTAATAATGCAACATCTTCCTCTTTTCCGATAAAAAAAAATACAGCTTAATTTTCGCTGTCTTTCAAATTTCCTCATTTTTACCACTCAGTTTCATATACCCCTGCTCAGCAAGATTTAAAAATACAGTGTTTCAGTCATTATCCATTGCTGATGATTAACCTTTATGAGTCACACACTTCAGAACTGCAGCCCCAAAGAACAAAAAAATGCAATTGCGAATCATCCGTGGCAGCGATGACAGAGGAGGACCGAGAACTAGGACGAG
>NC_051408.1:13483719-13484046 GCF_015228065.2 Penaeus monodon
GTGGAATATTAGAATTCCTGTATTGTGTAAAACGACACGAAAAAGAGACCATTGGTGTAGGACTGCAAAGGGCCACAGCCTTTTATTACCTTTAGTTATTTAGTATTGTGATATTTATCACTCTAGTTTCATGTCTGTGTATTCAGAATGAATGAACCAACATAATTTTTCTGTAATATGAGCATTCCTCCTTAATACTGTTTTTGTTTTGATTTTCTTGTCTTTTTTATTATTATTATCCATTTTGCTCACCTTCATTTATTTTCTCTCGTTTCATCGCGGTAATATTTTCCCCATCCAAAAGTTTGTTTTTTTATATATACTTAT
>NC_051408.1:13484231-13484760 GCF_015228065.2 Penaeus monodon
TCATTTAGTATTCTGTATTTCCCTTCTGTTCTTCTTCCTTTCTTCCTCGTTCTGCCCCTACCCACGTTTTATTACTCCCATCTTTCTTTTTTTATATGAAGATGAAATGGAGAAATAAAAAGGTTATAACGATTGCCTCGTCTTTTCATCTCCTTTCCTCACCCCCCATTTGTTCTACAACTCCTCTATTCCCCTTCCCCCCATTCCCCCATTCACTTCTCCCCTTCCTCCGTTCCCCCTTCCCACACCCCATTCCCCTCCCTCATTTCAAGTGAGTCTGTCTTTCGCTTCTGATATTGGCAATAAGCGACTCGTTCGAAAAATTGCCTAAACGTACCCTTGACTTTCCTAGTTCTTATATCCGGGTTCTGCTTGCTTCTCATGCCGGGAACTTGTACTTTTGTTGTTCTTGTGACCTTCGTGTCTCTTCGTTTATGTTAGGTCGTTAGTTTACCTTATTTTTGATTATCAGTTTCATTCTCGAAATTCGTGTCCTTCCTGCGCCATAGAAACACACGTACACTCACTC
>NC_051408.1:13484807-13484871 GCF_015228065.2 Penaeus monodon
GTGCACATGTGACACAACGACTACGCAATACCACACACCGCACATATATCTTATTCTTTACTAC
>NC_051408.1:13484950-13485771 GCF_015228065.2 Penaeus monodon
GATTTTTTCTTCTCTAGAGGATTAATGAAAGCAGTAATAAAGCGTTCATAGAGAAATCTTAGTAATTCTGAAAATATGATCGATGTTATTATATATTGTCATCATATAGCTTTTCCTCTCTAGAGGAGTTGAGAGAATAAACCGCAAGGAAAGAACTGATTACCTTACGCGGACTGACTCCCCATTTATTCAACATTACGGGCGGTGCTTCGCCGATATGAGAAAATGGCCTACAATAGAAGATTGTAGTACATGTCCTCGCATGATATAGTATTTTTCAAGGTTACGGGCGTTCGCAGGCAATTCGTTCATTTGTGTTGATCAGGCGCTCGCAAGAATGATTTTTCAAGGTAGTGCGCGCGCATTCGTTTAGTGTTCACTGTGGGGAGACTGAGACGATTGACACATGCCATTGAGATGGTACAGAGAGTCCACGGGTTCCAAGGAAAATGTCACTACTGGCGCGTAGGGATTGCCGATCCTGATGTTCGTGAAACCTTCTGCTTTCTCGGGGTCCAGCTCCAGTTCGGCGATCTGCTCCTTTCTCCCGAAGGAGTCAGTGGCGCCCAACACGCGGAACAGCAGGGGCTGCTCAGACGGGAAAGAGAACTAGAACTGCCACTCGGACTCCTCAGGGTACAAGTAGACTTTCCCCAGCCTCCGGCGGCACAAGCGGCGGAAGCAACCCTTGGAGAACCTGGACTGTGTTATGACAAGAGTCTTGGGGCCGAGTGAGAAGTCGACCTGGGTAATGCGACCACGCACGTTCATCCCGCACTTGCGCCGAGATGCTGGCGGCCAACGAAGAAAACTAAGGGCCG
>NC_051408.1:13489000-13489399 GCF_015228065.2 Penaeus monodon
CACTCACTCCTCCGTTTTGGTTTCGTTGTGCTGTCTTCCCTGGGGGGGATTTGAAACCAGATGTATAAGTTTATATTTATTGTAAAAATATCTTCACAAATTTTCGAATGTACAAAACCCATATATACCTATAATGCAGCGATTTTCAGCTTAATTCTTGGTAGATCCATTATCACATGAAACTGAATTTTCTATACATATTTATTTTTATCATTAATATGAACAGACAGAGAAGATGGGGCGATTTGTTCCTAAGGAAGAAAGAACATAAAGTGAATTTTACGTGGATACAATTAACAAACGATGAGCTGTCAAACGTTCTTCTGTCATTTTTACAATTTTTTGACAAACACACAACGGTACCCCCTTCCTTTCCCTCCCCCAGCTATGCAGCCACAC
>NC_051408.1:13490136-13490463 GCF_015228065.2 Penaeus monodon
GCATAAGCAAACTGCAAGCAGAGAAGAGAAGAAGCAGAGGGTAAGGGAAGGTATTTACGTGAAAATCATTCATGTGGATGAACACTAGCATGGAAGGACGTAATAATACTTTCACATGTGTTGTATATCTGTCTGATAACGTCCCTCAACACTGCTTCCTGGAATTATTTATTATTTTTTCCCTGTGACTGAGCATAAACTGAAGATATGCAAGGAACACTTAATATCTTATGCTAAGAAACGACTTATCATCAGTCTCCTCTTATAGAAATTTAAATAAAAGAGGAAATGGCAATCGTCTTGACGAGGGAAGAGTATGATTTCGTG
>NC_051408.1:13491541-13491670 GCF_015228065.2 Penaeus monodon
TAGTTGTGGTATCGTTTTGATCATGTCATGATCAAGAATTAGCAAAGAAATAATCTCTCCTGAATCGCTGTCCGTCGCGTTGTGCCGTCGCTTTGCAGAAAGCGTTGAATGTCCTTTGCAAAGGAAGTG
>NC_051408.1:13493246-13493666 GCF_015228065.2 Penaeus monodon
ACTCACTCCTCCGTTTTCCTTTCCTTGTGCTGTCTTCCACTGGGGCGATTGAAACCAGATGTATAACTTTATATTTATTGTAAAAATATCTTCACAAATTTATCGAGATGTACAAAACCCCATATATACCTATAATGCAGCGATTTTCAGCTTAATTCTTGGTAGATCCATTATCACATGAAACTGAATTTTCTATACATATTAATTTTTATCATTAATATAGAACAGACAGAGAAGATGGGGCGATTTGTTCCTAAGGAAGAAAGAACATAAAGTGAATTTTACGTGGATACAATTAACAACGATGAGCTGTCAAACGTCTTCTGTCATTTTTACAATTTTTTGACAAACACAACGGTACCCCCTTCCTTTCCCTCCCCCAGCTATGCAGCCACACGAATAAAAAACAAAGTAAATGCC
>NC_051408.1:13494520-13494791 GCF_015228065.2 Penaeus monodon
TAAGGGAAGGTATTTACGTGAAAATCATTCATGTGGATGAACACTAGCATGGAAGGACGTAATAATACTTTCACATGTGTTGTATATCTGTCTGATACGTCCCTCAACACTGGCTTCCTGGAATTATTTTATTATTTTTTCCCTGTGACTGAGCATAAACTAAAAGATATGCAAGGGAACACTTAATATCTTATGCTAAAGAACGACTTATCATCATCTCCTCTTATTAGAAATTTAATAAAATAGGAAATGGCATCGTCTTGACGAGGGA
>NC_051408.1:13495782-13495895 GCF_015228065.2 Penaeus monodon
ATCATGTCATGATCCAAGAATTAGCAAAGAAATAATTTCTCCTGAAATCGCTGTCCCAGTCGCGTTGTGCCGTCGCTTTGCAGCAGCGTTGAATGTCCTTTGCAAAGGAAGTG
>NC_051408.1:13496419-13496926 GCF_015228065.2 Penaeus monodon
AAATCTACAGTATTAACTTATTGATTTTTTATTCAGGAACCGACGCAAAGAACCATTTTTTCATATTTCCTTTATTTTCTAACAGTAAGATGCACGACGAAAAGGGTAATCATAACACGTAGCAAAATATACATCTGTGATAAACATTCACTCTGGAGTCCACCAGGCGCATCAACCTTCGAATACACAATAGATTTATACAAATTCATTATCTCTAGCTTTGGATTACGTCACACACTGCTCACTCTCCATTTAGCTCTCCTGAAATGATTTGTCTTTCCCTTATTACTTTCTGTAATATATATATATTCCTTTTATGTGTGTGTTCCATTGGCACCGAGTTCGAGAGTTACGTCGGACATTTTGTTTATTGGTCTGTTTTTCCCCCCGTTTTCTAGTATTTTTTTTAACTACTGTAAGAGGTAACTGCGTTCTTCATAAACGAGGGTTACACTGTAGGTCCTACGTTCGCCGGCACGCCAATTCATCCTCCGAGTTTAGAAGAGG
>NC_051408.1:13496986-13497438 GCF_015228065.2 Penaeus monodon
AATATGGGTTGTGAGAAGTGAGGAGATTCGATAGTTTAGAGTAAGACAGGTAAATGAAAATGACAAACACAAGAGGTAAATAACAGAACTAAAAACAGGATGAACGGAACCTAAATACACGGGCATGTTGAGCGATTCAACAGACACGCCATCTGTTGTGATAAGATCCCCTCATCAAGACAGGGTCACTTCACTTTCGTCTCTCGGTGGATGTCTAAAGGGAATTTCAAGTTGCCACATCATGCACGCCCTGTGTCCTGTGGCGAAAGTGAGAAATGGAAGCCTTGATGCCCCGTTGTCAGTCTTTTGGGATACTTTACCAGGATGCTCTTCGGAAGGGGGTTGGGTTGGGGGAGGGGGATTCCTAGGGGTCGCAGAAGCCAGGGCGCCCTGCGTCCGTCACGAATGCGGCAAGGCGGCCTCTATTCCTCGACAGGCGTGCACGAAGGAGG
>NC_051408.1:13497518-13497680 GCF_015228065.2 Penaeus monodon
GGAAGCCGAAGGGGAGGAAGAGTGAGAAGGACAGAGGGCCGACCTAAAGCGAGGGAGACAGACGAGGCGGCGACGGCGACTAGACGGCGCTCTCCTGGTGGCTGGTGGCGAGGAAGGTCCCGACTGCGCGCGGGTGCGGCGGGCCCGCCACGCCCACTAGCT
>NC_051408.1:13497739-13498074 GCF_015228065.2 Penaeus monodon
TCCCTGCGCATGACGGGCACGGCGTGGTGGCCGCGGACGGGGTGCAGCACGCCGGCCAGGTCATGCAGCGAGGAGGTGCTGGCCATGCACGGACTGCCTGACGAAGGGCGGTCTGTTTCACGCGCCACGCCCATGCTCTGCGACATGTGGGCCGCGTGGCCCCCCGCGTGGCCGCCCGCTAGGAAGTCGGCGCGGTAGCTCTGCGGCGCCAGGCTCGTGTACACTACGGGCTCCTCTCGGCGGCGGATGGCAGACGTGGGCGCGCCGGGAACGCCCGCGAGCACCTCCACGTACTCTACCTCAACGCCCTGCGGAGAAAGGGCGGTGAGACGCTA
>NC_051408.1:13498257-13498951 GCF_015228065.2 Penaeus monodon
GTCCTATCTCTTCTCCCTCCCTCATCCTGTATCTCTCTTACTCTATTCTTCTCTTTCCTCATCTCTCTTTGTCTCTTAGTCCTGTCCTATCCTACCTCATACCTGTGTCTATTAGTCTCAAGCTATCCTGAACATCCAACCAGCTTATTTACTTATTTGCATATCCCTTCTGATCATGTCTGACCAACTCAGTAGTCTAACAGAGCTACCAGAGCTAGCTGGATAGTCCAAAACAGTAGTTACGTATATTCTGCGATAGTCTGATCGAGCATGGTCTGACCAAGTCAGCAGCATGTAGTCTACAGAGCTTGGCACTGTAGCACGCATGGATATAAAGAGCACGTTCATGAACGTCTATCAGAGCATAGTCTGAACAGTCAAAGACAGCATAGTCTACTATTTCGCAGTATGAACAGTCTATCAGAGCATAGTCTGAACAGTCAAAGTCTACTAGTGTGCAATATGAACAGACTACCAGAGCATAGTGTGAATATCCTAGGAAATACAGTCAGCTACGATAAATGCAAAGTTTTTCCGAGATTCCGAGCCGCGGGCCTGGACTCGCCTTGCGGGCGCTGGGGAGTGTGGTGGCGACGCTGGCCACGTTGTTGCCCTGCAGGATGGCCACGGCTTCCATGCAACGGGTGGCGCCCACGGCAGACAGGTCCTCGGCGCCTGCGTCCTCGCCTCCTGA
>NC_051408.1:13499462-13499629 GCF_015228065.2 Penaeus monodon
CTCACCTGTGCTTCTGACAACATCGGGGTTGCCGGATGCCGCCATTGCCTTCGTCTCATCGTCCGGGCCACCGCCCACGTAGACGTTAGTGAGCGTGGGCGTCGGGTCGCTCTTCTGCCGCCGGTTCTGTGGGCGCGCGCGGTGAGCGTAGTGGGTGAGGACCAGGC
>NC_051408.1:13499685-13499749 GCF_015228065.2 Penaeus monodon
GGCGGTACCAACACTTCCTCTGGAGGACCTAAAGGATGCCAAGAGAAAGAGGTAAATAAAGTGA
>NC_051408.1:13500550-13500744 GCF_015228065.2 Penaeus monodon
GAACAAGATCTACTAACCCATTCTCTTCTCAGCGACCTTCATAATGTCTGCCTCAAGGGTCACCGTTGCACTTTGACCTCTGTTGTTGGAGGCTCTGACCTTGAGCGTGACCCCCATCCCAGCCTCCAACCCACGAACCACGAACTCGGGAGCGTAACTGTGAAATAGTAATAATTTGGGAATTAGAAATTATT
>NC_051408.1:13501154-13501626 GCF_015228065.2 Penaeus monodon
GTTTGTATCTTTGTTTTGTTCTGCTTTTACATCGTATTTATATCCACATGTGCATGTACGTTGGCGTACATAGCTGCAGAAAATGTATGTAAAAGCTTACGTACTAAATACAAAAGTAATCTTACTGAAGTATAGCTTCAAAATCATAAAATATAACACATGGCAACCCAGAAGAACATAAAATAACCTGTTTCGTTGATAAACAAACGCAGGATCAACAAAGCCTGTAAGTAAACAGAAATAAGACGATCATAAATAAAATTACTTAAAGAAAACTTAAAAGTAAAAAAAAGTGAGAATACATAAATATCGATTGTAGTTTTAGAAACATGCAATCTTGAATGAATAAAGACGGGAATAGAAAAATAAATAAAACGCAGTAAAACACCGACAAAAAGGACACACACGCACACGCGCGGATTTTCAACAAGATGAACTATCCGTAAAATGAGAATATAGATGAGTAAAAACG
>NC_051408.1:13501874-13502491 GCF_015228065.2 Penaeus monodon
GCCCACGAGCCCCCTCCCCCGACCCGCACCTGGACGTGTTGGAGAGGAGCGTGTTCTCGTCCCAGGCCTCCATCTGGAAGTGCTGCGGGAGGCCTCCGTCGAAGCCGGGGCTGCACTCCACCACCAGCGCTTCGCTCGTCTGGTTGGCGATGGAGCAGTTGCGGGGGGCGTCTGGTGGTCCTGGCGGAGGGGGGAGGGGAGGGAGGAAAGGGCACAGTTGGAGGTGATTAGTGAGAAAAGAGTACATGTATTTAGTTACGGTTTTGATTCGTGTTCATCAATGTTTGTATTTGCGAATAAAAACATGTGAAAAGAGCTCGCTAACATGATATCGGAAATTTAACATTCAGGAGTTCGTATCCATCCAGAAGACAATAGTAGTTCAAATAGTCAATAGGTGTATTCCGGACTCTGCTTATGCACAATATTGAAAGTAACGCACTTATACATATTTGTAAATACTCACAGGTACATACCCAACAAACACTCACGTTTAAGAAGAGAACAAACTTCTCCCTCATACGAATACAACTATTGCAACAACCATAGCCAAAATATTGACACCCAAACACACTCGCCTCCCTAACCCCTCCGAACCCACACTTTCACCTCCCAGA
>NC_051408.1:13502511-13503360 GCF_015228065.2 Penaeus monodon
AAGCTGACAAAAGGCGACTTCTGCGGCCAACCTGCGGGAATGAGGTGGATGACACAGGGCTCCCGCTGCACGCCGATCAGGTTGGTGGCCCAGCACAGCAGCGTTCCGTAGTCCTGCTCGAGCGAAGCCGTGTAGTTGAGCATGGACGAGGTGCCCTTGTTGCGGATGGCCTGCAGGGGCACGGCCTCGCCCCCCTCCGTCGACCCGTTGAAGCGCCACGTGAAGTTCACCTGGAGAAGGAGGCGACGGGGTGAGAGGAAGGGCGGGCGGAGAGGAGGTGGAAGGGAGGAAGGGTGAGGAAGAGGGAGAAAGAAGATAGAAGAGGATAAAAGGGGGCGAGAGGAAGTGTGGACAGCAAGGAGATGGAAAGGAGGAAAGGTAATAAAGAGGGAGAAAAAAGATAGAAGGAGGTAAACGGAGGGTATTGAGGAAAGGTGGACGCTAAAGGAATGGGACGGAGGAAGGGCGAGGAAAATGAGGATAGAATACAGGAGATGACTGGGTGGAGAAAGAAGAGAGATGGGAGAGAAACGAATGAGAAAGTGAGAACGAGAGAAGGAAGAAAGGAGGGTGACAGGAAAGGTGAAAAGGAAGGAGGATAGCTGAGAGCAAAGGGTGGTAAAAGGGAGCAGGGAAGAGAAGAGGGAAGGAAGTGAGAAAGAAAGAGTAGGCGAGAAAAGGGAGGAGACTGAAAGAGGTCGGGAAAGGTGGGAAAGCCAGATCGAAAGAGGAAAAGAGTAGCGAGATAAAGGGAGACAGAGAGGGAGGTGAAATAAAGGGAGACAGATGGGGTGATTTGATCTTGCGTCGGGTAAATGCTTTGCTGTTGTGCTTGTGTGTTCGCTATAA
>NC_051408.1:13503980-13504107 GCF_015228065.2 Penaeus monodon
CGGTGTGCTTTAATCAATCATTTAATCAACAGTCTAACTGGACATGAAAACAGTTTCATGTTTCTCTTTCTTTCTCCAATTTTCCTCCGCTTAATTTTTTCTTGTAGATCTATAATCAGCTGAAGGG
>NC_051408.1:13504204-13504289 GCF_015228065.2 Penaeus monodon
ATATGCAGGAGGTTATTCGTGTTGAAAATTTAGTGCTGGGCGGGTTAACATAGAGCGGAATTTGGTTTACAGAGGGGAGCTAATC
>NC_051408.1:13504490-13504739 GCF_015228065.2 Penaeus monodon
CATCACCTTCTCTCTCTCATTCCCTCGTCTTCTCACTCCCCGTGCTCTCGTGGCTTCCTCACCTGCGGCGGGTAGGCTTCTACCTGACACACCACTTTGGCGCTCTCCATGCGCGCCACGCCCTGGGTCCGCCTGCTCGGGGTGCTGCACACGGGCGCGACTGCAACGAGGCAAGGGATTCGTGTTTATCTGCCTTGGTATGTATATGTATATGTATTCATACATAGTTACGATAATACGCATACATGC
>NC_051408.1:13505191-13505734 GCF_015228065.2 Penaeus monodon
ATCTTTTACAATCGTTTAACATCAGTAAGTCCATATTAAAAACAACAACATACAGACCAAGACCAGCTAGACACAAAAGATACACAGAAATCGTTAAACTACGTCTTTCAATTCATACACTCGTATCATTATCACAATGAACGTGTGATGACTTTTGTTGCCTGGCTTAACAAAATCATCACGAGAGTTACCGTCACAAAATCCGAGCAATCTAATTGTCTTCATAAACTTTAACAAACATTCGTCAAATTCAATTTCTGTTGATCCTTACCTGTCGTCAGAGCGTAAAATATAGCTTTGAATTTTGTATAATCTTTGTTATTTTTCTCGTCTAAACAAAGGATGCTAGGTTTTTAAATAATGTGAATTGTTTTATTATATTATGCTAATACATATTTTTCTCCCTCTCTTCTCTATCTTTTTATGTGGACAAATGTAATCCGTGATTATGCGTGATTATATGTCATCATACACCCGGATAAAGAAAACCGAAATCATGCAAGTAACGAAGACAGGAATATGCACACTTCAGGTATGGCATAT
>NC_051408.1:13506012-13506794 GCF_015228065.2 Penaeus monodon
TAAAATACTGTATAACTGTATCCACGTGTTTGTCATACGAATATAGATTTAAAAGAAAAACTATGGATCATATCTTTGGTTCATTTGATTTTTCTTTACAATTGTTAAGCAGAAGAACCACAATTTGAAAGAGAAATGACAGAATGCTTTCCTAATGCTCACTGTTTCTGTGATACCTATTCGAATAAATCAAATTTCGAAAATGTGTTACTTTTGCATAACATTCAGCGAAGCATCCAAAGTACAAAAGCAAAAGGCAACATTTTTTATAAATATTTTCAAGGATTTATATTACGAAATCGCTCACCACTTAAGGGAACAACCATAGTAACAAAAACAAAGCACATATATATTAAAATCATATCCATGCATCTTATTATATTAACTTAAAATTATGTCCATGTATCTTATTATCCTTTTGAATTGCCGCATCAAAATCTAACGTTAGCGACAATGTCTCTGAAACTTGCGTCACCAGCAGTATTTAATATTTTCTGCCTCGGAGATTATGGTTGGAAAAGGGGTAGTATGGAATTGGCTTCCCTTTGCCCTCCGCCAGTGAAAAGTTCAGTCTCTTTTACCAGCCTGCTAATGGTGACACTGCCGTGGGGGTCGTGGTTTACCCCTTGGCTGTACTGGTTTGGTACCATTAGTAGTCGCTGACCATTACTCATACTCTGAACAGGGTCTTAAATGCAATGCAACCCATCCCAGGAAAGAAAAAAGGAAACTGGCAACTCACAGTGACCTTTAAAGTACTCTCGTTTGCCAAATCTCTTTTC
>NC_051408.1:13506845-13507337 GCF_015228065.2 Penaeus monodon
GCAGCAAATTTACACAAATTACTATAAATATTGTATATGAGTCTTTAAGCTACAATTTGTATGTAAGCATAAGTATTAAGTGTCAGCTGATTAGAATAAAAAAAAGAAAATGAGGGAGTACTTTTAGAGTCCCTTAATGAAATTGGACGCAGTATAAGTACTACCCACATGAACAATATAGAACCCCGAACTTGCCGTGACCGAATGCAGTTTAACGTCTTGCTCAGGAAAATAATCTTATCATACTCACACATAATGTTCAAGGAAACGGCGTTGCTGGAGCCCTGCCCTTCGGAGTTGTGAGCCGCGCAGGTGTAGACGCCAGCTCGCTCCCGCCGCACCTTCTGCAACACCAAACTTGTCCCTGAGATAAGCAGTCCGGCGCTCCTGTTCGTCTCCAGCAGCTCACCCTAAGTGAAGAGAACGGAGGTCATGGTTGGGAGATGACGTGGTTTTACTTGTAGATTTAATTATCTGCTTATCCATTTAATC
>NC_051408.1:13507425-13507653 GCF_015228065.2 Penaeus monodon
TATATATACATAAATCCACAGCTCCATCACAACATTAAGAATAGTTCATCTTGCTGGACAGCCGGTGCCCTTCTCACAAACATTATTGCTTTTGGCAATGTTCTGTTGGCAATAAATGAGAAAGATGGTCAGGGGAAAGATATAAATAAAGTAGAAGCTCGTTACATACAGTAGAAAGCATATCCAGAATGACACAGAAACACACAACTCATTGATTTACTTGTTTGT
>NC_051408.1:13508245-13508310 GCF_015228065.2 Penaeus monodon
CTTTCCAGCCAGGTCCAGGAAAGCACAACCGCGGAAGAGCAAGCATCGGACACGGTGTGCGAGCG
>NC_051408.1:13508335-13508485 GCF_015228065.2 Penaeus monodon
GCAATCTCCCGCCCCAAACGCCGGCCGGCAGCCTTTTGAGACAGCTCTGAACTTCTTGGAGAAGTTGGAGGGACGAGTAACAAAAAGATTTTGACGCGAGGGAAGACGCCTGAGCCTGTGGAGTTGCCTTTACCCTTTCTTACCCCGGGA
>NC_051408.1:13508882-13509112 GCF_015228065.2 Penaeus monodon
TTCTTACATGAAAACCTACACGCTCAGACGCACCCAAACACATGCACGAACCATCTCCTCTGCCACTCACATTATGGAACCAGGAGACGCGGTGCACTTCGGGGTTGGCGTGGATCGTGCACTCGAAGTAGACATCGTCGCCTTGCTTGATGGCATCGGGGTCGAGTGCCGGGCCGAGTGCCAGCTCCACCTCGGGCTTGTCTGGACGGGGGAGAGCGGCAGGTCAGAGG
>NC_051408.1:13509555-13509753 GCF_015228065.2 Penaeus monodon
AATTTCTGAGATTCTGGTCAAAATGAAAATGAAAGCAGAACAAAAGTAACATTCAATTAATTAAAAAGGCAAATAAGATTTGTAATGTAAACACGCATACATGGTAGCGCATACTTTCGCTCTCGTATTTGTGTTTAATCTGCTCATTAATCAGTGTATTAATCATTAATCAGTGTATTTTTCGGGCGCGCATGAATA
>NC_051408.1:13509949-13510333 GCF_015228065.2 Penaeus monodon
CTCGTATGAGCATACACACACACAGCGTCAGAATGCATTTAAGTATTAATACGTGTCAGCTTTCTTGCACGATTGTTTACATATCTCTACACATATACCCCCGAGCATAACATCCCTATTTGCGTATGAATCTGGTTCCGTGCGTGCCTGCCGTCCACCCCGATCTCTACTCACACAGCACAGCCAAGGTCACCGAATCCTCCAGGACTGAGTGAGGGATGTCGGGGTTGGAAGCACGACAGGTCAGCCGCTTCCCGTCGTCCGTTCGCGAGGGGACCAGGATGATCGAGCCAGTCGTTACGTTCCCGCCGTTCATCACCTGCGAAGGGAGCGTGAAAGGTCAGGCGTGTTCATTAATCTTTATTATCTTGGAAACCTTTTTTT
>NC_051408.1:13510409-13511401 GCF_015228065.2 Penaeus monodon
CTATTCTGATCTACTGAAAGGTTTAGTGAGCTTGGTTGATGAAGGATTTTGACCCTTCTGAAGAGACCTTGAAGCAATTATTAAGTTATTCCCATTTGCACTCAGTGTCGGTCGCTTTGAGAGGCCTAATGGACAGCAGCAATACAAGAGTTTTCTATGTAATCAAAGGCAATATATGATCTAAATTCCTGTGTTTTGCGTGTTTTAACCTTTTAGCTTATTGGCCTTACATATAAAGTTAACTATTCACATTTATATGACAGGGTACAATTTAGATCCAAGACACAATAGTTTAGACACATATAACTGACAAGAAAAACGACCTCATCCAGATGCCAAAAAAATATAATATAACTTCATTTGTATATGATTTTATTCAATTTTCTTTCTTCCACACACACATAAACCACCATTTTTGGGATTAGGCGAGAACCGGCCCTAAAGACCCGTCTCGCCCGAGGAGATCGCCACTAATAACGATTTTCGAGATTTCCACGCCGGTTTAGCCACCAAAGAAAATACCAAAAGACCTGGAGAAGTCTTTGCCCTTTCTTTGTGTCTGGAGGTCCTGTGTGCGTGTGTGCCGAAGGAGCGAGAACCGGAAGACAAAAGAAGGAGAAAGAGGGAGAGAGTGAAAAGTCGAGAGTGGGAAAAATACCGAGGTTGGAAATAACCGCCACATACTCAAGGGAGTAATAAAGTCTTGGTCAAGAAAAGATTGATGGCTTTGGGCGAGGAGAATGGAGCGTGTCCGAAAAAAAAATAAAAATTAATCGGCATTAAAAGATTTCAGTATGAAGGCTTTTCAAAACTGTAACTCTAAAACGTCTGAATGACGTGTAGTAAATGAGCTGCGGAGCTTGTGAAAAATAACTGTACGAATTCAAAAATAGGGAAATATGTTTTTTTAAATGAAACAAAAGTTTGCTTTGTTATAAAGTTCATAATTCCATTTCTCACAAAGAATATTGCTCTCATAGAAACGGCAAATG
>NC_051408.1:13512040-13512199 GCF_015228065.2 Penaeus monodon
TATCCTATATACTAAGTCACCTGACCTACACTCCCAGCGCGTCCATAAAAATAGATCGTGCTTTAAAAACACAATTCTTCTTTCTATTACATTTACCGTATGTTTCAATGACTTATCGATTCAATCCCTGGCTTGTTACGTGTACTAATTCCTGTTTCA
>NC_051408.1:13512291-13512928 GCF_015228065.2 Penaeus monodon
GATTCACTGTAGGGCTAACTTACTACAGGACCCATAAACCGACTTACTGTGTGCCCACCTACCTCCCTGTTTGACTCAAAATCTGTCTATGACTATCTGACGCACTAGTCGACTCACCATCCGACTTAACGTGTACCTACCTAGTCGCCTGACTCACTCCCGACTTTCTCAGCGACTCTCTAGTTGCCTGACTCACCACCCGACTCACCGTTTACCTACCAAGCATCCTGACTCATCATGCGACTCACCATGTACCTACCAAGCAGCCTGACTCATCATGCGGCTCACCGTGTACCTACCAAGTAGCCTGACTCACCAACGACTCACTGAACGACTCACCGTATGCCTGACTTCGGTGACCTGTTTGTTGCCCTTAATCCACGTGATGTGCGCGGGCGGCCTCGACCCAACGGCGCGACAGACCAGTTCGACGGGGCGGCCGGAGGAAAGGGTGCCGACGCCGCCCACGATTTCCACGGAGATCGGGCGTACTGCGGGGAGTTGTGGGCGTCCATGTTATTAGCGACGGAGGAGACAGGTGGGATTAGATTTGTTGCAGGATTAGACTGAGACGCTGAGCTTGGATTGCATGGGATTGGCTGTATTAGATTCGCCCTTGGCGGACAGACGGTGCCGA
>NC_051408.1:13513009-13513208 GCF_015228065.2 Penaeus monodon
AGTATCATCTTTCCTTTCGTTGTGTATATATATATAATCAACTAATTACTTAATACTTTTATTTTTTTCTGTCACTATTTATATTACTTGTGACAGGAGATAAACGAGGCAGGAAGAAATATTCGTTGGCATTAATATCTGCATAAACAGCAATTGAGGTAACAGAAGAAAGCTGATTTGATCAAAGATCTAAGGTAAT
>NC_051408.1:13513686-13513846 GCF_015228065.2 Penaeus monodon
TCAATTGACTCACGCATGACTTTGATGGTTATGGAAGTAGACGACGGTTCAGTGATGTTGTTGTTGAGCGCTTGGCAGGTGAGTGTGGCGCCGTGCAGGTTACGGGTCGCCTCCAGGCTGATCCGGCTCTCGACGCTTAGCCCGTTGAAGCGACCGACCT
>NC_051408.1:13514226-13514823 GCF_015228065.2 Penaeus monodon
TAGGGAACGAAAGAAAGATAAAGAGAGAGAAATCAGTTTTAGAAACCAATACAATGACTGTTTTTATTTTTAATTTCCTTTATTTGACATTAATCTCGGGAAATTTTAATATGTATTTGTGTAAATACGTGGTTTGTAAATGCAAAATCATATGATTGCGTGTGTAGGCGTGTGCATACGAATACAGGGAAGAGATGGAAAAGACATGAATGAGATGCGATTTTCAAATTCATATTTCATTAAAATTATATAAATCACGCAATGTTAATGCGTCTCAGGTTTTAAAAATCGTTCATTTTCATTCGTAACATATATGTTTTCCTCTCTCACAACGAATATACCTGCGTGCTTATATGTATGCGAATGCAAGTGTACCTACGTATGTTTCTGCCTAAACATGTGCATAACGTGTTTGCAACGAAGTCCCACCTGGTTGAGTCTCTCGCCGTCGCGCCACCAGGTGAGCGTGGGCGTGGGGGAGCCGCCCGCAGACCGACACGTGAGCTGTGTGTGGCGCCCTTCCTCTAGCGGCCCAACCTCCTCCTGCAGCTGGTGCCCCGAGGAGTTCAGGATGAGTGGGGGGCCAGGGGGCACTGC
>NC_051408.1:13514857-13515059 GCF_015228065.2 Penaeus monodon
AGAGAAAGGAATGAAATGGTTTGCTGTCTTCGTGAAATATACTGATTCTGTGTCTTTCCTTTTCGTATGTCACTCTTGATCAGAAATATGTGCCCTTCGCTTTTCTACTGATGTAAAGAAATACTTTTTAAGGCACTTTCGGTTTTATTTATGCCTAAAAGAAATTACTCTTAGAAAAATAAACAAGATGGTAGATATGTTT
>NC_051408.1:13515113-13515463 GCF_015228065.2 Penaeus monodon
ATCAAAGTCAACAAACTTAAAACATCCTCTAAAATATAAATCAAAACCCATTTTAATGTATAAACTATATATCAAACAATGAAAGTCTCACCTATAACAGTGAGGTTGACCTTGGTGATTGCCGAAGGTCGTATCTTATAGTCGACCCGGCAAGTGTACACGGCCTGGTCCGCTACTTTCACGTCCTCCACCACCAGCGTGGGCGGGTCGGACAAGATCCTGAAGAACGCCCGCGTGCCCAGGTAGCCAGTGTCCGCCCATCGCACGCCCTGGTCGAACGGCCCACTGCGGGTGTCGTAGCTGAGGGGAGGAAGGGGGCGGGGAATTAGAGCTAAAAAAATTGTGAATGA
>NC_051408.1:13515639-13515810 GCF_015228065.2 Penaeus monodon
TTTCTTCTGGAATTTTCTTCGAGCTAACGGCCCCTGAAGTAGGCCTATTCGAAGCCAAGAGACGCGAGGGAATTGACAAGAAGGGAGGGGGGAGGGGGGGGGCAAAGGCATATCATATATTATAGGCAGGATGATTAGGCCCCAGGGATTGCTTTATTTGCCTTTTTGGTA
>NC_051408.1:13516653-13516737 GCF_015228065.2 Penaeus monodon
GTTTGATTTACCCATTATATACAGATCCCTGCAAATCCTCACACACACTTCGCACATGTGCGCACGTGTGCACACACACGGAAT
>NC_051408.1:13517195-13517553 GCF_015228065.2 Penaeus monodon
ATCGAGCTAGCAGTAAATGTAATCTTTTCCTATCCTTTCAGATTATTTTCTTTCATTTTCCTTTTGCACCTTTCACGCAGTTTCTCATTCCCGTCTAGGAAATCGATAAGCATTATATTACGACTGAGGTTCCCTTACGAATGACATAATACTAGACTCATTATCACGTCAAATGAATCAAGATCACATGCAAGAGGCAACATTAATAGAAGCGAATAGAAGTTCTTGTAACACGCGTTTATTTGGGATTGGTGTCATGACGTGTCATGTGGTGTCATGAGGTTCTTGTGATTCATTTGAAGGGTATCACTGAGCTGAAATTGAATAGATATATGAATGAATTAACAGATTCATTCAC
>NC_051408.1:13518131-13518550 GCF_015228065.2 Penaeus monodon
AGAAAAACCGAAAGTATTGAAAAGAAGACCAAACAGCAACAAAGCCTTTTTTTTTTTTTCTTTGAGGAGGGAGGGGGCATACACCCACTTATGATAATTTTTTCTTATCGAATTGCTGTTATTTCTTCTTCTCTCTCTCTCTTGCTTTTAAAGCAGACGCGGGTCCCATTAATCAAAGAAAATTGGTGAGAGTTTTGCAATCAATTTGCGAATAACACAAGGTGGATTGGTGCATAATTCAGGAATAATTAGCTCATTATTCAAATAATTATCTCATTATTTGTAATCATTGTGAAAGTAGAGGCTTGTAAATGTTCTTGCCTGCCTTGGATGAAATAATAACTGTAGGGTCATTTAAGATGATATTATTCATATGAGAGTTAAGGAGGGAGAGCGGGTGGCAAGGGTGAAGGGTGAGG
>NC_051408.1:13518897-13519045 GCF_015228065.2 Penaeus monodon
GGCAGAGAGAAGAGTAGCTCGGCCTTGCGTGTTCGTGCTTGTGTGGACCAAGCACGCATTAAAAAGAGAAATATGAGGACCGCCGTCTGACAACATCCCTCGAGTAGCAGGCTAGTTATTTATTTTTCCCTTTTTTATATACAGTATT
>NC_051408.1:13519858-13520363 GCF_015228065.2 Penaeus monodon
AAATCTACCCGTACTCTTTCGCCATCATTCATTCTAGGCCTATAAGAAAAAAAGAAAAAAAAGTCTTGAACATCTAAATTGTCTTGGTTTATCGGATGTTGCGACGAGGAATATCACTTGGCTTAATTAATCTCCTACGAACAGGTGAAATGGGAAGTCCCGAGATTATGAAACCCTTGACGGCTGAACACGACATTTTCCACTTTCGATCCGCTCAGGTAGCCCCGCACGCATCGACCGGCTCCGCCTTACCCTCGCAGCCCATAGTCACGCGCGCGCCATCTATTGGTTGCGGGCGAAACTAAGTGGCGAAAGCTAATCAGAGCCATCTCTTGGGTGAAAGTGAATTTCCGTGAAGCTATGACTGCTATCTGTTGCATGACTAGTTTACTAAATTAGCCAGGTATGCTGTTCCTGCGAATCGTGTGAACTATGGATCATGTCAATTGCTAGGTTCTCCTATTTCTAGGTTCTCCTTTCTCTTTTCTGTATACAGATAAGGGCC
>NC_051408.1:13520472-13520727 GCF_015228065.2 Penaeus monodon
TAATTATTATAATACATTTTAGCTATTAATATACATATTATATTTTTTAAATTTATATAATTATATACTATTTTATTAATAATTTCTGCTATATCGTGTAAATGGAACGATAACGTATTATATTTCTTTATACTTAACATTTCATTCTTTCAGTGAATTTTGATATTAAAGATATAAACATTAATTATAATTTGTTATGTTGTCAGTAACCTGTCACATTCTAGTACTTAAGATTATTAACGTATTTATCATAGG
>NC_051408.1:13521763-13521841 GCF_015228065.2 Penaeus monodon
ACATTCTCCAGCCCACTCCTTCTCTTTTCTATTACTTATCCCCGCATTCACTCACACGCTTACTTTCGCCTTACACAT
>NC_051408.1:13522055-13522178 GCF_015228065.2 Penaeus monodon
GATTAAGCTGTTGCGTGATCCAGGACATTAAGTTGTTTAAAGAGTAAATGGAGTGGATTATTAAGATTTCTGGTCTACTAAGGTATAAATGTCGTCTGGATATTGGAGCGCATTCGGGCTATG
>NC_051408.1:13524527-13524781 GCF_015228065.2 Penaeus monodon
CCCCCTTTTTGATCTTGCATTAACAGGTTTCTCTGGAAATTCTCAACCAAAAAGAGTAATTATCCTTGATCGACAACCTGGCAGAAGTGACGTCATCGCCAGCGTCTTGGCTTCCGGCCAAACCATTATGCTTTCGGATATTTATTTACGTTCAAAGAAGCCGTGTTTACTTTTCATCAGACGCGAAGTGAAAAATAATTTTTTTGTTGTTGTTGTTTCTTATTCTACATCTATTGCTTCCCCTGATGATGTTG
>NC_051408.1:13524828-13525030 GCF_015228065.2 Penaeus monodon
TCCATTACACTTGGCAGTATCAAAGTCATCACTTTATTCTTTATTATCATTATTAACATTGTTGCACCATGAATATTATCTCTGGGATTTTTATAAAGGTCACCAGTATTATTAAAATACCAACATTATTATCAGTGCTATCGTTGTTATTATCAACAATGCTATCAATAATAAAATAGTATTCAATATTTACCCCGTCGTA
>NC_051408.1:13525109-13525431 GCF_015228065.2 Penaeus monodon
ATAAACTCTATCTGGAGCATTTACTCCAGTAAAGTATTTGTATTAATAAAAAATCCTTGAAAATAAGTGATACAGAAAGCAAAAGTGTGTGATGTAAGATTTTATAAATATTTACTCTAACTAAATCATTTAAGTTGTAATTAATGTTTTCATGATTGATAAACACTGCATACATAATATATATTTTTTCCTCCATTGTACAAACTTGGCTATTTATTCTCAACTCGTAAGTACGGCGAAAGCAGAAATGAAAAGGTTTTATGAATATAACTCGAAGGGAGTAAACTTCCTCTTTTTCTCTCTCTATCTTTCTACACTTAAG
>NC_051408.1:13525824-13526113 GCF_015228065.2 Penaeus monodon
CTCGCTCTTATTATGTATCTTCCTTTGTATGCACGCATGTATGGATAAAGTCTATTTAAAATCCCACCACTTGAACACTGTTTGCATTCGCTAGGTCATACTCGAAATTCATGTTAGCCGCGTGTGTATAGCTTGGCGGGAGGGACCGGAATGAATAAATGGGCTGTCGTGACAATATTCAATTTGCTTACACGGACACGTACGTGCCTATGTATGTAACCTACAGCGAGTATGAGTTAACTTGCTGGAGTATGTCCGTCTAGCCGTGTATCCATGTAACGTCTGTGTG
>NC_051408.1:13526678-13527737 GCF_015228065.2 Penaeus monodon
ATATTCCCATCCACACCAGGTATCCTTTGAGCATTCGGAATACCCTTCCATTCTGGGATAAGTATTTTAACAAACACATTGAGGAGCAGTTTCGCGTAACCGAAGTTAATGCAGCCAAACATTGTACCCCAAATAGTTCAAAAACAATCTCACCTTAAAAAAACAGAAAAGTGGGGTGGGTGAGCAAAACAAAAATAGGAGCTAAAATATATATTCCCTGCAAATGATTACAAAATAAATACTAGCGCAGTAGGCTCCACCTCCGCGTCATGTCGGCTGCCAGAAAGTTCTGTTCATTATTTTTTACTCCTTACCATACACAGAGAATACTGCCTGCATGTGCGAATTCATATTTCATCGGCCTGCCTTATTTTCTGTCCACAGATGACTTAATGGGCCTAAGCTACAGACAACCAACTACTAGGCATTATAATGACTGAATAAGCATTGTACGCTACCACCAAAGACTTTGCTAATAGTGCTGATGTTTACGGTATTACATGGCTTACCAGTGCGTAATGTATGACGACATAGGTTTAATAGTGCAGCGGCGTACCCCTTGATAAACTCCAAGTGTACACCTAAGTACGCGTACTCCAGGTTGAAAGCCCTGTGCTAGAGCAGTGCTAGCGAGGTTTTACAGATAATCGGTTTCGAAATTGGTTTAGAAAATCAGATAAATTCATGTAAGATAGAGCAATGCTATAACTGATAACGATTTACATAAACCTATACACCTACCGTATGTATTCGCGCATTTGCAGTATGGATGAATAGATGTACATACACATACCCCATGAGTGAGTGTGTATAGACATGTATAAGTTCCTTTACACAGTAAACACACTTCATATCAAGTGTTATTTTTATTTAAATTGGCATGGAAATCCCCAGCTACGTTCTCTTTGTAACCATCTCGCCAGCATTGACTCTGTTGTTTCTGTATAAGCTTATATGCTATTGTTTGGCTGAGACGGAAAGGAAAGCGAGAATGTTTTCATTGGTAAGAACATATAGGTAAGTTGATTAGTTCTAAGAGCTAAAGTAAGTTTCTCTCTT
>NC_051408.1:13528030-13528162 GCF_015228065.2 Penaeus monodon
ATGAGCAGAATAAGATAATGGTGAGGATAATGATGGTAAGGAGGGAGACAAAAATAGAAATATTGATGGTGACGATAAGAATTAGAACTATTACGGGGTTAAGATGAGGATTACCACAATGAACAATGAATT
>NC_051408.1:13528423-13528550 GCF_015228065.2 Penaeus monodon
TTAAATAATAACAATAATAAAATATGGACGTAGCACAAGCTATCTTTCTGAACTACAAATGTGACGATGCAGTATGGGCACGTGACAGGACGCAGAAACTTGTACATGAAGAGAAGAAGCGGAAAGA
>NC_051408.1:13528887-13529198 GCF_015228065.2 Penaeus monodon
CAAAGGAACAGAACACAGTCGCCTTTTCCCCCTCACCTGTATATGGGCACGGTGGCCTGGCTCTCCTTGTACCACAGCACCAAGAGTGGCTTGTCTGTCTTGTCCATAGGCATGGGTACGATACACGGCAATTCGGCTTGACCTCGCACTACCGTCCATTCCGAGAGCCATTCTGTGGGGAGAGAGAGACGGGTTAGATAAAGGGGATGATTCAGGTCACTTTTCTTGGGCTTATTTGCAGATTTTCTTGGGTTCATTTGAGATTTGAAGATGGAGGAAGGGTGGGGTGTGGGTACTAGATTTGTTAACTT
>NC_051408.1:13529467-13529720 GCF_015228065.2 Penaeus monodon
TGTGCAACGTAAACAGACACCTAAAATCCATTGCACTACCACAAAAGCAAACAATATACAAGACAATAAGGAGCAAGCAAACAACCAATAAAGGCTAGGCCTACCCTAGCATAAAAGCGCCCAATAATCTGTGTCTTGGTATAGGCCTATTTCCCCCCTAATCGTGTTGGTGTTTAGGCTGGATCTTAAGTGAAAATCTTTTTTTGTGAAACGTCGTAAAAAAAAAAAGGAAGACTTATTAATTACTGGTGAT
>NC_051408.1:13531093-13531270 GCF_015228065.2 Penaeus monodon
TGAGAGACAAAGGTGTGCATGTAATATGATTTATTCATTTAGGTTATATGCAAACACTCTCTGACAAAAAAGGAATAAAAATCATGACATAAAAAGTTAAATAAAAGAGGGATGATGAAAATGATGAGGAAGAAGAGAAGAAAATAAGGAATACGGAGAGATAAAACAAAAACAAAA
>NC_051408.1:13531876-13532129 GCF_015228065.2 Penaeus monodon
TACATAATTAAATCATCATTACAAAAAAGAAAGAAAGAAAAAAAGACCGAAATACAGGTCAAATAACTTGCAGAAATTTTCCTTGTTTTTCTTCATAAGAATATATGCACAGAGCTAACACCTCCGCTCGCCTTGGCTCTGGATATGCATACTGCATAATGTTTGTGAAGCAAATCACACATTTCTCATAATATTTAGGTTCGTTGTCATGGTTTTCGTTCATTCAAATTCGTTCTCCCTATCTCCCCCCCCC
>NC_051408.1:13533352-13533529 GCF_015228065.2 Penaeus monodon
TCCCCACGGAGAAGAAAGAGGGAGTTGAACAATATGCAAATGAATTCACACACTAAGTATTATCATTACATGGCCGCCTTGTTTAAGTGCGTGAGCCTTGTGCTTCTCGGCGTTTTTTTTTTCGATTATTTTTATTCTGATAAATTTTGAGAGGAGAGCTGGGAAACAAAAAGGAAA
>NC_051408.1:13534049-13534204 GCF_015228065.2 Penaeus monodon
GAAAGAGAGAGTAAGAGTGGGAAGAAAAAGAAAGTTGTAAACGAAAATTGAGATGCAGGAAAAGGGAGGAAGAAGGATGTCGACACGGCATGTTTTGAACATGATAGCTAAACGTGGCCTTTGTGATTCTTGATTATTCCCAAAGGAAGGAAGGG
>NC_051408.1:13534635-13535290 GCF_015228065.2 Penaeus monodon
CAGGCGGAAATGAAACTGACATAAGGAACTTATGACGTGGCAAGAAGGGAGATAAAATTCGAAATATATTTAAGGTATATATCATTACACATGCAGATTGGCTTCGCGTCCACTGCAGGCTCGATAATGTCTTTCAGTCCAACATTTTCTATTTATCTGTGATGTAATATATATTTTGAATCTGTATTTATGAGCCTCTCGTTCAGATCACTTTTTATGATGTATGTTTGCATTTTTAATTCATTAATTCTCTCTGAACGTTAAAAAGGTTAAAACGTTATTTTCTCTTTGGCTTATTTTCTAGGATATTAAAGACATCAAGCTTTAATATTCTAATTATATTTTCCCTTTTATCATTCATATACTCTTATCGCCATATGCTTTTTTTATCTCTTTGTTTCTATGTGTATTTGAGTTTTTTCTTTATTTTCTTTTTTAATAGTCTTTTCCTACATTCTATTGTTCCCATCTTTATTTTTTTTTATTTCCTTTCGTTTTAAAATATCTCAATGAAAATAAATAAGGGGAAAGAGGAGGATAAATTGGGGGGGGGGGGATTTTATGCGTAGTTGCTAAGGATATTATGAAGCAGGGATGAGAGAAGGATAAGTGAGATCCTTTCTTAAGACGTTCCTTTTAGACGCGGCAGTGAAGA
>NC_051408.1:13535336-13535414 GCF_015228065.2 Penaeus monodon
CAGGCGATGTAGATAGGATTTACAGTTTTAGAATAATTTGCGTAAATATTGTTATTATTAAAAAATATATATATTTGA
>NC_051408.1:13535452-13535532 GCF_015228065.2 Penaeus monodon
CATCGTGCAGGTACCGGGACTTACAAAATAGATACCTCATCAGTACTAAAAGTCCATACTATACTGAGAAACTAGTTGCT
>NC_051408.1:13535792-13536013 GCF_015228065.2 Penaeus monodon
ATCATATTAATTTCCTATTCGTAACCCTAGAGTTTAATAAGAAGGTGCTCGTCTTTCTCAAAACCAATTACTCCTCTTGCAAAAAACAGGGACTTCGCTGCAAAAATTTCCATTCACGAAGCAACAATATTTTCGATTAAGTTGCCTTATGATCCGCCGTTTTTTTGGCCTCTGATATAAACATTTATCATAAGTTGCATTATAGAGGAGAGAATGAGATA
>NC_051408.1:13536392-13537566 GCF_015228065.2 Penaeus monodon
AGGGGGGGGCATTATTTCTGTTTTGAATTGCTTTCTTCTGGCTTCCAAGAGATAATACGGATGACTAAAAAGCTTATTTATATATCCCACATCAGTTTATCTCGACCTCTCAGTGATATATGTTCTAATAAATTAATTTCTTTTTTGGTAACCGCATTAACTACTCACAAATGTAAATAATATAATCTAAATTACTTAACAAATATCGAGTGCTGAATTTCTTCATTTGGGATCTAAATGAACCCCAACTGCCTTTACCTACTACACTGGGAGGAGTCGACTACATGTACCAAATTGCGCATGACATAGTGAAACGAAAAACAAACAGATGGCCGATAATCACTTCAGCACGACAGAGAATCCAGCAGTGATTCAGCCGTCGTGTCACGCTGCAAGAGTTAAGACGGGCTTCAGTGGACGACTTACTACAGCAGCAGCGCTTGCAGAAACCACGAGAGCAACAGAAAGGGAACTCAGACTGTTAAATATTCCTCAAGAAGTTTCTCAAGAAGTCTCTGCGTCCAAGAAACATTAGTCAGTGATGAGCCGTATTTGGGAGACACATTTGCTTTGTTCATTCCAATATGAACATTCAGTGTGATGAGTATTTATAGGTTCCAGAAGTCTATTGGGGCGTGGTCTAGATAGACCCCGTAAGAAATGGAATACTCTACACGACATTTTTTTCTTTATACTAAATATCATTGTAACAGAAAGTGTTAAACTTATTTCTGTCATTAAAAGTAAACGAAGCCAGAAAATTACATGCACTGAATATTATCATTTCACTGTACCTTTATTTTAATAGAATGTACCACAGGTAATTATAATGTTTGATACTAGAACAAAGTAACATTAATTCCGGAGTTCATACAGATCTCAGCTGTACAGATTAGTAAGTTTTATTTTTTTTAAAAGTTTTATGTGTACTTACAAGAATATATTAAATGACATTATATTAATCAATATATTTAGTGCATTCTTGTGATAATTTTATCACTAATTGCTCTGTGGTATATCGTCTTGCTATTGTCTATTTCCGTATCTTCTTGTATATATCCTTTATTTCCTTCTATTTCTCTTCTTCGCTTAAAATATTAATAAATATAACTAAATTCATTCAAAGCATGATCCTCGTTGAAAGTGCAATACAAGGATTAGAGAGAGAGAGAGA
>NC_051408.1:13538046-13538191 GCF_015228065.2 Penaeus monodon
AATCAGTATAAGAAAAGGCAATCGCTGACGCAGCGAAACGTACGGAAAGAAAGAGAGAGAAAAAAAAACATAAGAAAGCAAACCAAGAATAGCGAGGTGTTAAGACAGAAAAGAACATATAGAATAACGAATGAACCTGAGGAAA
>NC_051408.1:13538268-13538414 GCF_015228065.2 Penaeus monodon
CTCTCCAATCGGCCGAGAGAGGAGCGAACTAGTTTGAGCTTCTCTTGTAATGTTGAAATAAAAGGCGGAATCTCTCGGGGTTTGCCGCCGGCTTCGAGGCTGCCGGAGACCAAAACATTGGCCGAAGCACTTAAGTTGATTATCCA
>NC_051408.1:13538698-13539110 GCF_015228065.2 Penaeus monodon
AACCGCCCTGCGTTCTTTACGCCGCGAAGCAAAAAATCAGATGAGAAACCTATGAGAAGTGATGAAATTAATTTTATGAAATTAGAAGAAATTGCGTGCATTTCGAATTTTGCTTACCGCGTCCTGGTATGGCTTCCATTTATAGAAATAGAATCTGAATATAGTCTTGAATTACTATGTCGCTGCTAGGATGATATTGGCTTGTGTAATGAATTTAATTTTATGAAAAGTCTGAGAGTAAAGGATAAATTACGCGCCACCTGAGTTACCACATTGGTCATGCGGAACTTCTGTGTTCGACAGACTCTGGGCAACGAATTAGCAAATATCTTGATGATTTGAAAATCGGCGGACGCCAAACCAGGACAAGAGGACAGACAGCCATTATGCTTGAGACACAGAGACATTGGCT
>NC_051408.1:13539376-13539492 GCF_015228065.2 Penaeus monodon
TGCCAGAGAGTGTGCCAGCAATAACAACATTACTTCGACCAGCATTTCTGTCCCGCCACTAAACTAGTTAACACAAACGCGGGACGTGAGGGGCGAGTGGCTGACGTGGCAGAATG
>NC_051408.1:13540427-13540666 GCF_015228065.2 Penaeus monodon
GAGAAGCACACAAACAGACGCAGGCAGACAAACAGAAAGCCAGTGACAAAGAATGAGGGTGAGAAACGGGAAAACATAAAATAAGAAGAGAAAATGCAAGAAAAGGGGGAGAAGGACGAAAAATACAAGAAAGTGGAAGAGGGTGAGATGGAAATAAAAGAAAAAAGGCAAAGAGTTAACGAGGACCCGAAAATTGTTGTGATGACGATGTTGCCATAAAGCGAGCCAGATTTAACGTC
>NC_051408.1:13541192-13541465 GCF_015228065.2 Penaeus monodon
CGGTGGAGGTCCCTGGCAGCGAGTATATCGCAGGACACAACAATAGTTCGTAATTGCCCATCCAAATGCGCATTGTAATGATAATGAGGAACTTCACAACGTTGAGAGGAAACAGTTAATTACTAATTATGCAATAACTCAACCGTCGCTCCTAATTATTCCCTTTTTTGATGTCTCACTGTTTTGCGTCTCTTGACAGATTGATGAATTAATCGCTTTTTATACCCGTTTTCGTTTTTTTTTTTTTTCGATTTCCCAAACCCCGTTTCTGTC
>NC_051408.1:13541756-13542365 GCF_015228065.2 Penaeus monodon
ATAAAAATGCAAAAGATATATATATTCATAAAAAAGACAGCTTAGCCTTGCGTGACAGGAGAAATACATTCTGCTGTGCGGAATCATAAAACAAGCGCTGATCACGGCTCTGAATGGCCAATAGAAACCTTTCAGAGTAACAGTCTCTAATTGTGATTGGTCGAGCTGCTGATACGACCGTTCTTGCAACTTGCCCGAAGTCACGAATAGCTGAATTATTTTGTTTACGTAATAGAATATGCATAAACGCCAAGCTTTGAATTTTGTTCAGCATTTAAACTTCGCTTTATTTACTTTTTACTCCTACATCATGCGCACTCAAAACAGGACGATATAATCTATCTCACCCCAAGAATTAATCATCACATACATATTTTCTCTCGTTTATAAATTCACAATCATACTACCATCTGCATTAATTCATCCCTTTTCTTTTGTCTTATTTTCTTTCAAAAAATGTATCTCTTAACTGACAACGCCGCCTCCCACCCCTATCATTTGTACAGTGTATGCTAATGAGGCTAACGATTGGCAAGTGCTGTGACTCATCTCCAGCCACGCCCACCCAGCTGTTCTGCCTGTCTCTTTTTGTCTCTCAACTCAGTTCCC
>NC_051408.1:13542982-13543144 GCF_015228065.2 Penaeus monodon
CCTAGAAAATAATAAAAAAAAACAGCGTTGGCGTGGGTGGACTTTGCCTCAGTGGTACATGTACGTGTGGGCGCAACAGAACAGTATAATCTATTACCCGATCACTGTGTGTGTGTACTTTGGCTCGCGGTCCATTGTTTTTTTTCTGGGGGGAGGAGGGAG
>NC_051408.1:13543279-13543506 GCF_015228065.2 Penaeus monodon
AGTGATGGAATCAAAGGGTGTTCTTGCCTTATGTTGTTTCCCTGTTTGTTTATTCCTTTCGTTTTGTTTTCATTTTTATTTTTTCCAATGGGTATTTACCTTTTCTATACTGTTTAAGAAGAACAACAAAGCATACCTAAAAAAAGAAGAAAAAAAGTATGGACAAGCAAACACACAAATTCATATATAACAAGAAAGACCTACTTATATGCATTCACAGACACATT
>NC_051408.1:13543620-13543938 GCF_015228065.2 Penaeus monodon
CATGAAAATACACGCATGCTCCCCTAATAATAGCCCACACACGTCACGCACAAACACACGCATACAAACCCCGTCTCTCCTTGGCAGACGAGACAGAATAACAGATTTAGGCCTATCCCGTCCATTCAGTTCAGATATAAATCTTGAGACTTACCACCCATCGTCGACATTAACGGTGCAATTAAGTCATTAACAGCTGTTCCCACCCTTCGCTCTCCCCTGTTACACACTTCTTGTATCCTGCTGTCTCGCCAACCCACTCCCCCCTCCTTCCACTTTTGCGTCTCCCCTTTGCCTCTTTGTTGTCTCTTGCTCATA
>NC_051408.1:13544143-13544310 GCF_015228065.2 Penaeus monodon
GCCAAATTATCTCTATATTTATATATCTGTCTATTTCTCCGCCAGTTCTTTCTCTACCTCAAGCACTTATTATTGATAGTGATTATAATAACGATGTCAGTAAAGATAATGTTACCGATTCAACATTCAACATATTGCGAGTCCTTGAACGCAAAATTATCCTGCTA
>NC_051408.1:13544416-13544509 GCF_015228065.2 Penaeus monodon
CTAGCTAAAATATCGGTACAAAAGAGGCATCATGATACATTGATCACACACTAACGATCCGTACATTGCGTGGCACTCAGTAGGAGAGGGGGT
>NC_051408.1:13544623-13544720 GCF_015228065.2 Penaeus monodon
GGTGATATTTGGTGAAATCGGGGGAATGGGAAAAAAAATATAAAATGTGGAAAATATTATACATAAATAATCGGATACAGTGAGGAAGAGAAAAGGA
>NC_051408.1:13544854-13545015 GCF_015228065.2 Penaeus monodon
GAACGTAGGGGGGCTTCAGAGCATGTCATGATAAAAAGGAAAATTGATGGCGACTGAGTTACAACGTTATTAATGTGACGTCAGCATATAACCCTCGGCGGTAGGCTAAGGATGTATACATTTGTTTGTTTGCTTTTTTCTCTTTCAATCTGTATGCCCAT
>NC_051408.1:13547901-13548234 GCF_015228065.2 Penaeus monodon
TACTTATTTCATTATTCTCTGGCCAATAACACACGTGCGTTTACTTGTTTGTTCGTAAATAAGGAGAAAATAAAATATAGAACAGATATTGACCTCTTCATCCGTCTTCCGGAAGTATTGGAATGTTACTATAAATATTTACAGACAAGAAAGAGAGAAGTTTTACAAAGTGAAATCGATTTTCGTTTTATCGAGCAAGTTGCTCTCCAGACAAGGCAGGGTCACTTAAAGAAAGAGCTTGGGCGATCAGTCAAAAAATCTGAATGAAGACTTTACTGAATAGAATTGTGTGCTTAGGTGGGTCGAAGTGGAGGGAGAGTATGAATGGTAAAG
>NC_051408.1:13548353-13548941 GCF_015228065.2 Penaeus monodon
AATGGAGCGGGGAGATCGATCGAATATAACATAAACAAATGAGAGAAAATCAAAAAGAAACTTAAAGAGGTGTTACGCGAAGGCAGTGTCCGCGTATTTCCTACGATCCAGAATATATTCTGTTCACGTATTGTGTACTTCCCTACCACATACGCTCGCACGCTTCAGCCTGTAAACATCAGGAATGTCGCTCGCAAATCAAACGGAAATTGCTGCTGTTGCTGTAATTCTCGCCTCAGCACAAGAAGAGATAAAGCAGAAGCCTTCAAAGAGATCATAGACCTGACGAAGCCCTGTTAGAGGAACACATGCATTTCTTTAAAGGTAGTATGAGCTTAAAGGGCACATGTCAAGTCCGAGCGAATGTAAACAATGAAACAATTGCATATATCTATTTATTTATGTAATATTCACGCCAAAGATCTCCATTTTCTTTTGCTGGAAATACAGATTAAATGGCTCGCGAGTCATTCTCGATTACACGCGCTATTCTGGACAAAATTGAAGAAAGTACACTGGAGGTATGTAGAATGTAAAAAGTGCACGAAAGTTTGCTGTCGTGTGAAGCCTCGGTAGGAAGGAAAGTTT
>NC_051408.1:13549002-13549278 GCF_015228065.2 Penaeus monodon
TCGGTCTTGCAGGTAAGAGGGGTGGCGAGTGAGGGGAATTAACACCCCCTCACTTTAATTTCCTCCCTTTTCTTCATACCCCCTCTTCTCCTCGACCAGACTGATCGACTTGCCATTCCAAGTGTTAGGCCTGTAAGTGACGCAAGACCTTAATTATCCAAGTCGTTGCCGGCGCCAAATGTGCGGACTGTAAATCTTCGAACAGGTGGAACGCGTCCGTTTCGCCGCTTAATTACCCAATTAGTCTCTGCACTGCGGGAATCACACGTTCGAAAC
>NC_051408.1:13549360-13549844 GCF_015228065.2 Penaeus monodon
TCGAAATTGGGAATGAGTTAAGCAATGAGTGAATGAGAAAGGCGCAAAGGATTTATTCGCGACAGGAAGCTCGTGTAAGTTCTCTCCTTAACGAGCGACTCATTAAACAAACTGCGACTCCCCGGACACGCCGAGAGAGCCGTTCGTTCGGATCGACGACATGGCTTTGACTTCGATCTGGATTTCCCTCTTTCCACGGGTTTTGTGCCGTTCCCATCGGCGAGCTGGCTTTAACTTCGATCTCGATTTCCCTCTTTCCGCAAATTCGTGTCATTCGAATCGTCAACCTCCGTTTGGCTTTGAGCTCGACTGTCCGAGGATTTGTGTCATTCGGATCCGCGACTAGATTTTGGATTGGATCTCAAGTTTCCCCTTTCCGCGAATTTGTGTTATATACGTGAGTTGGCTTTTTTCCTTTTCACGGGTTTTATGCTGTTCCAGACGGCAATCTAGCTTAGCCTTCGACTTCGGCTTTTCCCTACCC
>NC_051408.1:13549896-13550419 GCF_015228065.2 Penaeus monodon
ATCTGCCACGTGGCGTTCCTTCGACCATCGACTTTTCTCAATTTTTCTCGATTCTGTGTCATTCCGATTCCCGACATGGCGTTGGCTTTGGCTTCGACCTCGACTTTTACCGTTTACGCAACTGTGCATTGGGTAATTTCTGGTGTTAGCTGGAAAATTCTCGCGCATTCACGATCAAAAGCTGGATCGTGTGAAGCCCATAAATCCAAGGGACTTTAAAGATGTTTAACAGGTTACCGTATTGTCGCACTTATCATTTATTCATATACTTTGTATGATCATCTTTATCACCATTTTTTTTTTTTAATTTCTCTCCGTCACTTCATTCTTCTTCATCTTTTTCTTGCTCAGTTCTTTACATTTGTCAACATCTGGACTATTATTCTGCTCTTTTTCACTTTGCCCTTTACTCTATTCTTTCCCTTCCTCTCTTCCACTTTCCTCTTTGTTTTTATTATTACTTATCTCATGCTATTTGGTCTTATTCTCCCTATCTTGTAAAATATGCTCTGTTTTTTTTCTG
>NC_051408.1:13550521-13550814 GCF_015228065.2 Penaeus monodon
CGTTTTCTCTTTTCTTTTCTTTCTTTTTCTCTTTTCTCCCTTCTTTTCATTCTCCTTTATATTTCCCTTTTTCTTTTATTTTTCCTTCTATCGTTGTAATTTCCTTTCGTTCTCCGTCTTCTTTAATTTTTCCTCTTCTTTTTCCTTCTTCTTTCCCTTTTATTTCGTCCATCCTGTCTCTCATGTTACCCTAAAGCTTCCCCCCGAGACTGACATGCTAATATTTATATCCAAGTCAGGCAGCCACGTGGATGTTATGTCAGTTAAAATATTCAGTCTCTCTATTTTTCTTT
>NC_051408.1:13551105-13551841 GCF_015228065.2 Penaeus monodon
TGCATTCCTACCGGAAGACTTAAATCCCCTTCATATCAAACCTGTTATTGCAGAAGAAATCTCATGTTTTCCCTCACTCTCCCTCTCCCAGCTCCTCTTCTCTCTCTTCTCTTCCCTCATCCACTCATCTTCCTTCCTTCCTTTACCATCTCCCTTCCCCTCAACTAGCCATTTTCCTTCACCTATGTTCACCCTCATAGCTCTCCCTTCCGCTCATTTCTCCTTTCACTCACCCTTTCCCCGTTTTACCTTCTCCCCTTCATCTCCCCTATTCCCCCACCCTTTCCCTCATTCTCTCATCTCCTTATACTCACACATTTCCCCCCACTCCCCTCACCCACTCATTTATTCCCCCTCCTCCTATCCACTCATCTCTCCCCTTTCCTCATGCTCACCCATCCTCCCTCTCCCCTCACCCACTCATTAATTCCCTCTTCTCCTATCCACTTATCTCTCTCCTCTCCTTATACCCACCCATTCCCCCTCACTCACCCATCTCCCCCTCTCCCCTCACGTACTTATCCCCCCCTCTCCCCTCGCCCATCCAACTTCTGTTCCTGCCTACGCATTCCCCTCTTCTCCCCCTTCCCTTCCCCTCGTCAACCCTGCCAGAAGATAGAGTAATTACACAGATGAAATACAATTATCGTATTTATTGGCACTTAAGGGAATCAATCATGTTGATGTATAGTTCGGGGATGCTCTTGCCCTCCTCTCTTTCTTGCCACTGGTTACA
>NC_051408.1:13552059-13552223 GCF_015228065.2 Penaeus monodon
ATTCCCTCTACCTCTTTCATTATGTCATTTTTTCTTTCTTTTCCGTGTCTCTCTGGGAGGTTGGGGGAGGGAGCGAAAGAGCTTTGGGGCAAGGGGGAGAGGGGTGAGGGGTAAGGGGCGAGGAGGAAGGTGGGTAAAAAGCTTAGGGCGACGGGCAGCAAAAG
>NC_051408.1:13552361-13552538 GCF_015228065.2 Penaeus monodon
CGCCTGTTACCAGGACCGGAATTAAAACACAGAATCATATTGATCGTTATGGCTCCAAGGGCCGCTGCCATAATAAGGGTGGCGGGTGTGAATGGGTGGGCGGGTGGCAGGCGTTGGTTCAAAGGTCACGGGTCATAAGAGCAGGTGGAAGGTCACACGTGGATGCATATATGTGTG
>NC_051408.1:13552690-13552933 GCF_015228065.2 Penaeus monodon
AAGAAAGAGCGAGCGAAACAAGAGATTTTTTTTCCAAAACCCTCTGTGTAGAAAGTTCCCTTCCCTCCCGTTTTTGACGAATATGCTGCAGAGTAAAATGCAAGGGGAAACTGTTTCTTTTTCAACTCATTCTCTGTCGTCAATTTCCAGTTGTTTTCACCCTCTTACCAATATTTCTAATATTTGTGAACATTTCCTGTATAAGTTGTCTGATCAGGAAAAATTGTTAATCTAACAGTCTCG
>NC_051408.1:13553240-13553928 GCF_015228065.2 Penaeus monodon
TAGCCTTTTCACCATTTTCCTACCTTTTACTTTTACGTTTACCTTTTTCCAAGACCTGGTTCCCCACCGATGTAGCCCGGGGTCCCCTAGGGATAAAATTAGGGATCCCTGAGATAAATTAAGAATTTTCGTGTAGCCTGCGTAGAATGTGTAATATCTTTCTTCGAGGCTTCCTAAGTACATTTCCTAAATTCATGACTATTTTCAGAATATTGCCGGTATTGAATTTCCTACTCAGTTATGCCCGCTTTTCCATTTATATAGAAAACTGTAGTAAGAGTAGGCTGGTAAGGAATAACAACGGCTTATTGGGTAGATACATCCTTCAAAGGCCTGGGTTCGTTGGAAAAATTAACATAGACAAAAGGGGTCCTCAGTGGTAAAAAGATTAGGGACCAGTACCCTCGCCTTTTCTTTGCCACACTAAGTAAAGTTTTCTGGAACTCATCCATCACTCTCCCTTTCACCATACCTATTAACAAGCCCTCTTCTCATTATCTCCCTCATCTACCGTTATCGTTTATTTCATCTCCCATTTCATCACCCTTCCGCCCTCTTCCTCTCGTAAATAGGTGTACCTTTTCTCCCCTCCATTGCGCCCTTCCCTCGGACATGTAATGTGTGTGACATTGTTTTGTCGGCCAGACGTCTCGTTCCTCGCTGTTCTTGCCTCCCTTAATCTTTTCCG
>NC_051408.1:13554241-13554496 GCF_015228065.2 Penaeus monodon
CCCTTTTTTCCTTTTTCCTCTCCTTTTCCCACGTCCTCCATCACATTTGATCTTCTGCGCTTCACACTTCTCCTTCACTCCGTCTAAGCCTGTGTCCTTTAATTATCTGCTTTCTCTTTGATCTCCTCTTCTCATGAGCGCAGTACACGCTCGTGAGTATGTAGCCATCTCATTTCCTCGCCAGTCTAAGTACATGTTAATTAATGGGAGCCTTTTCCTACGTCTCTGGAAAATTACATTTTTTTAAGTGGTTAA
>NC_051408.1:13555095-13555456 GCF_015228065.2 Penaeus monodon
TTCTGAACGCCGGCTGGAGAGGCCGAGGAGCGTGTGAAGAACGGCCAGGGGACCTTCTTTGATCTTAAACGCCGAGAGGTTAACCTTATCTCTCTTGGATCAGCCGTTGCGTTGTAGCGAATGGTCAACTTTTTGTTAAATCGTTGGAGTCGTGGCACGTGGACTAGGCTCACGGATCAGCCACAACACGGAAGCAGAGATAGGCAATTACTTATAAAAAAACGGGGATTGGTGGTATATCCCTTTCTTGTCCCTTAGGCATTTTTACACCTTCAATTTTTAAATTTTGAAAATCTCATACATTTGCCCATTTTATACAGCAGGAAGGAAAGCGTAGGGGAAGAATACTATGGGGCCTTTT
>NC_051408.1:13555546-13555628 GCF_015228065.2 Penaeus monodon
CAGCAGCGCTCACTAGCGGCGGACATACAGACATGGGGCATACGATTTTTGTGGGGAAAACAAAAGGTAGCAAAATCGGGGG
>NC_051408.1:13555710-13556007 GCF_015228065.2 Penaeus monodon
GAAAAGGCTGGGGGAAACCGTCTGGAGAAGCCCCGGTCGTCGCCCCCTGCGTTGGCTCCCCGTCTGTTCTCCCTCCTGGGGACCTCGAACCCCCCCAAACCCCAGCTGGTGCGAACCCCCGCGCCGACAGGGGGTTTGGAAAAACAAGCTAGGCCAGTAGTAGCTGACTCGCGTGATCCACGTTCGGGGTGGATTGCAGGCGGGTTGCAGTAATGAGCGTTTTCCCGTACCGAAGCCACAGTGTATAAAGAATCCGGGGGGCCCACGGCGCAAAGGGCATCTTTCTAAGAGATCAGA
>NC_051408.1:13556085-13556572 GCF_015228065.2 Penaeus monodon
CTAAACCACCTCCCCCCAGGCGACCCCGCCCGGTGAGCAGCCAGACAGAGGTCATCACGTCCCGTGACTGCACTCTACCCCTGGCGGGTACCGAAAGGTTTGCGCTGGCGGCCCCGAGGACATCGTGAGTAGTAGGCGGCTTCATTTGAGAATGGGTTTGATGCACGAAAGCATCTTAATCCGTCTCCCGGGTTGTAGAGAGACTCCTGATTAAATGAGGAGAGCGAAGGGATGTTCGCCTGGGGACCATGCGGAGTACCGGTGGACGTCCTGGAGGCGCATGCCGGGTGGAACGCCAGGGGGGCATCATGGAAATGCTCTGCCTGGATAGGACCATACACCGCAACCAAGCATAAGGTAAACAAGGTACTGACCTCGCTACACATCAACGGTTGGTTTTATCTTATTGTACCCCCCTTTACAAACAACCGTTCTTTAGATGTGCCCAATTACAAACATTCTTAAAAAATGATAAAACGGACCGTTT
>NC_051408.1:13556611-13560643 GCF_015228065.2 Penaeus monodon
TTAATAGGTTGAAAAAGCCCAAGTAAAAGTACATTCAGTGGGTCGTCTACATCTGACTCCACTTTTGGCAGGGGCCCTCAACCCATAGGATTTTACAACCGACACTCACATCATTTCGGAAGGGTAAAATTTTTTGGCCATAAAACCCTATGTTTTTTTTGATTAAAAATGTTTGAGGATGTACACCTGGCCCTACTTTTTAATAATGCGAGGGGGCCCAACCATCTGGAAGAAAAACCCACCTCCCTTACCTGGTCCCTGCTTTTCTTAATACAAAAAACCCAAATGGTAATTGGGCGTGGCTTTCGTCTTGCGGTCAACCGCTTCCATTTATCTTTTTTCACCCTTGAGTACCAGTGACCGCGGCATCCCTGGCAGCAATGAGGTCAAAATGACGACCCCAATGTGACGGCACGGTTGGTGATTCGTATGCCAATGGGAAAGGTGCATTCACGCCCTGTGAGAAGGTAGAGGGGTTTGGGTTACAAACACTTCGATGAAAAGCGGAATTAATTGCCAACTACATATTCGATTGCTGCTCCAACTTTGCGGATCATTCTCGCACAAACTCGAAGCAGCCTTAAATAACAGGGTTTTTGCAGCGTTGGACTAAGCCATTAATAGGGGGGGTGTATGGCGTTGGTCCCTAGTTTTGATCCCCAAAAAGGTTACAGACCCACGGAAATACTCCCCCGTGAATTTCCCCTTGACTGATAAGAGTTGAGGAGGCCCCCAAACAAAGGACATAGGGGCGATTTAGGCATCAGCAAGGGTGTGGGCTTCCTACACCCAAAGGGAAACCAAATTTTACAAACCTGGTCAGCTGTCTATGATACCAAGAAAAATTATCCCCTTACTGCAGGGGGAAGCTCTATTAAAAGCGACTGATACGCGCCGAAGGGGGGTTGCAAGGGGAGTGGCGCCGGTGTTGCTCTCGCGACCCCTTCTTCGCTGGAAATTTGCACAAGACTGGACTACTCTCCAAAAAAGCAAAGCATTGGGGAACCAGTAAAATCTTGAGCCCTTTTAAAGTGGGGTCACACCGGGTGACTCCCGTGCTGTACGTGTAAAATCTTCAGGGCCCGCGTTTCAAAACTTTAGGTGGCAATACTAGCGGTAAAACCTGAAGGGATGTTCTTACTGAAAAGCACCCACCCTTTTAGTTCAAATCGTCCAGTAAGCGGAATCCTTGCTCGGGAAAACCTTTCCTTAAAGGAACTTATCAAACCCCGGGCAAATTGGTCCCCCAGTTGAAAGCCCCTGAAGGCTAGCGGGTCGACATTTGTGGGTAATTGCTGCAACGGCACGTGACAAAAGTCGGGGCGGCATGTATAGTCCCTGCTTATAAACAATCTTGCAATCGTAAGATGCAATCTCATGACTCCCCCTAGACATGGAGCGGAGGGTTTGGGCCTTTTGAAAATAAACTTTAGGGGACGATGGTCCGTATATACCTCGAAGGGCCCCCATACAAATCATTAAAAGACGTATGGCCTTAAGCAGTGCTTGGGGCAGTCCCCAAATCCCTTTATCTCAGGCCCACGCAATTAGGGGCGAAGTACGCCCCCATGAGGAATACCGTCCCCCCTTCGTATGAGGCAGGCACCTCAGCAACGCCGAGGCATCGGAAGGCGAAAGGGAGATCGAAATCGGTTTTCGTTACAGGTGCACTGACAAGAGCCTCTTAAAATTTTTCAAATGCTTTTGATGAATATTAGTCCATGAACTTAGCCCTTTGGGCGGTGAGAGATGTTAAGGGGGGCAGGATGGGTCGAATCCCCTTCAAGTTGCGTCTAAAAAGCCGCTTGCCCCCAGGAAGCTGCAAACCCTCTTTTACGCTGGTGGAGTCTGCATTCATTTTTGCCTCACCTTCGCGGGTTTGGGGCCCCCCCTTCGGCAAAAAAAAAACAAACCAAGTGCTTTTTTGCTATCCTAGCAAAACAAATTTTGCGACATTCAATTTAAAACCAGCTCCTTTTTTAAAGCCGGGTCTCTGCCGATCGCTTGTGCGTGTTTTAAAAACGAGGGAATGGAGACCACACATCAAGATAGGGCCCGGGAGTTACCTAAGGTAGGTGACAGAGAAGTTACAACGCTGGTACGTAGCACCCGCCGTCTTCAACCCATAAGGGGATTTCCCCGAACTCCACAGTGCAGCACCCTCTGAAAAGCGGTTTGGGGGATCCGACGGCGTCAGCTCGAACCCAAAAACTGACCTGGCATCAAGAATGAAATATCTTACTCTTGCCCAACGTATCTATTTAAATCCCCATGCGAGGAAGGGGTAAAAATCATTGTGGTGACAGCATTAATCTGCGAAAATCTACGCGAATCGATGGCGCCACACGCTTCTCCCAGAAAATATTGGAGATAACCAGGAGAGGTGGGGTGGTTCTATCACGCCACTATCCAGCATCTTCTACACCCCCTCTGATAATCTGCTTGAAATTTGGGGTTTGTCCCATCCCCGTATAATAGGTTGTGCACATGTGGGTATTGAAGGGAGATGCCGGGGTACTCCCACTTCTGACTTCTTCCATCAAGAGTGACTGGTGTGACTGCAACAGTGCCAGCAAGGGGATCATCTGTAAGCTGGAAAGGTGATTTAGGGCGGGCAACTGCCCTGGGGGTCGTTGTCATCTGTCAACTGGTGCAGTCTTCCTGTAAATCTCTGCCGCAACCTGAGGGAACTCGCTAATAGGGGTTACTACCCAGAGAAAGCTCCCATTGCGTAACTTCACTGCTTTTGACCCCGGTTACAACCCATAATTATGATGTTTGGTCTTTCGCAAAGAGACCTTGGGATTAGAAATCTCGAATTTCCCCCTTTCCAAAACACGCATCGGGAATACTCCGTTGCGGGGACGAATTTACCAGAGTGGGCGGACATTACAGTTTTCCCTTTTTTGACCGGTAAGGGAGGACTTCCCAAAGGGAGCGTAAAAATTTAAAAATTTCCCCACGTTTACCTTACTGCCAGCACACGAGTGGGGGGGAATCGTAAAAGGATGGTAATCTAGTTCCCCAAATTTCAGAAAAAAATAGTGGCCTGCTATTTGGAAAGGTGAATGAGGGAAACGCTAAGAAAGTCGATACCATTTTAAGAATCACCCGGGAAAAAGACAATCTTTGAATACGAGAAGCGATGTATGCTCTCTCCCCCGAGGAATGCCCACCATGATGTCCTTCTTCAATGGTATGGAGACCTTGACCGAATCCCCAAGAGTCGAGCGCACGCCCCGAGACAAGGTGAAGCCCAATATAGCCCAGTATTTTATCAGCGAGACTGAATACCCGGGTTTTGAAGCACTTAGCCCCGCCGCCATACACAGTTTGTCATGGGCCCCCCGGTTTAAAACCTTTCCCGGGGTGGCCTGGGTCTCACTCGTGTTCCCCTGTGGTTTGGCGACCTGCAGTGTTTAAAGTACTGACCTGGAGGACCCGTCGAATTCTGAGCCCGAGGGGGTGGGCCACCCGTCCCGGGCCCGTGGAAAGGGGCAGTTAAGACGGGAAAGGCCTGCGCGTGACATGCCCGCAACCCTGCCCCCTTTGGTTTTCCCGGCATTGTATGTCGCTGGGCCCAAAAACCCGTGAAAGCGCAATCGGTTTAGTGACAGGGGGTCCTGTCCTCTAAACCTGGCGGCTGCTGCAGCCACAGGTAGCGGCGTGTGGGTCCCCCAAAGGTGCACGTGTAGCTGGGCCCAAAAAACAGCTTATTGCCTTAGCAGCAATGTACACAATGGAGGTCATCACAGCCACTAGAAAATCTGAAAGGGAAGGGGGTAAAAACCCGCTAGAAAACTCGCCTTATGAGACATGTTGGTTCCCCTTTTGGAGGGGAATCCCCAGCTCCCAAGTCAGCCCTTTGACCCAAGTAGGAAAACCCGGGGGTCTGATCATCTTCATGGACTTCCCTTTTCAAAAGGGGTAAAGAAGTCGTTTTGCAGCTTTGTACCACGGAACTTCGCGAAAAAGGTCTTAAAGTGGGCCAGCTGAATAGATCAAACTGTGGAGAGTTTAAAATAACTCGCA
>NC_051408.1:13560705-13560880 GCF_015228065.2 Penaeus monodon
CGCCGTAACCAGCTCTTAAACCGGTTTATGCATGACTCGGGAGTGGGCGAGCCTCAAATAAGGGGTTGGCAGCGTTAGTCTGCCTGGGGAAAGGGGAATTCGCATGAGAAACGTTTTTCCGCAGGGTCGATGCCGCGTGCCCCGGGGCGTACCTGGTTATCTGGGGAAAAAAACA
>NC_051408.1:13560981-13562064 GCF_015228065.2 Penaeus monodon
AAACGCTTGTTAATTATCTAACCCCTTTTTCTTATCCTTTCCCTCACGGGGGTTGCCACCACCCGGGGCGTCACTCAGCCTGTTAAGTTGCCGATAGGTTTGTATCGCGCAGGGTTTTATTATGAGTGAAACATTTAAAAAAATATATTAAATTTGTCCTTTCATCTCAGCGCAACATCGCAACTTCCTGGTGCTAATATTGAAAAGGGTTAACGGGATATCACAGAGTTCCCCTTTAGGGCCCCTCACTATCTTCCCTACAGCCTGACCCGATTTTTATCCGATCACCCTCATTTTACTCCCCTGGGTTTGCAAAACCCGCTGCGCGTAGTGGTGGGCATCATAAAAAAAAATTACAAAAAAGAAATCCCCATTCGTGCGTTTCAAGGCTATGTTCTATCACGGCGCGGAGGACCACTTGAGGAATACAAAACGAGATGAAAAGAATGAAAAAATAAGACACGTTTAAACGAAATCTACGACACCGTAATATGTAACAAATGGCAACGTTTCAGCAAAGGTTACCAAAAGTATTGAATCACGCTTCTTCCGCACCATTTTCACGGAAGCCGTCGCCCAAACACGTCAACCCCCGATTACCCCAGAGGGGGCACTTTCAATGACATGATTAAATAAATCCCACACCCAATCCTAAGGTCCGTTTTCAAATTATTTAATCCATGCAGAAAAACTGTTTCCTGCGTTGGGGCTTGGTATGGGGTTTTTACAGAAAAAAAAAACGTCTGAATAAACCGACGGCCGCCAAATTTACGGGTAGCGAATGGCTACAACTGTTTTTTAGTTCATCGTTGGAGCCGTGGCACGTCGACTAGGCATCAGGATCAGCCACAACACGGCAAGCAGTATGATAGGGAATTACTTATAAAACAGACTTGTGTGTGATTAAAACCATTTTTGTACCTTTGGCATTTTCCACCTTCAATTCTTTAAATTTTGAAATCTCATAATTTTTCCCAATTATACAGCAGAGTAAGGGAATAGCGTAGGGGAATGAAAATCAGAGTATTAAAATTGAAATAAAAACAAAATGCGGAACACGAAAAACAAGAACTTTAAAATTTT
>NC_051408.1:13562093-13562200 GCF_015228065.2 Penaeus monodon
TATAGCAGCGTCACTAGCGGCCGGACATCACAGGGCACTGGGGATACAGATTATTTCCGGAAAACATCACAGGTAGCACAATAGGGGGGGAGAAGGAAAATAAAATA
>NC_051408.1:13562265-13562551 GCF_015228065.2 Penaeus monodon
CCGGGGAAAAGGCTGGGGAACCCTTGGAGAAGCCCGGTCGTCGCCGTGTGTTTGGGCCCCCTGCTGCCTCCTCCCTCCTGCGACCTCGAACGCCAACCCCCGTGGGGAAACCACCCGACGAAGGTGGGTTGGCAAACAAGTAGGGCCCGTATACTGATCGTCGCGATCCACGCTCGGGGGGGATTGCGGCAGGTTGCAGTAAAAAGAGCGTTTCTCCGACCGAAGCCCAGTGTATAAATATCCCTGGGGTCCACGGCAGCAATAGCACGTTCAACGTAGATCAGAT
>NC_051408.1:13563213-13563286 GCF_015228065.2 Penaeus monodon
TATTTCTCCGAAATTAACTTAATGGTTCCCCCGTGCATTGTGAAAGGGATTCCCCGACGTGTGATACTGGGAA
>NC_051408.1:13563519-13563589 GCF_015228065.2 Penaeus monodon
GTAGCTAGAAAGATAGATGGAAAAGACGGTGTGAAATTAAAGGAGAATTAAAAGAGACGTTGTGATAGGT
>NC_051408.1:13563673-13563811 GCF_015228065.2 Penaeus monodon
GGGGAGAGAGAGAGGATACTTTTTCTCGCTACATACCTAAATATATTTAGATTTTTCCATTCTCTGTCATCAAAAATAATGAAAACTTACATCGCAATATAATGCATAAAGAGAAAGTTAGATGATAAAGAGTGTTAA
>NC_051408.1:13564771-13565088 GCF_015228065.2 Penaeus monodon
CCCCCCCCCCCTTCTCCTCCACTTTTTCCCCTCTTTTCCCATTCTTCCTTCTCTTCCCTCTTTCCCCTTCCCCCTTCTCCTTCCCTGCCATCAGGCCTTGTAATACATAACGTTTTGATGTCAGAACAACATAGAGGTCATTACATGAAATAGAAATACTAATAGTAGCATTACCAGTGATCATCGACTTCTGCCGTCTTCCCCACCCCGTCTCCCCTCTTCCGGCCCCCCTTTTCCCCTTTCCTCCCCGTCTCTCCCCCTTTCCTCTCCATTTCTCTCCTCGTTTAACTTTTGGTGGATTTCAATTACCCCCCACC
>NC_051408.1:13565302-13565488 GCF_015228065.2 Penaeus monodon
GTTATATTTTAATTACTTCTTCTTTTAGTATTCCTCTCCTGCTATATCATGCTATTAATCATTCACTCAGTCCTCTCTTTCTTCCGTTTCCTAATTTAGCGTTTAGTTACTATTTTTTCCCTCTTTATATTTATCGTATTTCAATCATCTAACCGTTTCTTTCCGGTCTGCTTTGGAGCTTAACTA
>NC_051408.1:13566402-13566542 GCF_015228065.2 Penaeus monodon
AACGAATTATCGTAATTCTCCTTCGTATTGGCAATAATAGGAGCGCAGGTGCCTGATAATCTGTATAAAACTGGGGGCAAAATTTACAGCGTTTGGGAGAAGTCGTTAAAAGTAATAATTAATGCAAATTCCTGTACCGC
>NC_051408.1:13566962-13567099 GCF_015228065.2 Penaeus monodon
CCATCCATCGGAAGCGCGACGTCCACTGTGAATGGGACTTTGGAACCAATAGAACCGATCGCTTGCGCGTCGAACCGGCGGAACAGGGGCGGAACTCGGCTAGAGGAACCGCTATTGGATATCACTCGAACGCGTGT
>NC_051408.1:13567134-13567219 GCF_015228065.2 Penaeus monodon
GCCGTCAAATGCGTGCGCTGTTATCTATAGGTTCTCTTATCGTCTTCCTCTCCCTTCTTCTCTCTCTCCCCACTCGCTGATTTCC
>NC_051408.1:13567382-13567693 GCF_015228065.2 Penaeus monodon
ATATGGCCGTCTACCTGTTTGTTTGTTTGTCTCTCTTTTTCTCTTCTTGCCCATACACATTGTTTCATTCTTACTCCCTCTCTCACCCCATTCTTCTTTTCCTCTCCCTCCCTCTCATTCTCTCCCGTTCTCTCTCTGTCCTCTTAACCTCCCTTTTCTTCACTGTCTCTACTTCCTACTCTTTTCTTTCGCCTCCTTCCCTCTCCTTTTCTTCCGTCCCCTTGTCCTCACTCTTTTTCCCTTGTTCTCTCCAGTTCCTATTCCCCCCTCTCCTTCTCTCCTGTTCCCTCTCTTTTTTTCTAATTCTCACT
>NC_051408.1:13567970-13568089 GCF_015228065.2 Penaeus monodon
CATCCACGCTATATGAATCACACGCCTTGTTCGACCTGTCTTCATCTCCCTTCGCCGACACTATTGTCTCGCTGTGACCACAACGCCCCTTCTCGCAGTTCACTCGCTCCCCGTAGTAA
>NC_051408.1:13568305-13568485 GCF_015228065.2 Penaeus monodon
ATATTTCCTACCACCTTTTCTTTACATTTCTCCTTTTTTTCTTCTCGTTCTATTCTGTGTCTTTCCTATCTCTTTCCCTTTTCCCATGTCTTTTCATCCCTATCCTTCGATTTTTTTCTCTATTTCCTCTTTATTCCCTGCCGCCTGTGTCCTCTCCCTCATTTTAAAATTTTTTTATAC
>NC_051408.1:13568579-13568666 GCF_015228065.2 Penaeus monodon
ACTCTCGGCGTTATCAGCGTTATCTCCCCTAACCGGTGCGTCGTTGTCCAAGCCATATTGCCAATAGTAAGCGATCAAGCACCTACC
>NC_051408.1:13569279-13569347 GCF_015228065.2 Penaeus monodon
ATTTTTTTTTTACTATTTTATCTTTTTCTCTCAAAAGAAAAGAAATAACCAACAAAAACACGATATGT
>NC_051408.1:13570294-13570747 GCF_015228065.2 Penaeus monodon
TCCGGGCTCACTTTTTTCTCTTTGATATTTTGGTAAACAATTTTCCAAGTTTTGCATAAATCTCGTACAAGTTCGAAAGCTCACTGAAGCCCGTGATATCTCCCCAAAGCTCGCGAAAGACGGAATCTCGTAGAATCTCACGATTGTAAATATCCCGACCATATTACGTTGTATTCTAAATTCAATACAGTATCACCAAATCCTGTTCAAAGTGTGTGGTTCATCGAATCCCGTCTGTCTTGTGAATCTGTTCAATTCTTTGCAAATCTTGTAGACTCCCCGATCCTCGTTAAATCTCTTTGAACTACTACAAGGCTTCGGAAAATTGCGCTGAATAGCATAAAATCACTCGAAACCTCGCTGAATCTCGTCGAATCTCACAATGTGCTCAGAAACTCGTAAATCTCCCAAAATCTCGCCGAATCTCGCAGGATCTCTAAAGAAATATATCTC
>NC_051408.1:13570781-13570917 GCF_015228065.2 Penaeus monodon
TATCTAAAAATCTCGATAAATTTAGCAAAACCTTTCCAAATCTCGCAGAATCTCACACCTCCCCCCCTCTTCCCCCCTCAAATAAACATTATAATTTTTTTTTTAATAAATAAAACAAAACTCGCCCAAACTCGTA
>NC_051408.1:13570959-13571242 GCF_015228065.2 Penaeus monodon
ACTCGCCCAAACTCGTAAAACCTCGCGGACTCTCGCCCAAGCCCCGCTGAAGAACGAGACGCCTCGCCCTCTTCACTAGACGGACATGAGACGTTCATCAGAGCAGTCAGAACCTCCTCCCCATGGCGCGCTGTTCTTGAGGCCTCGCGGGCGCTCCTTCCGAGATCATGAACAATGGCGCCACGAGCAAATAAAGTCTTTAAAGCTGTCTTGTCTGACGAGGACGGGATGGAAGCAATATACGCGTGATGGATGGGCGGGAAGGGGCGTGTGGCGCGGGCTC
>NC_051408.1:13571338-13571609 GCF_015228065.2 Penaeus monodon
CGGTTGTGTTGGTATGTTCATGGGCCCGTGTTACTTGTCAAAATAAGACTGAATATTTTTTTTTTACTCTGTGCATGCTTATGTTTCTGAAAATTCGTGCACGTGTGTTGTGATAAAAGAACTCCGTTTAATCCGCAAAAAAGCAATATTTCCCACAAAAATGCAGGTAAAAAGCGAAAAGCATTAATGGCTTCTGATGAGCTTTCAGAAGATAATGCTGGAATAAACGAGAGAATTCATTTGCTTGACATTCCCAACATTAGCCGACCTC
>NC_051408.1:13572107-13572792 GCF_015228065.2 Penaeus monodon
GTTTATAAATTTAGGATATCAAAACTACTATTAATCTTGCCATGAAATCGTATATTACAGAATTGTAATAGTTTGTTATGAATGTAAATGTTGTGTTTAGAAGCAAGATTTGATTTAACGTTAAGAGACAGGAAGACATTTTTGGACGGCTGAATACAGATCTGATATTTAAAGATCGAATTTGTGAATGCTGTCAACACTACGTTACACTGCAATTTGCATCGAGGTCAATTGTGAATTTATTTTGTAGAGGTTCCTGTGACTAAGGATATTGCAGAAGAATATGTCTTGGTGAGTAAAATAACACGCGTTTTAGTGAATCTAAAATGAAAAATTGTGATTGATAATTATGTGCTCTTTGTATTTAACCAAAAGGCTTATGAAAGAAATTTTAATAATGTCACGTTGGTCATATACTGTGTAGGAATAGTGAAAATAACTTGTGGATCTGTTGTGTTGATTAATATTTGCTAAATATAACAACGTTTAATGATGATATGTTTGAAAACTCTTTGATTATTGTGTAGGAAAGTTAATGTTGATATGTTGCTACTGAAAGCTAATTTGAAGGAATCTTGTCTGATTATTGTAGAAACATTAACCTGCACTGTAAGCTGGAGAGAGAAATAAGGGACAGTGGCAACAATCTTTAAGAATTTTATAAAGACAAGAAGGGCGCTTAAAT
>NC_051408.1:13573273-13573599 GCF_015228065.2 Penaeus monodon
TCGCACCATATCTACGTATACGTTCGCATAACGAGACCAGGGGACACCGCCAAATCTGGAAAATTAAAATCGCAATTTACGACATAATATCTCGAACCTACGTGACTGCCTGTTATAAATAGTGTTCATAAAAGGAATTCTTACATAAAGTCTTCATCAAGTCTCCTGCCTTTTAGCATCGGTGCTTGCGTGCTCGAGTCCGCCTGCAACGTGCAACTGCTCGTCCCTCGATTACCTTAACCAATAAACTATAGATTTGGCGTTGAGCTCGGGAGGGAGTTAACCGTTAAGTTAATTTTTTTCTGTGTGTGGGTTACGTGTATGTT
>NC_051408.1:13573707-13573885 GCF_015228065.2 Penaeus monodon
CATTATTGAAATTATGAGGCATTGTCGTTTCCGACAAACAGTCAAATAAAATATAGACAATATAAACTAATTTACAACAAAATATCAGGTCTTAGAACAAACATAACGACAAAAACACCATCCAGCTTAAAAGGAAAACTGACATATTCTTAAACTACACAGCAACAGGCTTTAAAGT
>NC_051408.1:13573922-13574058 GCF_015228065.2 Penaeus monodon
CATTACTTTACTGCCCTTTGGTACCAAAAATCGCACATACCCGAACAATGGCTATTTTCACCGGCTGTCAGTCATCTTTTGAGTGGGTGGAATGCAATTCAGTATTGAGAGAAAAAGAATGATTTTTTCACAAACA
>NC_051408.1:13574126-13574297 GCF_015228065.2 Penaeus monodon
AACGCGGGGGTACTTTTTCTTCGTTTTACTTTTTTCAAAAGGATTTTTCATTTTTTTTTCAACCACGTTCAAAAAAGTGGTTGGCTAGCTCTACCAAAGTCACATGCCAGGAAGTCACGACAGGTATTAGATGTGCGAGCAAAAACACGGAATGGAATTCATTCGTATCCC
>NC_051408.1:13575549-13575634 GCF_015228065.2 Penaeus monodon
CACTGATGTTGTTTGTGGATTGTTTTACATTATGATATGAATCTCCTTCTTCTCTTAGTACAGTGTGTCAGGCGTGCGAAATACA
>NC_051408.1:13576089-13576266 GCF_015228065.2 Penaeus monodon
ATAATACTACACATTCGAACCCACTTTTCATTTATAGAAATATTAGAAATGGTTTGAGTTTGACAGTTTCATCAATTATGCTCGTGAATTGAAAAGCGTATTTTTAAGTGAAAATGGCAATGAAGAAGCAGCCATCCATCATTCATTAAAAATGAATTTTTCATTTGATTTTTTCAG
>NC_051408.1:13576578-13576835 GCF_015228065.2 Penaeus monodon
CAAAAAACAAGCGGTTGCAATAACGTACATGCGTTAGAGGAATAATAAGAATAACCAGAAGGATGAAAAATAAAACCTGAAAAATAGTATCATTCATTTGTTTGTACTGCAAGTTGCAAGAGATCGTTTTCAGTTCGGTCTCATGAGCAACAGAGCAAGAAATTCATCTGAAGGAAAAGCGATAACTTGGCTTGGGTCATAAGTCTTGTTCAAAACAATTCAGGTCAGAAATGGGTTATGGCAACACGAAATGATAC
>NC_051408.1:13577351-13577888 GCF_015228065.2 Penaeus monodon
ATGGCCATTGATTTAATGGACATAAATCGTGCGATATATTGGTCTCTTTTGGAAAGTTACTTCCATTAACGATCCTTTGGAGCAGAGGAAGAAGACAAAAAGACGATAAAAAAGAAAAAAAAAATAGACAAACGTAACAAAAGAAAAAAAAAAATAAGGGAAATACATATGTGGAGGAGGATAGGAGGATAATGAAGAAGATGAAAGAAAGAAGAAAAAGAAAATGGAACCGAATTCAAAGAGAGAGAAAGAAAGAAACAAAAAAAAACTGTACGAAAAACAAAACAAAAACAAAAGCAAAACAAAGATAAGACGATAGAGATGAAAAATCAAGATAATTTCCATCTACTCTTCTCCATCTATTTTTTTTCTTCCTTAATCTCTGTCAAAATAAAAACATCTATGAGCTTTCAGAAAAATAAACTTTTGAAGTCTCGAATTTTGCATGGCGGAGTACCAGAGAGGATGGCGTCTTCTTGATAATGAAGTTTATTTATAGTTTATCGAAGAGGATGAAGTTTCCAACAAGATGTCAGA
>NC_051408.1:13578371-13578757 GCF_015228065.2 Penaeus monodon
ACCCTTGTTATGGCACGAAATTCCTTTTAAATTTTGCCAATACAATACATCACATCTATTCATATTTTTCGCTTTGCAGGTTTCTTCAAGAATGAAATTGACAAATGTTACGTCACAAACAAGAAAGCGCTTAGGAATTTTTAATGTTGCTATTGGTAAAAAAATGAAATAAAATTTTATGTTATGTAAGATACGCAATGAGCGGGTAAAATAAAGGAGAGTGGTGGTATTAGCGACTTTTTTTCTTTTTTTGGTAAAATTGGAAAGGAATTATTTATTCCTTAAAGTTTTAACATCCTTTTGATTTATATTTATTCTTACGGCTCCTGATCACAACGCACGCACAAACACAAGCATACACACGCCATAATCAAACGCACATGTGA
>NC_051408.1:13579210-13579897 GCF_015228065.2 Penaeus monodon
TTTCAGGCTCGTCATTTATCACGGCCTTTGTATACCGTCACCTCCACTCCGTCTCGATTTTTCAAACCCTTGCTGTCATGAACGTTGAGAGTTTCAGTTCAGGAAAACACTCGCACTCATGAGCTTTTATGGGAATCGGAAAATAGTGGAGAGTTTTAGTTCGAGAAAAAAAATTAGAAAAACATTTAGAGCTTAAGCCTTTGGTGAGCTTCCATTGGAAAATGTGAGAGGTTGATTAAAATTAGAATTTAAGTGAAAACATTCGGTGCTTCAGCCTGTCATGAACTTCCATGGGAATTAGGAACTGTCCTGCAAATGTAACCGTAACTATACCAGGGGAAGAAAATGCATTACGTGGAAATAACTAGTGTGTGGAAGATATAGAATGTGTGTAAACGTAAAGATTAATATGAAAGAGCCAATAACAGGAAATGATGCGTACAAGTCTGGGGAAAATTTGTAAGACATACAAAAGGAAAAAGTAATTTTTATGGCTATTTTAATATTTCTGTTTCCTTTTTTCCAACGTAGAATTCTTGCTTTTTTTCTCTTTAACAAAAGAACCAGGATCTCTCTTCATTTTTTTATCTTCTTTTTTTTGTATCTCTCTTTTCTAAAGCACAATAAGCAGGTGGATGTATGCTAAGCTTTGTGAGGAGATTCTTTTCAAAACCCTTCCTCTTTCTT
>NC_051408.1:13581684-13581803 GCF_015228065.2 Penaeus monodon
CCGAGGGAGGAACATCACAATAGATATACAGCTCTATTTTGGACGAACGGTGGGAAGTGGGAGGGGTGAGAAGAAATATATATTCTAATGTTTGTGCGTGTTCTCGCAAGCAAGCGCGC
>NC_051408.1:13581916-13582289 GCF_015228065.2 Penaeus monodon
CACCCGCAATTTCGTTTTCTTTTAATATTGAAGCGATATGATAATTCTTATCCGTCACGCGAAGATGGCGTTAGAGAAATTACATGAATATGGGCGCAAAATGTCTGGCTATTAACGTAAATAAGAGGAAATAGGGTTGGGGTGAGGGAGCACTCGCTTACCTGGACGAGAGAAAGAGAACAGAAAGGAATGCCAGGGAATAACTACGGCAGTAAAATAATAGTAAGGATAATGAATGTTGCGAGGGCGGTAATGATGGTGAAGGTGATTATAATAGAGATTGTAGTGACGATGGCTCAAGTGGAAGTAATGAGGATGACTGCTAAGGTCTTTACTGAAAAAATATTTGTCAATGCCAGCATGCCCTGACTGA
>NC_051408.1:13582764-13583236 GCF_015228065.2 Penaeus monodon
ACAACCCCAATAACATCTGCAGCCAACGGAGCGACGCAGACAAATGCTCCCCGCAACGAGCGCTTCGCGGTCTCCAGCGTCACACTGCGCCAACGATAGCTCGCCATCGCCCCCGAAAATAGGCCTCCGGGTCGAAGCTACTTTACTTTGATCGCTTCGCCGCTTCTCATCGAGAGAGAGAAAAAAAAAAAGAGTAATCACTCTGTCAAACTCCCGTTGCTATGAGGGCGGAAGGAAAATGTACATATAAAAATAAGTTGGGAAACGCGGAAGAAAATCGGCCTTTGATAAATCTATGTCGCTCTCCGTGTAGCATAAGAGGAAACGAAGAAGGAAAATGGAAATAGACCAGGGGAAAATGCTGAAAAAAAGAAATGGAAGGGACACTAGGAAATTTGTAGAAAATGGGATCACAGCAAGAAAATGAAAGAAAAAACTGAAGACGAGAATGAATTAAAAGGAAATTAAGAAG
>NC_051408.1:13583378-13583612 GCF_015228065.2 Penaeus monodon
GTGAAGCAGAGCCATCTGTCGGGCGTGAATGGCTTAACCTTCACCTTGGCAGCGGGATTAGATAAAAAGGGAATGCGTGCTGCTATTCGTGCATCTCTCCCCCTCCCCCTTCGGTACCTGAAGTTAAAAGGTCAGGTATATACGTGACAACATTACCTGCATGAGTGAGCTTGCGTGCGTGCGTGCAAGCGAGACACACTTACGTAATGGATTCCTAGAGCATATATATACACT
>NC_051408.1:13583777-13584556 GCF_015228065.2 Penaeus monodon
AGTCTCTCACACCCTCCCCCGGTCTCTCACCCACGCAAAAAACGATGACTCACGGTGACTCATGCTAAAAGCACACGCAGGAACGGAAGCAGGCACGACTCTCGGAAAGGCGGATTCCTTAATGTCTCAGCGACTCGATCTGTCAACACGATAACCTTGGCTCTTAAAGTCGATAATAGAATGAAGTAAAGACATTGCTACGAACAACCACATTTTGGAAGTATATGTATTTAACATTCAGAAAGTAAACATTTGCAATAAATCTCAAGTATGCATAGTTCCTTGTAGATAAAGCATGTATCTGTATCATTAAAAAGCAAATTTATATCTGTAAATTACAAAACATCAAGGAAAAAAATATACCGAATGTTAATGAAGAAAACGTTAATTGAAAATTCAACAATAAGTATGCAACCTATATTTAATGTTAAGTGAGAAAGCATTAGAGATTAATAACTATAGATATGAATAATTTATATCTAACATTAGAAAAGAATGCAGTAAGTTTAACAAAAACATTCAGCACCCAGAAAAAAATAACACCAAATATTATAAAACTTTTAAAACAAAATAAAAACTAATTATTCAGTAAATGCGGCCATCACGAAGGTAATTACTCATGAAATTAATATCACTATAATTTCATCGCGCCAGTCACCATCGCCAAGTTACATCATTAATATTATTCAACAACACAAACCATTAACGCTGTAAACACCCCTTTCCCTTAGTGAATGGTGTCACTTCCTCTCACCTGTATCTCACCTGCGTATGGATTT
>NC_051408.1:13584770-13584847 GCF_015228065.2 Penaeus monodon
CCTTCCCCTCCCTCATTAACTCTCCGACTTTCCATGCCCCGAGGCTTTCCCTCCTCGACCACGAGAGTAACTGTCCT
>NC_051408.1:13585712-13586285 GCF_015228065.2 Penaeus monodon
TTTTTGTAAAGACTGCAATTTTCGAGTCATAAATATCTTCATTTTCAAAAAAAAAAAAAAAGAATACATTGAACATTTTTTCCGATCTCACCGACAATTCTTGCGCTATAAATAACTTCGAATACAATAAGAAATAAAATTACATGAAAGCAGCATTATTACGAATATTTGCCAGGAACAAGAGAGCGTAGGCTTATATTGCTAAATTATGACGTCCAACTTCCACTTTAATTAAGTTTGAAGGAGATACCGAGTCATAATTCTTGACGTTTCAATATTTCTTAGTTTTTTCTTTTATAGACTTCACTTCTCGTCGGCTTCTTGGCTAAATATTTATCTGTACTTAGGAATTATTTGACGTCAGACTTCAGCTATTTTTCTCCTCCTTCTTTCAATTAAAGCTTTGACTGTTGCTTTGAAAACAAAGTATGAAGTTCTTGAGTAATAATTGAGTAAAGTTTAGGTGGTTTTTGCACAAAGATTTTTCTCTGTCAAGTATTTAATATCAAACTTTGAATGTCACTGCAGATTTTGTTGGGAGGTATTAGTGACCTGCACGACAAATGGATTGCC
>NC_051408.1:13586333-13586565 GCF_015228065.2 Penaeus monodon
TTATCGTTACCGTGCAGGTGTTTATGTATATATGTGAGCATGAATATCCTAGAAATAGCAACAGTATTGATAAAAAGAAAAGAGATCTCCTTGGCCTTAATAAAATTCCACAAGTAACACAAGTAACGCCAATTACTAAAAGGGATAATGATACCGTATCAAAACAGAAACAAAAATTGTTACATCAAAAGCATCTGGTGCGTCCGTACGTTTGTGTATATATACATATTGG
>NC_051408.1:13586650-13587090 GCF_015228065.2 Penaeus monodon
AGTTAGTGTATGCACATGTGATTGGCAAATCGAATCCAGAAAAAATATATATCGAGGCAAGATAAGAAAAGAAAAAAAAATCACATAAAACATATTTACAATCAAGACACGAGACTTTCCATGGGACTTTGTGGCATTATACAAATTCTTTTAGGAATCTCCTTTCTTAAATCAGATTTTGTGTGTACCGAGGCCATGAGATACACGCAGTGGAAGTGGCATTACGTTAGCAGGTAAACCAATTAAGTATGTTTCATGAACGGTGCAGGGTTTAGTTAGTAAGGGAGGGTCAGTTTAAATCCTACTATGCATCCTTTGGCAAGAGTCTTTTGGGGGAAGAAAGAAACATATATATTTACATGTTGCGATTTCACGGAAAATGCAGGAAAGGCCAAGAATATAAGTGCAATGGATTTGGTAAGCCACTGATTAACTCTGTT
>NC_051408.1:13587134-13587403 GCF_015228065.2 Penaeus monodon
ATTTCCAGTGATTGTTTGTCAGTAATAATGTATTTATCCCGGCATGTCCTTCTCTCTCCTTTTCCATCCTTCTACATAGCTCTCTTTACCCTCCCTATCTTCTTCTTCTACTCCTGAGTTCCTCCCCCCCCCCCTCTTTCCCTTTCCCTTCCATCAATTCGAAAATCGCAATAAAGAATTTCATGATTGTCACGCTCGTTTTTGTTTTTTTTCAATATCGATTTTTCGTTGACTAAATATGTATTCAGGACGGGAAGTTGGTGAGAAGA
>NC_051408.1:13587812-13588116 GCF_015228065.2 Penaeus monodon
GCGAGTGAGACAAAGGCAAAGGCAGAGAGGGGCAGAGAGAGTGTCCAGGGCAAAGCAGGAAGGCAAAAAACACGCTGTTTGCCCAACACGGGTCGTGGCTGGCGGGAGAGGAAACGGCTATGTTTACTTTCCCCCGACAATTGCGCGAACCCACCGTCAGGGAACAGAGAAGCGGCAGGGGGGGGGGGGTCAGAGTTGCGAGGTTCAAGGTTCTTCAAAAGCGCGAAAGAAAAGGAGAAAAAAAGAGGAAGGAAGGAAACGATAATCATTAGAACTATAAAAGGGGAGTAAAGGATGGTGTGCA
>NC_051408.1:13588643-13589041 GCF_015228065.2 Penaeus monodon
ATGCTTTACAGAAATACACTCAGCATGTTTTTCCCACACTCTCATCCCCACGCGCTGTGTTTAGAATGTGAAGCATTCAGACAAAGGGCGAGGCTCTTCCCTTTCAGTATCTCTTTGTTAACGCAGATGACGTCCTCCCAGGTCCCCACAGTTAGCTGCACTGCAACACATCCTCTGCATGCATTAAAGCCATTACGCCAGTTGATCCCGTTCTGCAATGCCATTCACAAACGGTATATCACGCCGAGCACAATTATTTTCATTCGATGCAACAACCGTGCCAGACGCAAGGGGCAGCTCGACGCTTTGTTTCACGGAGCGCTAGTCCGATCTCTTGCGGAGTGGAAAAGTACTGGTCAAGAATATGCTAATTTCCATTATATATAGGAGTGTATTTT
>NC_051408.1:13589276-13589996 GCF_015228065.2 Penaeus monodon
AGTACACTCGTGCCGAGCTCCCATCTAGGTCAACTTGTAGAATAAATTAAGGATCATACAGGCATCGATCTTGCCAGGTCTCTGCTGTTATAATTCTCACTTCGACAAAACTAACACGAGCAATGTTAGTACCTCAGTGGTATAAAAAGAACTAGAGAGAGAAAGAAACAATAGAATTTAATTTTTTCCTTTTCATTATTGAATTACTGATTCAAAGGCCAAAGTGACAAAACAAATATTGGGTGACACAACTGAATCACCCAACCAATCAACGGACCTTATAAACAAGGGACTTTAAACTAGCTAAAAAAATGTTTGGGATACAAATATAGCCCCTGTTTGTATAGCAATGAAAACACACACACTTTGGCACACATTCACACTAGCACCCATTCCCCCACTTACAGACACGCACAAACGTACAGTCAAACACATAACACATAACACAATCAGACACATAACCCGCCCCCCCTCCCCCTACCTGCAAAAGCACACAGCATGCACACGTAGATTAGCAAAACTCGCACACATGAACACATGTGCACAACTACATTATTTAAGAAACTTTAACAACTCCTAATTTTAAGTCATCACAGCAACAGGCATTGCAATGTTTAATATTCATGAATAAACTCTAAAACGTTTGATTTCCAAGAGTTTGTACACGTGGAGAGCAAATGTTTGTGAATAATTGAAAAGAAAATCATCAAGAAGGAAAAT
>NC_051408.1:13591471-13591723 GCF_015228065.2 Penaeus monodon
CCCGATAACTGGTCAATCATTTCTGTATAATATTTGACGTTCAACAATTTTAACCGTGTGAATGGTGAATGTAATAAAGAACTCTGGAAGACCCAAGTAAGTATAAATAGAACAAGAAGGTAAAAAAATATTATAAAACGACGAGATTACATACTTGGAAGGGTGAATAAAATATTTGAGTAATCACATTCTTCTTTTGATTTTTCTTTCTGTGTTTTCTTTTCTTTCTTCTTTTTCATACTTTCTTCGTCT
>NC_051408.1:13592139-13592378 GCF_015228065.2 Penaeus monodon
GAACGATAAAACATAAAGTAGAATGAGCAGATGTTAACCGATGAATGGACAAATGAAAAGTCTTGCAACATATAATTGCCAAAATATTGCACCAAAATCTAGGCAACTGATAGAAAAATGTGGGGAAGGGGAAAACGCGGAAAACAATAATGAAAACAAGACGTGACGAGAGAGGGTGATGGGGGGATGGTGTAACGAGGGTGAATTTATTTTTCTTTGAAATGCTTTTGTATCAACAA
>NC_051408.1:13593133-13593265 GCF_015228065.2 Penaeus monodon
TCCTTGTTATTGCACTGTTGATCAGACTCTTTAATTTGGACTTAATTGCTTAGCTGACAATATTCTCGATTAATTATCTATTTTTAGAATAATCATCATTAACGTGAGTCATTAGTTAATAGATTAATTACT
>NC_051408.1:13594375-13594675 GCF_015228065.2 Penaeus monodon
CCCGACCTAGCTCATTCATCCTCATCGATTTGGGAGAAAGCAACCCTTTCTCCACGCGTCTCTCGCATTTTCTCGCATTTTCTCGCCGGGATCCGAGACCGTGCGAGCTGTCTTACATCTTCTTCGCGAAAGTAATGGCGACCTGCTTGGCTTGTCTTGTCTCGTGAGTTGCTGGCTATGCTTGCCTGTGCATGGCGAGGGTGTTTTATGCGTCGATTCGTATTGGCCTTATCGTCTCCTTTGTTATTTTTCTTGAATACATTTTTTTTTTCAAATTTTGACGTTTAATTTCCGTGGCGA
>NC_051408.1:13595016-13595237 GCF_015228065.2 Penaeus monodon
GACTGCAAAATCAGCTGATAGCTTGCTTGAACGTCGCAGTCATTACAATCCTGAATAGTGTGACTCAGTCTGCGGTAAAAAGTCTCCACGTTTCACTATCTCCCGTTTTCTTATATTTTGTTTCGTTGCCTTTTTAATTACTGTTATTGGCTGTGTTTCTACTTATATTTGGGTAAGAATAGATATCTTGATAATTTGGTGATCTTTATTATCAGGTTAAC
>NC_051408.1:13595558-13595941 GCF_015228065.2 Penaeus monodon
TTAACGATAAAGATGAAAATAAATGTAAAGGTGAAGAGGAAATTGATGATAATAGGGATAAAACTGAAGAATATAATGATATAGACAGATATAAATAAAAGGAAAAGGAAAAATTATGAAGATGAGGATGATGAGGACGAAGATTAAGACCATGATCTAGAAGAAAAAATATGAAAGTAAAAAGATAAGGAATATGCAAAAAGAAAAAGACAAAAAAAATAAAGCAGACGAATATAGAATACAACAATAACGAGAAGATGAACACAGAACAATCAGTACAGATACAAAATACTCACGGAGATGAACATGGAGAAGATAAAGAAAGATAAAGGGAACACAAAGGAATCGGCGCGAGGTTCACCTTTGCGCGACGAATGAGGTGC
>NC_051408.1:13596049-13596119 GCF_015228065.2 Penaeus monodon
AATAAAGAGAGGAAAACCGCGATAACTGTGAAATACGCGAAGGAGGTGAAGGCCTTTTGTTTTATTTATA
>NC_051408.1:13596744-13597136 GCF_015228065.2 Penaeus monodon
ACAAGAGATGCCTACGAGAAAATGCAAAGGAAATGCAAGCAAAGGAGAAGGAAGAAGAGGAAAATACAGATATTAGAAAGGAGTATAAATCAAAGGGGAAAAAATAATAAAGAAGAAGTGAGAAACAGATGGTGAATAAAAAAAAGAAAACGTTAAAAATAGATAAAAACAAAGATCAAGAACAAGAACAAAAAAAAAGATAATAAAGATAAAGAGCATGAAAATGGTGGGAGAGTAAAAACACCTTTTTATGAGACATTTTATCAGCAAGTTGTGGCGCTTTCTGGAAATCAATGCACCTCCCTCTCTCCCCCGACTCCCCCCCTCCATTTTACACCCTCGCCCTTCTCTCTCCCTAACCCTTGTGTCCTTTCTCTTCCCCCCCCCCCCCA
>NC_051408.1:13597276-13597427 GCF_015228065.2 Penaeus monodon
GTGCGATTCTCGTCCATGACGATTTTCTTTTATATTAAAAGTTGTATTATCTCTCTGTCTTTATCAATTTCTTACGCTTTTCTATAGTATTTATCTTATTACTTATATTGTCTTTGATCACTATGTCCATTGGCGCGCGCACGTGTGTCCG
>NC_051408.1:13597529-13598588 GCF_015228065.2 Penaeus monodon
CTTTCCTTCCACCCTCTCTCTCTGCTATTCTCTCCCTTTAACCCTTTGTCAACGGTATGTGTGTTTGATTTTGTGATTTTTCTTTCATGCCGAGGGAGGGGGTTATTGCCACAAAGGGATGTCAGGTGCGTTCAACAAACATTTATTGCTTTAAAAGTGTGTTGATGGCCGTCATGAATTTGTGTGCGTGGCCGGGTTGTGTGTGTTCTTTTGTGCATGCGTGTGTGTTTGCCCGAATGTACTGTGTAAGTGCTTTTGTGTGTACGTGCATATGAATTTGACGTTATATATGTACTCCACTGCTGCAATGAAAGGAAGAAGATGAGAAGAAAAAAAATACAAGCCATAACTTTAGACGGAGAACTCGAGAAAGGCGACATCTGGCTTAAACCCGCTTCCAGGAAGACATTCTTGCAAGCGCACAAGCACGCTGCACATACATACACCTAAATACACCCAAAGACACTAATACACATGGATATAAAGACACAAACACATACAAATGCACAATTATACAACACAAATACCAAAAATCACACAAATATACAACAGAAACACGTATAATCACACATACAACACAAACACAAAGTCACACGCACAAAACTAGCGAAAACAGAAACAAATAAACACAGACAAAAAAAAAATCTCCCCCCTCCCCTTATTTCCCTTACCTTGAGTCCCAAGCAAAACCCAAAGTTCATTCTGAAGTAACATCCTCGCGCCAAGCCAGTCTATCTGTATCCAATATCCCTTTCTCACCCCCCCTCCCCATGCTGTAATACGAATCCAGCGCCTGAAATGGTGATGATGGATCTATATTCATGACTGTTACGGATTATTTGCTCACTTCATGACCACTTTTAAGCGGGAAGTTGGCGGGCAAATGGCGCAGTGATTGTGACGTGTGAATACCGTGGGTTGCTTGCCAACCGATGATACTTTTTAGATTCTATTAAGTGTTGGCGTTATCTCTATATATCTGCTCCTAAAGAGACATCAGGATGATTTTAGCTTTTCTAATAATCATTATCTTTACTCCCTATAGACACAAACACTAGG
>NC_051408.1:13598617-13598878 GCF_015228065.2 Penaeus monodon
GGGTAGTGACGCTGTCAATCAATTTCTTCAGGTGCGATATTGCTTTTTAATGATCGCTGTCGGTAAGGTCTTAACGCTTATAGGGATATCGGAATGCTATAGTCTTATTTTCTATATATAGAACATGCATTGGGAAAACAAGAAGCAGAGAAGAAGAGGATTGTATCAATATCCTGTCGATGCTATTTTGTTTTGTCAATGATGGATGTCGGCAAGGTCATCTCTACGCCTATAAACATATCGGAATGGTATCAGTTTTGA
>NC_051408.1:13598961-13599686 GCF_015228065.2 Penaeus monodon
AAAACACAGAATAAAACACGGTGAAAGAAGAAAAAGGAAAAGAGGTAAGCAACCTTAAAAATGTCTGCTAATTTTTACCGATGCGATTTTGTTCTAAAAAAAAAACATTGTGGACAAGGAATTCGAGCGTATAATGGAATGCTCCATATTTTATATTTTATATCATTTGACAGCTAAAGGAGAAAAAAAAATAACTTATGAGAAAAAAAAGAATTAGAAAAAGGAAAAATAAACGATGAAAAAAGGAAAGAACGAAAGAAATAAAAGAAGAAGCACAGTCAGAGGGAGAACACGCACACCTCCATAACAGCAAGAGAAAAGACAAGTAACAATAACACTAAAATTACAAAGACACATTCCGCTGATAACAAGGTGGGTCGCCCGCACCACCGAGCACGTAATTATAACCTAACGAACAGAATCCATCTTGTCCACTGCCCTGTAACGAAGTGGGAACGAAGACCTGACTCGACTTCGCAAACAGAAAAAATCCTTCTGGGAGAGCGATATAAGATATAACACCTTACATAACTATAATCACGAAGGGGAGGGGGGGAGGTAGAGTTGGTGGGGGTGTCGAGAATAACTCTGACTTGCTGAGTCAGAGAGCAAACACGATTCGATAGCAGTTATAACGAAGAGGGAACGCAATGATATTAGAGCTGTAATGAATGAACAGAGTATAATAAGAGGTAGTCAAAAGGAGGAAAATTAAAAGAAAATTG
>NC_051408.1:13600262-13600446 GCF_015228065.2 Penaeus monodon
GTTCATGACCAATAGGCAAGTTTTGAAAAAATTGTCTGCATAAAAAGCCTCCCATCCCTCAGCCTAATTGGAAAGTAATTACTTTGGATATTCTTATCATCCTATTGATTAGCTTAATAATTTTTAGTCTGCGAGGAAAGTTGGCGATGAAGATGGTAGGGACGCTGAAGGTGATAATAAGAAT
>NC_051408.1:13601362-13601779 GCF_015228065.2 Penaeus monodon
TAACACAGACAAAATAAGTAAAAAATATATAGTAAAGAAAAGAAAGCCAAGGCAATTAGCCGTTCAAACCGCCTGACCGAGAGAGCTGGTCCCGTTAGATTCGTGTGTTACAGCGTTTTTTTCCGGGTTGAGTAATGAGATACGTGCGCCAAAGGTCCTCTGCTTTAATTAACAGGTAGAGGTCGATGGTACTGCCCAGGGGAACCTTTGTTTTTTTATTATTATTCTGGTCTTCTTTTTCTGTCCTTTTTTCGAGTCTTTGATGTTTAAGATAATGGAGAGAAGACTGGTAAGAGAGTGGATAGATTGAGGAGAGAAAGGATGGAGACGTGAGGTAAGGGTGGGGAGAGGGTAATAGGGAAAGGGTGTATGAGTAAATAGGTAAAGAGAGGATATGCAGATGTATTCCCCTCGCCC
>NC_051408.1:13602182-13602281 GCF_015228065.2 Penaeus monodon
GCAGATGTACTCGCCCTCTCTCTAGCTAATTCTGTCTTCGTCTCTTTCCCTCTCTCTGCCCCCCTCTCTATGTGTGTATGTATCTTACTATCTAGTTCA
>NC_051408.1:13602945-13603784 GCF_015228065.2 Penaeus monodon
CCAGTCTAGTCAACACGATCATCATACACGTCAACGCCACGAGAGGATGTGTAAATCAAGGGGTTAGTTCGACCGCGAGGAAAACCAGGAGGACATGATTACGGATTCCGAATTAGGGTCGAGTCAGAATTAGGCGAGAGGGGGAGCGAAGTGAGGGGGGAGGGAGAGGGGAGGGAGAGGAAGGGAGGGGAGGAAGGGGAGGTGAAGGGGAAAGAAGGGAAAGAGGGAAGACGGGAGGGAGAAGAAGGGAGTGGGGAAGGGAAGGGATAGAGGGAAGAGGGTAGAGGGGAGGTAGAGGAAGGGGAAGGAAGGAAAATATGGAAGAGGGAAGGGACAGGAAGGGGAGGGAAAGGGAAGGAAATGGATAGCGGGAATAGGGTAGAGGGGATGGAGATGAAGTGGTGATGGAGAGAGAGGGGAGAGTGGGAGAGGCGAGGAAGAGAGAGATATCGGTACGGAGGTGGGGGGGGGGTGAAGGGAACGGGAAAGACTGTAGAGGGGAGGAAAGGGAAATAGAAAGCAGGATGGAAAATGGGGGGAGGGAAAAGAAAAGAGGGTAGAGAGGAAGGGGAGGAAGAAGAAAGAGAAAGCGAGATGAAAAGAGGAGGGACGGGAGAGTGGGAGAGGCGAGGAAGATAGAGATACCGGGACGGAGAGGGGAGAGAGGAAGGAGAAAGAGGGTAAAGGGGAGAGGGAGGGAGACAAGAAAGGGAGTGAAGAGGAGAACAGAGATGCCGAGAGGGAGAAGGGAGGGAGGGAAGGGAAAAGAGGGGAGGATGATGGTGAGGAAGGGGAAAGAGAGAGTGAAAAAGAGAGATTGAAAAAGGTTGGGAAGAGGG
>NC_051408.1:13603852-13604225 GCF_015228065.2 Penaeus monodon
GCAGATGGAAAAAATATTCAATTCAGAGAGAAGGAAATATTGCGAAGGATAAAGAAAGCAGAGTAGTGAGAAAAAAAATCAGGATTAAAGAAGAAGAGATAAGGAAAGGGAGGGGGAAAGTAAAAGCAAAGAGAGAGGGAAAAATAGATAAAAGGGAATTACGAGGCGAAGACAAAGTGAAAAAAAGGGGAAAAGAGGAAGGCGGAGATATAACGGTGAATGACAGGAAGAGAGTAAAAGAGGGGGGAGGGAAAAGGGAGACATATGATAATGAGCCCTATGGTTGTTAAATCAAGCTTCAGCAGGAAGGTCGGACGGGACACGGATGGAGGGAAAGGGGCGCGCTGGGACGGAGGCGAAAGTTAAGGATCAC
>NC_051408.1:13604265-13604371 GCF_015228065.2 Penaeus monodon
GAGGGGAGAAAATGGGTAGCTGGGGAGGTTGATGCTATGGAAGATTGACTGAGTAAGCGAGCTCGTGAGTTGTCACTCTATGGGTGAGGGACTGAGCGCAGTTTGC
>NC_051408.1:13606625-13606892 GCF_015228065.2 Penaeus monodon
GATCAACGAGAAGGAACCACAATATTCACAGACCCCCCTATGTCCCCATCCCCCCCCCTCTCCACCCCATCGCTAAGTCACATGTCTCCGTGTGATGGGAATACGATGGCCCCATAAATGACGAGTCAGGGCCATTATGGGGCCATGAATATGGAAGCTGCCACGTCGAGCAGATCAGCAGGTGCGGCTCGGATCCTGCACAGATGGCATTAGATTCCTTGAATATATATGCGATCATTGACGCCACGGGCATTCATAGACGTAGAT
>NC_051408.1:13607721-13607931 GCF_015228065.2 Penaeus monodon
ACAATCTTACAAACTGTAATCAGAACCAATCCATTTATTGGACTAGCTAAATAAAAGGCTTTAGGTAAGGACTTGCAAATAGGAACCAAATTTGCAGTTGCATGCACGTGCATGATCTGTAGACCGTGACTAAATTGGAAAGACAGTGTCATTGTGTGGAAATTTACATTCAGATAAAACGTACATTAAAACGGTTTTGCAACTTTGAAA
>NC_051408.1:13608379-13608566 GCF_015228065.2 Penaeus monodon
CGAATTAATCTCGAAAAGTGAAAGGCAAGGACAGCCAGCCGAGTCCTCAGGAGCAGGGGCCGCCTTCTCGATCGTCCGACTGTGACTGACACGCCATTTTCTTGCCCATTTAACAGGATTTTTCTTTACCTTCTCCTTTTCCTTAAGGATTTTTTTTTCTACACTCGTTTAAGATTTCTCCAGCGGA
>NC_051408.1:13609298-13609852 GCF_015228065.2 Penaeus monodon
AGTACTTGATAGAAATGAAAAGAAGAAAGAGCGTGACGAAAATTAAAGTAAAAAGAAAAGACAATAAAAGACAAATGAAAGACAATTTACGTGAAAGTCGAGACGTATTAAGGGAAAGAAAAAAACAAACAAACATCAAAATCAGATAATTATTCAAGAAAAAGAGTGAAAGAAGAAAAGAGATAAGGGACAGAACAAGCAACTTAAATGCAATTTAATTTTGAAGTAAGTCTGCAGCAGAGCCAAAGTTGTCGCTCGTTTTCTTTCAAGGGGAGACTACAGAAGATCGTCCCTAACACCCTGAGGATTACCATGATTTATAATGTTTTTCGGATGCACCACCCACTGGCTAAGAGCTTTGTCGCAGCGGCGCGCTCAGGATCTGACTGAAATAACCTCTTTTATTGCATTTTTGCGTTTGGGATGATTGTAACATGTTGAGATAAAAGAAAGGAAAAAAGGTGGGGGGAAATAGGACACATATTTTGTGATTGCGCGTGTCACTGTATATGCACGCAGAGAAGCATACCAACATGCATGCATAAATTCACACA
>NC_051408.1:13610482-13610995 GCF_015228065.2 Penaeus monodon
TCGTAAAAAGAGAAACGGTATAAGGCCCTAACAATTACATGTTATGAATAAAGAATCATACACTTGTATCAAATTAATATCATCATTATCTAATGACTATCTGATTAGTTATTTTGTGTTCCTTTAATGCATTCAGAGCACACACTTGTTTACGAAAATGTCTCCTGCATGTGGGGTTTCCAGCAAAGTTCCGACCTCGTTCCCTTATCCCCTGGACAGCGCCGCCGCAAACAAGAGCTTAAAGGGAGCGTCTTATGGAAATCCTAGACAGGATGGTGCGAGAGGGGGGGGGAGGAGGAGGAGCATCAAGGACCTTTTAAGGATCTTCTATCTCCTCTTCCCCTCTCCTTCCCCCTTGCTAGGAGCCTTTCCGACCCCTTTCACCTCTTTCCTGTCTCCCTATTAAATTCGATTATCGTTTTGTGTCGCGAGAAGAGTCTTTGGTCCTGGGAAATTGGAATCCCAGATTGGTTGTACTATTTGTAGTCTCGTCTTCTGGTTTCTCTGCCTTAA
>NC_051408.1:13611184-13611336 GCF_015228065.2 Penaeus monodon
ATATGGAAATAATCGAATCCCTCTCTTAGCACCAACAACCAAAACTCCAGTCTCACACTCCCGTATACCGAGAATACTGCCTTAGTAGGACCTCGTACTTCATTAGCAGTTTGTAATACTTCCAGCACGTTAAGATGACGAATCATCTGTAA
>NC_051408.1:13612699-13612903 GCF_015228065.2 Penaeus monodon
GCGCGTCGACTGCAGCGACCTCTGACCCCGCGTGACCATGACGGCTGACCGTTCCAACTGCCGACAGAACGCCTCGGGGTCTGCACCTGCCCTGCACTATCTTTATTTTCGTTTTCCGCTGCAGTTAGGGAAGGTATTGGTAATCAATAGAGCGAGGTCAGTTAAAGATAAAGCAAAAACTAGAACGAAAAATCATCCGTTTCG
>NC_051408.1:13612947-13613280 GCF_015228065.2 Penaeus monodon
GCGGCTGCGAAGGGCACTGCAGAGGTATTACCACTGCAACATATTCTATATCTTCTCTATACATCGGTTAACACAGCTGTATATGCACTCTAAATCGGCTGGGTCGGCTGTCTATATGAAAACAATAGCGATATCGACAGGGTATAAGGACGGTAATGGAAAATCATTTCACGTAACACTGCCATCTAGTGATTGAAATTCAAACTCGTTTTTCGTTTGAATATGAGACATTAATTTTACTGATCCTGACTTAATGCTTCCTTGCCATTTATTTTGTTCGTCTATTTCATGAATTGAAGAATATTGAGATTAGGAAGATGAATAGCAACAACG
>NC_051408.1:13613996-13614264 GCF_015228065.2 Penaeus monodon
TTATTGTGCTTTTGGATTTTTTTATGTGACGTTAACACCGGTATGGAAACAAACTTTTGTAGGTGTTTTCCTTTGCTGTATTCAGTCATTAGTTTATATAATCTTTGTTCTCTACCGTAACTTTCTGTCCCATCTTGTCTCTTAATATTAAGTTGTAGTATGTTTCAAGTCAAACATACAAATCTTGAGTAACTCTAATGTTCAATTATAATCGATTTTTTTCTTGAACGCAAACACAAAAACAAAAAAACGCTTCGATGGCCTTATC
>NC_051408.1:13614310-13614600 GCF_015228065.2 Penaeus monodon
CACCCTCAAAATGAACATTACAGTAAGCAATACAACGGGATATAAAGCGATGAAAAGACAAAAGGGAAAATAAACACCTTCTCATCTCTCTTTCAAGACGACAACAGAGCTTATAATTAACCAAAAAAGCGAGTTTATTTCTAAAAGGAGGCGATTTGAGGAGAGAAAATCCGGTAGCTTCAAAGAGAAAGCTTCACTCCGGCGAGCAGGAAACCCTGAAGACAACATCAAAGAGATTTCGTTCTGGGGAGACATCACTTGGGGAGAGGAGGTGGGGGAGGGGCGAGGCT
>NC_051408.1:13615525-13615619 GCF_015228065.2 Penaeus monodon
GCAAGTAAGAGGAGCAGGCGAAAGGAAAGCGAGAGAAAGGCCGTCAAAGGGACCAGCAGGAGGGAGGCAGAAGGGGATGGAGAGAGATTGATTG
>NC_051408.1:13616362-13616447 GCF_015228065.2 Penaeus monodon
GATGAAATCAAAGAATGACAGGCGAAGACAAAGAAAGATCGACTACCCGTAGCATAGTGTCTCTCGCCTCCCCCCCCCCCTCCTA
>NC_051408.1:13616571-13616746 GCF_015228065.2 Penaeus monodon
GAATTCCTTGGGTGTCAAACTGCGCCATTCCGCCGGGGGAACTATGCTTTAATATCTGGACTAGCGCCACTTCCACACAAAAGGGACATTGATCACTTAATGGACGGCAGCATTCACACGGATAGAGAACTAATTAATGGTTTTGCCGGCGTTAATGGCCGCTTACATCATCGAG
>NC_051408.1:13617038-13617616 GCF_015228065.2 Penaeus monodon
TCAAATATCTTTTCGTTTCACAAATTCCCGTATTTTTTTTTTCTTGTGGAGTCAAAACACAGAAACAATAGACGTAGAAACACAAGCAAATAGGGGGAAAAAACATACCAAAAAGTACACCAATACATTAGATAAACAAAAAGTTTGACAAGCACACACACCTCAAAAAGGTCAAACAGACTGATACTGACACGCAGACATGAAGAGCCTTGCCCAACAGACATACGCACAGAGAAGAAAATATACATCTAAGTAACCAAACAGACTGACAGACACGCAGAAGGCTGTCACGGCGTCCATCAGAAAGCCGACTAACGCAGGAATTCTGAAGTGGAATGAATTGAGCAAACATTTACTCTATTCTCGCTTGTCACTCATAGAAAGAGGGAAAAGTATGAGGGGAAAACCTGCACAGATTTTCCTGGGTCCCCCTTCTGCGCCCCGATTTTTCCCCCTACTCCTTTCCCCGCCTTTCTCTTTTCTGTCTTGTGTCACTCTCTGCTCTTTCTGTCCGCTTTTCGCCTCTTTTCTATTATGTCTGGCTGTCTCTTTGCTACCTGACAACTACCTACCTAACT
>NC_051408.1:13618171-13618633 GCF_015228065.2 Penaeus monodon
AAGTGGATTGATTGGCAAAAGAAAGGGGGAGGCAGGATGGTACGAGGGAGGATTATTAACTGAAAGCGAAATCATATTCCAAGTAATTTCTATTCATTAACTGCAGGTTTGTGAGTAAAACATTTACTGATAGTAAAAGTGGCTTACATAAAGTGATGATGTAAGGTTAATTGATACTATGAATAAATCTCTTCGTTATTGGTCCTAACCATTTGGTTGGCGATGATCAGGTCAATTAATCAACTAGAAAACAAATTTGATTAATCGGCAAGAGAGATCAATTAAATCAGTGAAAAAAATACTAGCAAATGTTTGTGATGAATTTGGATATTGGTATTTTAAAAGAAACTATCATGGAAAAGAAAATAATCCCATATTCAGCTGCTTTTTTAGGTTTCCATTCTAAAGCGGTCAAATGATATCTGGATCGAGAATTTCCTTTATCTGGCTGTCTTTCTACCT
>NC_051408.1:13618969-13619460 GCF_015228065.2 Penaeus monodon
AGATTCTCCTCCCAAGCTCAGCCAAAATGCTTCTCTGAGCGTGTCTGAACACGTTCTGCGCAAACACTAAATTGGGAAGTATATTCATACGGAATATTATGCCACTAAAACAAGCACGGGAGGAACAGGAAAACACGAATATGCGTGTGAATATTCGTGCATTTACATGTTTTATTTACCATGTTGGGGACACGTGACCTGATCTTCGTCACGTCACTACGGGTCACGTGATGGGGCCGAGGCAGATTACCTGATAACACCTGATAAAGTGAGGTGACCTGATTCATCCTTACTGGTAGAAGGAAGTGTGCTTACCTAAGGAAGAAAAAGAGAACAAAGACTGATTAATTTTACATACAAAAATAAATAAATACAGGTGATTTTGTAATTGACAAATGTAGACGTGGCACTATTTGTAACCTGTTAATTCTATTGGATCACAAGTAACTGCAATCACTAAAATTTACGGTTGACTGCGGTTGCTCTTCCCT
>NC_051408.1:13619783-13619979 GCF_015228065.2 Penaeus monodon
CTTTCACCCAGACAAAGACATGCACATTCTTCCTGTGCAAATATTGTTCCAGAAAATTAAGTCAACATCGTTATGAACCAATATCTGCGGTGATAACTTCTTTTGATCGCAGAAGAAAATGAATTGGAATACGTTTTTAAATAGATACAATTCGCGTTAGTGAAAGATAAATCTATACCTGCATTGATTGCCAGTA
>NC_051408.1:13620148-13620560 GCF_015228065.2 Penaeus monodon
CGTGCGCACGCGTGATGTATGTGCGTCTGCGCGGCAATGTGTCCGAAACATCTTCATTAGCGATTATCATAACACGAATGAACAGTAGATTCAGCAGTACCTCAAGCTACACATCACTCCACGCAACACACTTCCTCTCCCGCCATGAATGACTCACCAGGACCAACCGCGCCCCCGGTACCAGACAGCACCTGCAAGTCATTACCAGAACTACGGCCACCATTTTTTTACGAGCTCTTCGGCAGGTCAACAAACAGTGAAGAGGTGCTAAAGGTGTCGGAACGAGGCCAGGGAGTGTTTTATAACACACAAGCTGATTTACGAGCTTGCAATGGCCTCTTGACGGGCTCGAGCGATGCGAGGTCAAGGTAGGTTACGTCAGGGGATGACCTTGCAGGAGGTCAAGCAGCGG
>NC_051408.1:13621109-13621433 GCF_015228065.2 Penaeus monodon
CCGAATACAAACCAATAATTTGTCATTTTTTCCATTTGATTCATTCACAGGCTTCGCTATTTTCCATTTAGAAAAATCAATATTGAGCATGTATACAAATTTATTAAAACCGAGAGTCCATTCCGGGAATGCAGTGAGAATATAGTCGGATATTTTTGTTATCGTTTTTACCTTACTTTTCAACGAATTTCGAGATATCAAAATTCTCCAATTATCATTACGTAACAATATCCGAACACACTCTTTTTTTATACAGAATTCGCAGAAATGCTTTTCTATAACGCGCATGAGGGGAAGCTGGGAGCATGCGCTAACTGATGGAGG
>NC_051408.1:13622400-13622618 GCF_015228065.2 Penaeus monodon
CACTTTTTCTAATATTTTCCTGTTACGCCTTTTGTGTTATTTCACCTTTTTTCATGTGTCTCTTTTGTTCGTTATGACTTTCGCATGACTTACTTTCGGCAAAATGTGTCTTGTTCCTCTCTGGCTCTCTGTTTTATCTTCATTTTCCTTCTGTACCTGATTCTCACTCTAATTGTGTTCCCTAACGATACCCCTGTGTTTCTTTGTTTCTCTTTGTT
>NC_051408.1:13622926-13626255 GCF_015228065.2 Penaeus monodon
GGTTTCTCCTAGTGTATCCCTTTATCTCCCCCCCCCTCCCCACCTTCCACCCCCTGAAACCCTTGCTGCTTGCCCCTGGCCCTGCCCAGCCCCTTCCCCACCAGGCAGGACATAAATTCACTCTCTAGCTCTAAAGAAAAAAAAAAGACTATTTATTTGGCCTTGTTTTAAGAGCCCCCTTTAAAACCTTAAAAATGGTTAGCCTCTTCGGTGGATTTATTTCCTGGTGTGTTTTCCTTAATCATAGGAATTGGAATTTTATGAATGCGAGAGAAAATCAACAAAGGAGTCAGTAAAGGACGGCCCTGAATTAGAAAATAAAGTTGCATGCCGAACGTGAGTCTCGTATCGTATCAGAATCTCTCGTGTTCTATTTCTTAGACATTCCGACGTCTTTTAGATACCGTTAACCCTCCGGCTTGCTTGCTTTATTCTGCTTTTCCCTGAACTTGAGCGCATCTTTGTTGTGTGACTTTGTGTTTTTTCTATTGATTATTTTTAAAAAAATCAAATTCCTCTTTGTTCTCACTTGCTTCTCCATTTCCGTTGTTCTTCCCTCTCTTTCACTCCTTGCCTCTCCTCCACTTCTCGTCTCCTTCTTCGTTCATTTTCTGCATCTCCCTTCTCTCTCCTCTCTCTCTCTACGTCTCACCTGAACCCTCCTCTTCCCCTCTTCGTTTTTCTTCCCCATCGCTTCCTCCGTTTCTATAATTTACCTCCTTTTATCTCTCCTTTCATATTCTCCCCTTTCGTCTATTTCTGCCCTACTCTCCTCCATTTACTTTTTTTTCTCCTATTCCTCCCCTTCTCCTCCTTCACGATGACTCTCTTCTCCCTTCCGTCGCCTCCTCTTCTTCTCTTCTTCTCCTTAATCCTCTCCTTTCATCTTCCTTTCGTCCCCCTTCATTTTCTCTTCCTATTCCCTTTCCGTTCCTCTTTTCTCTTTCCTTCTTTCTCCTCCCCTTCCTTTTTTTCTCTCCCCCTTCTCCTCTCCTCTCCTTCTGTCTTCTACTTGCTCCTCTCCTTTTCCTTTTACCTCCCTTTTTTCCTCTTCTTTCCCTCTCATTCTCCACTTTTTTCGCCTCCACCTCATTCTCTCTTTTCATCTTCATACTCTTTCTCTTCTCCCCTTTTTCTTGTCTCACTTTCCATCCTTCCTCATTTCTCCTCTCCTCTCCTCTTCTCTTTTCTCCCTTCCTACTCTCCCTCTCCTTTTCTCCTCTTCCTTTCTTCGTTTTCACTTCTCCTCTTCCTCTTTATTTTCTTCCCCTTTATTTTCTCGTCTTTTACTCTTCCGTCTTCCTCTCCGTCTCTCCTCCTATTTTCTCCTCTTCCCAACTTCCTCTCCATTCCTCTTCCCCTTCCTCCTCTCCTCTCTATTCCCCTTTCTCTTTTCTCTTTCCCCCTCTATTTCTATCCTCCTTTCTTCTATTATTCCATTTCATCCTCCCCCCTCTTCGCCTCCCCATTTCTCCTCTCCCTTCCCCCCTCCTCTTCCCATCCCCCTCTTCTTCCTTATTCCCTATCCTTCTCTTCCCTCCTCTTCACTATCTTCCTCTTCCTCCCTTATTCCCCTTCCTCCTCTCCTCCCTTCTTCCCCTTCCTCCTCTCCTCCCTTCTTCCCCTTCCTCCTCTCCTCCCTTCTTCCCCTTCCTCCTCTCCTCCCTTATTCCCCTTCCTCCTCTCCTCCCTTATTCCCCTTCCTCCTCTCCTCCCTTATTCCCCTTCCTCCTCTCCTCCCTTATTCTCCTTCCTCCCTTCCTCCCCCTCTCTTCACCGACGCTTGAAGGGCATCGATTCTTCGCCTTTGTTCAATTAGAAGCCCAGAGAAGCGTCCTCATTGTTACTTTTGTGAGGCGACTCCTCTCTTCTCCGTTGCTTCTTCTCCTCTCCTCTCTTCTCCGTTGCTTCTTCTCCTCGCTTCTCTTCTCCGTTGCTTCTTCTCCTCTCCTCCCCCTCTCCGTTGCTTCTTCTCCTCTCTCTCTCTTCTCCTTGCTTCTTCTCCTCCTTTCTTCTCCGTTGCTTCTCTCCTCGCTTCTCTTCTCCGTTGCTTCTTCTCCTCGCTTCTCTTCTCCATTGCTTCTTCTCCTCGCTTTTCTTCTCCATTGCTTCTTCTCCTCTCTTCTCTTCTCCGTTGCTTCTTCTCCTCTCCGTTGCTTCTTCTCCTCTCTTCTCTTCTCTTCTCTCTGCCCTTTGTTGCGTCGAGGAACCTCCCCCCCACCTCCCCTCACTCCAGCTTCAATTCTTTATCTCTTTTTCTTTTCCCCTTTATTTTGTTTATAATTTCCCCTCCTTTTTCCCCTTCTCTTTCCGTTTAAGTTCGTTCTTGTTTTCCTTTCTTTTTTTTGCATTTTCTGTTCATATTCCTCTTTTACTCTTCTCCTTTCTCTCCCCGTTTCAGTTTACATTCCTTCTTCTTTTTTTATAATCTTCTTGTCTTATCTCTCCTTTCCCTTTCTGTTTATATTATTCATACCTCTTCGTTTTATTTCCTTTACTTTTTTCATCTCACTTCATTCTTTTTTTCTCTTCCTTCTGCCTTTATACTTCTTTCCTCCTCTCTCATATTTTCTCCTTCTCCCTTCATTCTTCTTTCTTTTTCCTTTTCCCTCTATTCTTTCTTTTTCCTTCTTCTCCCTTCATTCTTCTTTCCTCCTCCTTTTACCTCTATCCTTCCTTTTCCCTCTTCCTCCATTCTTCTTCTTTCATCCTCCTTCCTCTATTTTATATTTCTCTTTATCCTCCTCCTCCTTCTTCCTCTAGTCCTTTTTCTTCTTCTATCCTTCTTTTCCCAACATTCGTCTTTTTTCCTCTTTCTCCCTCTTTCCTTCTATCGTTATTCTTCCTCCCCCTTCTCCCCTTTTATTTTTCTTATCTCCTCGTTTATTCTTTCCCCTCATTCCTCTCCAACGAGTTTCTCCCTTACTTCCTTCCTTCACTTCCTCTTTCTCCTCGACTCCTTCCTCATCCCTTCTCCTGTGCCCCCCCCCCCCATCCCCTGTCTTTTTCTCCATCCTTCCCTCTTCTTCCCGTCTTTCGTTTTCTCTCCTTCTCCTTTCCTTCGTCATGTTTTATTTTTCTAGCTCCCCTTTTTCATCTTTTTCTTCCGTCCTCTCTTTCTCATCCTCTCTCTTTCTCTCTCCTTCTCCTTTTCCTCATCATTTTTTTCTACCTTCTTTCCTTTTTTTTTCTTCCTCTCTTTCTCATCCTCTCCTTCCCCCCTCCATTCCCCTATATTTTTGTCTCCTTCCTCCTCTTTTCCTCTCTTGCTTCCTCTCCTTCATTTTTGTTTTTGTTTTTGTCCTCTCTTTCTCATCCTCACCTTCCCC
>NC_051408.1:13626897-13627234 GCF_015228065.2 Penaeus monodon
CTCGCGACTCAACGTCTTCCAATTTTACTTTTATTATCTATGAATAATTTTTATCTGCTGCGAAGGTCGTATACCTCGTGGTTTATTGACATTAAATATTCTCAAATAATGATTTAGGATTTAATGCTTCACCTTATTTTAATATAATGGTTACTTTCTTTTATCCTTAGCATTGAATAAACGTTTTTTTCTGATCGTTTCTATTCACTAATGGCTTTATGTGTCATATGAAATTCTTTTTTTATTCGAATATGTACGTCTGTCTACCCCATAATTTCCATGATATTGAACATTTTTAAAGCATATGGAATTTTCTTGTTTTATTATCATCATTATT
>NC_051408.1:13627287-13627400 GCF_015228065.2 Penaeus monodon
CTTTCGTCTCACTTTTCTTTCAATTTTCCTCTCGTTATCATACTCCTCTTTTGTTCAACTTCCGTTCTTTTGAAATGCCGATTTCATCCCACTTCCTGCATCACATTATCCCT
>NC_051408.1:13628627-13628981 GCF_015228065.2 Penaeus monodon
GACCCGACGCCGAAAGCAATATGACAGCCTCCTTCCGAGCGAATGGCAAGATCAAACATATTTCTGCGCGTCTGCAACACTCGCATTCACAGGAAACCGTTCTCCTCCTTTTCTAAAGATATTTCCCACTCGAGAATGCGCGTGCTTGAACCCCCAGCCCCCTTCCCCTCCCCGTGTTTTTTTGTTTTTTGTGTGTGCCTAAGAGTACATTATGAATGTACTCCTTCGTGATGGCCGGAGTTTCGCTTCAATAATGGGACTTCTCGGTCTTTCATATCTGTACGTCGGTTGTTGGGTTGGTTTCTGCCTCTCTGGTTTCCTCTGTGTTTCATTCGCTTTTTATTGTTTGCCTGT
>NC_051408.1:13629580-13629717 GCF_015228065.2 Penaeus monodon
ATATATGTATTCAAAGTCTTTGCGTACTCAACTCCCCAATATATATGAAAAGAAATCAATCTCTCTCCTTTTTCTTCCTGTTCAAAGCACCAATCAGAATGTCCGTGTCCACTCACCATCAAAGCAGAGTTTTGACG
>NC_051408.1:13629759-13629851 GCF_015228065.2 Penaeus monodon
TTGTCTTCTCTTCGTGGACTCATAAATACAAAGTTTGTGGTGTCCCTCAACGATCAATGGATCCTCGCTTTCTGCATAATTTAACCAATCTG
>NC_051408.1:13630063-13630280 GCF_015228065.2 Penaeus monodon
CCTCCTTCCCGATCTACTTCAAAAAGAACCTATACATTTTTTTCTCTTTATAGCCTGTACGCTGAAATTATGGTTCTGTACTCTCGCTTCCTCGTCCGCATTAGGGGCCGAGAGAGTTAATCTGTTCGTACTTTTACCTGCTAATGTCTCCCAGGCGGAGTAGTTATTATGGTTGATGTGCCAGAGCTCCTTTTCAGCGTGCAAGGGCCTTGTTCAT
>NC_051408.1:13630340-13630536 GCF_015228065.2 Penaeus monodon
TAGGTACTCCAGCCCATAGAGCTATTTAAAGTGTATTATTGTAGAGTGTAGGTGATAGTCGTTCATTCTGGACAGTAAGTGTCCTAAGATTTTTTTTTAAATTATACCCACGATTCAGCCTCGAGCAATTGCATATTTTGATTCTTTTTTCCTTTCGTGTTATGGTCTGCAACTTTCTCCTCTCTGTTTCAGCATT
>NC_051408.1:13630742-13630951 GCF_015228065.2 Penaeus monodon
GTTTTCCAACTCTATTCTCATTACCATCTTTACCCCTCATTCTCTTTTATTCTACGCCTCTCACATTTTTCCTTCAATATCCCACTTTCCGTTGTTTCGGTTCTCTCCTCCCCCGCTTGTTATAGGCCTTTTTCTTCTTTCTCTCTCATTCTCTTTCTTTCTGTTGTTCCCTCTTTATTGTCTTCTTGTTGCCGTGATATCGTTTGGTT
>NC_051408.1:13631538-13632020 GCF_015228065.2 Penaeus monodon
ACACTAGTTGTACATAACCTCTCCCACAACGAATACATCCATCACAACCCCATTCTCCAATTGAAAACAGACACACAGAATGCTAAGTGCACCCGAGATCAAGTGCCTTAAGTGTATCATAAGTGCTCTCCAAGTAAGTCCGTTTAATTAGGTCAACTTATATTTCATTGCCCCGCGCTGGAGGGAGCGCTGGGTTATACTGCTTAAGAGGTAGGGTTTTTATCTTCTGTATGTTTGTTTTTTATTTTTTATTTATTTATTTTTTTGTATGTAGCTTGGAGTGTATGTGTTGTTTTTTATTTTTTTTTTCATGCTTGAGTCACTTTTTTTTAAGGTAACTTTTTATGGTTGGAAAAAGGGTCGGGGAATTTCTGTCTCGTTTATTTAGTAGAGGAGTAGGAAATACCCGGAAGAAGACTGATTGGGAAAGGTATAAAAAGGTAAATGATCAAAGGTATAGAGAATCGAAAGAATTTAGCATT
>NC_051408.1:13632058-13632412 GCF_015228065.2 Penaeus monodon
GATATACTTGAAAGGAAGTCTAACATACTTAACGAGAAACTCACAACTGTAAATAAAGAGCAAAAATTCAATCAAACCATAACTCAGAAGCACGAACATTAGCAATCGGACAGCGCAAAAAAATAATTTCCAACTAATTTACAAAATGGGACTTATAATTATCTCCAATCTGTCTCAATTTCCTGTTTCTCAAGGTCATACATCTTTGGCAACAGCTCTGCAACACGCTTGCAATATTTTTTTTACTCGAAGAAAGTCATGAATCACTGACTCACTCAACAACTCGCATTTCCTAACTTATAGAAGTGATTATAAATTTAAGAGAATTCAATATACCCCCCCCCCCCGCCCCTC
>NC_051408.1:13632439-13633304 GCF_015228065.2 Penaeus monodon
GCTGCTGGTAATAGCCTGGTATATTTACTCAAATGGGTATATTTACTCAACTATCAACAGATGGCCGTAGCCTTTGTTAACAAACGGTTATACGCTTTCGTTCAGCTGAAACGAATATGGTTATACGGTATCTGTTTACAGAGCGCAGTCATTCACAAAAAATGCTCATTAAGTCTTATGAAATAAACGATTATAATATTTGTTTATAGATATCAATTTTCTGTATATAATAGTTTTATTCATCTATTTTTCACCTCACAGAAAAGTATTGACGGTAACAGATAATCATCACCGTTCATGTCTTCCATACTTCCACATACACCCACACACAGATAATTTAGCCGTCAACTTGATATAAAACCCTCAGAGGTGGCAGTCGCAAATTGGACTTCGGGGGTGGGGGTAGGCAACGGGGAAGGAAGAGGGAAGGGAAGGAGGGAGAGGGGACAAGGAGAGGAGATTGGAGGCGTGTGAAGAGGGGATAAGAGAGAGGAAGAAAGGAGGAGGAGGGGAAGGAAGTGGATGATGGGAAGGGAAAAAGGGAGGTGAGAGAAAAGACGAACAGAAGTAAGAAAAAGCGGTGGGGAAGGTTGAAGGGTGAGGGAAAGGAAAGTAAAAAGGTTTAATAAGGAAAAGTAAAGGAGAGAAGGAATAAAGGCAAGGCAGGCGAAGAGGAAGACGAGTGAAAGGAAGAGGAATTGGAAAGAAAAAAAAGTCTACCATAAAAGGACACATAACTCCTATATCCGGCCACCGAACAGAAAAAAAAAATCACCAGTAACATACTCAAAAAAGTTCATCCGATCCTCAATCACCAATTACCTTCTACCTCCCCCCCCCCCAAAAAAAAAGGCTTCCTCAATCA
>NC_051408.1:13633359-13633496 GCF_015228065.2 Penaeus monodon
ACCCCACACATGAACTTTCTCTACACAAAAAGCGTGTCTCACTTTTTCATTGTGTTCCTGATATGATTTCGAAAGTCTTAAACTTACCGAGGTAAATCGGTAAGTCGTAAAGAAGGTGGGATTTCAGGGATGACGCA
>NC_051408.1:13633958-13634074 GCF_015228065.2 Penaeus monodon
TTCAGCTCGTTCCCCATCATTAAGTCCGCCTCAAGGCCTACTTTACTCCCCGCACACACTGACCCGAAGGAAGTACGGCACAGGGAAGCTAAATATACATACACACGCTTGGTTAA
>NC_051408.1:13634864-13635366 GCF_015228065.2 Penaeus monodon
TTAACTTTCAAAATACATAATACGAAGAAAAGACAATATGTATCAATATATCTGCAAAATATTATGGATATTGATATCGACATTGCCTGGAACGGTGTTTTTACGAAGGCCTCTATAGATTAGAACAATCTCTTAATCTTAGTAAAGAGGAAAGAGAAGACAGGTCTAAAAATGGAGGAAACAAGGAAATAGGGAAAAAAAGGGATACTAAAATAGGAGAGATAGATGGCCTGTAGGATATTTATGTATATGGTTAAGGGATAATCTTCAAATAGGATAAAGAAAATGGCCTTAATATAGGAGGGTATATGTGTCAAAATAAAGGAAATAAATAGGCGTTAAGATAGAGGAAAGAAGTAGGTCGTAAAATAGGTAAAAGGTAAAGACTTCAAGGGACAAAACAGATCTTAAATCAGGGAAGGAAAATAGTTAGATAATAAGTGATAGGAACGGTGCGTAAATAAAGTACACATAGAGAATGGTAAAAATTTTGCGTTATTCA
>NC_051408.1:13635499-13636105 GCF_015228065.2 Penaeus monodon
AGCGGAATGCAAGTGTTGCTACGAAGAATGCTCTAAAAAGTGAAGGAAGAAGAAGAGAAGTTTGATTACTGTAAACGTTACGAAATAAGAGGAAGAATTAAATGTAGATAAAGCGGGATGAGTAACAGAAACAGTAAGAAATGAAAACCGAAAGAAAAGGAGAAAAAAAGCTAAAGGAAAGAAAAGATGATTATAGCGATAAAGAAGAAAAGAAGAGAAAAGAAGAAGGAAAAAAAGAAGTAAAGGAAAGAAAGAAATAACGAAATAAAAGAAAACAAAAAAGAAGAAACGGGAGAAATTAAGAATAAAAGAAAACCAGATAGAAGAAACAAAAAAGGAAGAAGAAGAACCATAAAAAAAAACAGATAATAACGATGAAAATGAAACAAAACAAGCCAAAAATATTTGAATAAGGAAAGAAGAACGAGAGAGAGAGTGAAGACGGCAATACCAATGAATTAAATCAATAAGAAATGAAACTGAATCTTGTTGAAAGACAAAGAGAAAGAGAGACGTATAAAAGAATGAAAAAAGAGTTAAATGTGAAATAAGAAGTGGATATTGGAAGAAAGAAATTCAAGAACGGCTGGTGAGGAAAAAATATGA
>NC_051408.1:13636558-13637448 GCF_015228065.2 Penaeus monodon
ATTAACGTAAAAGGAGCAGGTGGGAAACAGCCGAGAGGGGCAGGAAGTAAATTTAGTCCAAAGAGGGGAGGAGGGGAGAGTGGGGGGAGGGGAGGCACGAGGAAGAGAAGGGGAGGAGAGGAGGGGGAGGGAGGGGAGTGGGGGTGTGCATGAGGAATAAATGTGTGAGAAGGTGGTTGAGGCGCCGGGGGTTATGGGGAAATGGGGGGGGGGATGACCTCTCAGCAGTGGGTTACTGCCGCGCCATCTGTTGGGCGCCGGCCAAGGCTTCCGCACCATTCCAGGGCACGTTTGCTCCGCTTTCATGATTTTTCCCTTTTCTTCATCTCTCTCTTTTCTTCTCCTGTTTCTTTAACTTTTAGCCGTTTACTTAGTCGTCCTTCCCTTGTCATATATTTCTACTTTTTACATTCTTAAGCCTCCCTTTTTCCTTCTTTATCTTTTCTTTCTCTCTTCTTCTCTTCTTGTTCTGTAGCCTTTTACTAATTCGATTTTTTTTCTTGTAAATATTTTATTTTTTTATTTTTTTTATGTTTCCCCATTTTCCTTCCTTCTTCTTCTATTTCCTATCTTTCGAGTAATTGCTTTATTTTCCTCCCTTTACTTCTTTTCTCTTTCCTTTCTCTTTCGTTCTCCAGGTATCCTTTTACCTTTTCTTCTTCTCTTTCCTTCTTTACTTATCTTTTATTCCCCTTTTCTTCTTTTCCTTATTCTCTTTTCTCTTTACGCTCCTCCTTTTTTTCGTTTTCCTCCTTCCTTTTGCCTCGTTTTTACTCTTTTCTCTCTATCTTCCCTCTCTCCTTCACCTTACCTCGTTTTCATTTTTCATTTTTCTTCTGCTTCATTTTCTTCCCTTCCTCGACTTCTTTTTCATCTACATTCTTTACTTT
>NC_051408.1:13637746-13638111 GCF_015228065.2 Penaeus monodon
GTACAGAAAGAGAAAGTAAAAGAGAGAAAAGCAGTGACCAAGTTTCACCACACAAAAAAATGCGCAATGTATCCACGTGCAATAAAAAGAAAACATTCATCAAAGAAAAAATACACCTTAAGTAAATAAAGTTACATTGGTTTATTTCGCACGATCACGCACACCCGTACATACATACTCGTAAGGTTGTAAACAACAACCGTGCGAGTGTGTGTGTATGTGTTTGCAGAAATAAATAATATTTTTTTAAACGAAATTTAAAATATGGGTTCATTATTACAAGTTTTGGTTCTTACTTTATGTTATTATTTATTCCAATGCTATTTTTCTTTCATAACCTTATTAAATCTCTTTTATAAATCAAC
>NC_051408.1:13638515-13638646 GCF_015228065.2 Penaeus monodon
AGCTGAGTGTGTGTGTTGTGCCATTCTTTAATATTTATATTGTCAGAATATGATTTTAGGTGTTAGATGTCATACGTCAAAATGAAAAGATAAAGTGCGCAGTCATATGGAACAGACGGAGGAATGAAACA
>NC_051408.1:13638858-13639143 GCF_015228065.2 Penaeus monodon
GGTCAAATATATCAAGAACATTACATTAAATACTACCAAGGGCCAGCTTTTCAAAGGACTATACTATGTCCGGATTACACTAGACCTGTGGCTCGACCCCTAAATAGCGCAGTAGTATGACCTGCATTTCACAACAATAATATCCGGACTTTACTGCCAAAGGTATAATTCCAAATGGCGAATCATATGCCGTATCTACAGCACATATTCAATGCTGTTTTTTAACATTTAAATTATTATTTTCGATTCATAATAAAGCGAGTCATGTTACGATCTTGACGCACG
>NC_051408.1:13639382-13639685 GCF_015228065.2 Penaeus monodon
ATCTGTTTCCGGCTTTCTATACTGTAATCATTTCATCTGATCGTCTTAATTTAATCTAAGATGAAGTAGCCGTGGTACAATCCTGACAGCACATCAGGGTACAGCGCAGTGCGATTGAGAAAGAGAGATAAATACGTCAAAAAGGTTTCCTCGTCTGTTTCACGCATCCATCACTCACAAATCACCTGCCATTTCGGACGAGGCGGTAACTTCGTTAACAGGCTATCTGTGCGGATGCGAATTCATCGTTTTCTACGTTTTATAATGGCGAGAAGAAAGGTAGAAAGAGAAAGGAGAAAGCAG
>NC_051408.1:13640375-13640658 GCF_015228065.2 Penaeus monodon
GGGCTTGCAGCCCTCAGCGTTCGCCCGACATCTGAGCATTTATTTCTCGCGGTCAGATCCCTTCCCTTTCTTCCGTTTTAGCAACAAAAAACGGATATTGTAGAGTTCCGGCCGCTGTGTCGATTTAAAACCACCGTGTCAGCTTGGATATATATGAAAAATAGAAATAAGCTGGATTTATATTCTGGGAGAGCAACAGGGCTGGCCTCGGGAAAGAGGAAAAATATATATAGGTTCAGAAGGCCCCTTCTGTGTTTTACCTGGCGGATGATAATTAAAGTTA
>NC_051408.1:13641345-13641610 GCF_015228065.2 Penaeus monodon
CCATAACCATACAAAAGCCCCCAAAACAAACCCCGAGCAGCAACACTTAGGCCTGATGAGTCCGGTAGTATAAAAGCAGGGTATTTTTTTTTTTACGTATTTTTCCCCGTGAAGTGGTTTAAGTTTTTCATAAAAGTTAGTCATTTCCTGAACTTAACTGAGTGTGTCAGAGTTAGGGCTAGACTAGGGTCGTTGCGCCACTGTGTTATATATAAAGAAGGATACGTATAATAAGCTGTTCATTTCATATTCTGTTTTAGCCTGA
>NC_051408.1:13642028-13642163 GCF_015228065.2 Penaeus monodon
TTTTTTTTTTTATATATAAGATAACGAAGAGGCAATCAGCGAGTCCCGAAAAGACACACAAAGTTCCACGAAATAAGAAAGGAAATCAAACGAAAATGCGAAAAAATATGGAAAGTTGGTTCATTAATAAACCCA
>NC_051408.1:13642860-13643317 GCF_015228065.2 Penaeus monodon
GCACTCCAAGAGTCAATTAGACCAAGGCCACTCGAGACCATTCAGCTGATTCCAGCCACTAAAATACTACTACCTCTTGGGGACCAAATGGAGAGTCATCCTGTATTTTTTAGTGTATATGTTCCTAGAATTTGTCTAAATCAAGAACAGACATACTTGGCTTAAAAGGAGCACTCGAATGTTCGATGAACTTTCATATAAGTCAATCGCGTGTGTCTGTATGCGTGTGTGCATTTTGTATAGATTTATACGAACAATAATAATATACATATATTTCTTACACTTATACCAGAGACCATTGCATTTCAACAGACGTTTTTTTTTTATAACAGACATATAGCATTTTTACATACCAGTTTTAGTGTACTTTTTTATGCACCAAAACCTTGGTTATAGTAGATAAAATATAGCATGTTTGACAGCTAATTAGCATACTACACACATCAAATTCACATGC
>NC_051408.1:13643451-13643717 GCF_015228065.2 Penaeus monodon
TAAGGAAGGGGTGAGGCAGAGATAGATGCATAGAGATATAGACACAGATAGAAACGCGTGAGAAAAAGACAAATAAGAGATTGATAGGTAGAGATCTGTAAATGGTGAAATGGAAAAATAATATAATGTGTCCAAAAATTTAAAATATCTAATTCCGTAAAAGCTACAGACCTTTGACCATTGAGCCAAATCACGCGAAACCTGAACTTTTTTTCTGAGGATATGGTGGGGGTTTATCTAATGCAGTAATTCATTCTAGTAAATTA
>NC_051408.1:13645005-13645134 GCF_015228065.2 Penaeus monodon
AAATGAGTTTTTGCAAAGGATTCAAATGTTGAAGACACAGTTAACCTTAATCTTTGAAAAATGATGATCATAATACTCCTACCAGCAATACTGCTAAACTCGCACCTGGCATGTAAAATGAAATGCAGT
>NC_051408.1:13645206-13645414 GCF_015228065.2 Penaeus monodon
TATATAGACCCTGACACTGAAAGAAAATTGAGACTAGAAATCATTACTTATCGAAGTGTATCGCACACTGTAAATCAGATGACATAAATAACCAGGGGATGATGATATACACCGATAAGATAATTGATTATATTGATATAAATGCTAAACTATCAAGTTGTTCAAATGACTCGTAGAAAAGTAAAAATGCCTAGAAAAGGACACATGG
>NC_051408.1:13645706-13645783 GCF_015228065.2 Penaeus monodon
GGACAACCTTGGCTGTCCTTCTGGATGGCGAAATAAGATAAATAGCTGGTCTTAATATAGTGGTAGTAAGATACATC
>NC_051408.1:13645825-13646432 GCF_015228065.2 Penaeus monodon
AACGTTTTTTTATCACATTAAAATAAACTAATTTCGCAGTGGACACGAATAGCTCATTCGTCATCTCACAAGGTTAATGATCATTTTTCATGTTTCGTTGCTGACAAATTCAACGATTCTGAGGATTGTTCACGCCGTACTCGCACGACCAGCGAATATTAACAAAAAACTTGCGTGCCAGTAGTTGAAAACCGGCGCAATGGATCCGTGGATTTGTCAAACAGGCCACGTTTCTCTTTCTCTCTTTCTTTTTTTAATATCTAATTCAACTACGGAGTGATTATTTCTGTGATCAGGAAAATGTATCTTTTTCTTTGGCATGGATAATTCCTTTGGAACACGTCACATCGTGAACTTTAAGCTTTCATCGAGCCGGCGCCGGCGACACCCAGCGCCATCTGTTGAGGTGCGGCGGAACTAGAGCGGGTGCGACCTCGCCATCTGTTGAGAAATAAGGGAACAACCAAAAGGCCGGTTTTCCTCTCTTTTTTGCCTTATTTTATTCTTAACAGAAATGCGAAAGAAAAACAATGCGGAAGTTTGATGTACATGAAAGCTTTATGTGAACGCTGCTTAGCTTTATTTATACACTTATATGCACGCACTC
>NC_051408.1:13646491-13646763 GCF_015228065.2 Penaeus monodon
TATATTTGAAACCGAAGCAAAGAGAACGAAAGCTAAATTAAATATGTGAAAATATTCAATAAAAATCCATTGACCACCTTGCAGACATTATAAATACGTGCTGCATTAAACCAGGTGTTACTTAGTCATAAAATTTCTGAGTAATATCTACATGATGAAGGAAACCTTGACAAGATAACATCATTAGTACTATCACTGTTGTTATAAGCATCACCATTATCATTAAGGAAAGGATACCGAAAGTAGCAAATGGACATAGAAGAAAGAGGGGG
>NC_051408.1:13646859-13647178 GCF_015228065.2 Penaeus monodon
GGGGGGAAAAAGACGAAAACCCGCATACCCCCCCCCCCAACCGCGGGCCCAGCGAAGGTACATTTGACTCCCTTCCCCCCACCTTCGACCACCGCCCAATCGTCGCTGGGTCCGGATAATCGAAGCCGGTCCTCTGCCCTTGACACAGCCTCGCAATACGGGACATACCCTAGACTTAGACGAGAAATGTCCACTGAAATGCACAGGTTACGAGAAATTCCCATACTATAGACACGCCACGCCGCGAGCCATGCCAATGATGTCCACGAGACATGCCTACAAAATACCCAAGATGCCGAAGGGGCGGGCAAGAATTTTT
>NC_051408.1:13647687-13647865 GCF_015228065.2 Penaeus monodon
TAAGAAGTACCGCATTTTGAAGTCGCCCAGTCGTGCGGTATTCCTTTTCGCTCTGATTGCCGATCGCCCAGGTTGTTATTACTTGCTCGCTTTCATGTTAAGTTGAAACCTTCAATGGTATGTGTGCCATTTGGTTGTAACATCTGAACTAGTACTTCTTTATATAAGCATAAAAGAT
>NC_051408.1:13648130-13648336 GCF_015228065.2 Penaeus monodon
ACAGATCACACAATCGAAAGAGGTACACGGGGATGAAATCAATATGGTCAAGTAGAAAGAATGCACCTACATAAAAAAGGAGATTTATTTGTGAGAAAACTCCATTCCCTGGCCCTTGTTTAACGCTCGAAATGACAACCCTCTCGCAGAAATCGAAGCGGGAACATTCAGGTACAGGTCCCCCGCCGCTTGGACGGAATTACTCC
>NC_051408.1:13649123-13649324 GCF_015228065.2 Penaeus monodon
CACATATGGAGAGCCGTAAAAGCCAGTAAATTTAACAATCCAATAAACTTTTACGTCAGGGAACACCCCTACTTTTTTCCTTGATCACAGGACATAACCTTTCCGTGACGAGTCTCCAAGCACACTCCGGAGACGGCGAAGCTCAGGGGCGAGCAAGCGAGAAAGCAGGCAAACATGCTCACGGCGAGACACATACACGTC
>NC_051408.1:13649502-13649910 GCF_015228065.2 Penaeus monodon
GCGCCATCTGTTGGCAGAAGACTCAACTACAGCGTGTCGGTCTCTCTCGCCGGGTCTTTGAACGCCCTGTCGTTTGAGTTCCAGACACGAACGGGCTGTGTTGAACGAGGGTAGCAGACGGGCGGCACTGCTCACATTCGCACATTCATACACATGCATTGTAATACGGACGTTCATGCAGATGAAAAGGGTACGTGTGCATCACGGCGTGCATGTTGATAAAGGATACGTATTTGTTCTTGCTCCTTACACCGAGCGAAGAAAAAGAAAAAAAAAATCTTATTTGTGTTATTAGAATCCTCTTTTTTTCTCTCTCTCACCTCCAGCTCTTCTTTCGAACTGCCTGACACATATAACACCAGAGGAAGGGAAGGCACTGGATGGAATTCTTTAACCAGCTGTTGCTAA
>NC_051408.1:13650008-13650367 GCF_015228065.2 Penaeus monodon
ACGTTTTTTTCACATTTGCTTCTCCGTGTGCGTCTTGACTTCCGTGTGTGTATCGCGGCTTGTATATACATGTACGTCATGAGGTATGTGTGTGAAACTGTCTTTATTTGTATCTTTACCTGCCTTACTGTTTCCTTGTTTGTTTGCCTGTTGGTTGGCTTCTCCTTTCGTCTTTCCGTGATCGTACATCTCTCACTCCCTCTCCCTGTATTCTCCCATTCTTTACCCTGTCACTTTTATTCGCCCACTCCCCCTCTCGCCAGCGTAATTTCTCCCATTCTCCTCTGTTTCCTTTCTCCCCCTCCTCTTGCGCAATCCTTGTCCCTCTGTTTTAAATTAGCGTCGTTTTACCTCTCACC
>NC_051408.1:13650397-13650500 GCF_015228065.2 Penaeus monodon
GTACGTTCTGTCCTCCAGTCTATAGCAATCATTCTTTAAAAGAGATATAATGACTTCTGTTCCGTTTGTTTCTGGAGTACAAAACGTCAGGCGTCGAAATATG
>NC_051408.1:13650519-13650620 GCF_015228065.2 Penaeus monodon
GTGCAAGGGTACAAAGGAGGGCTTTGTTCACCTTCGTCTCAGAGACAACATGGACACTGGCCGCGACGGCTAACTCGGCGTTAAGCAAGTGAGTAGGAGTG
>NC_051408.1:13651206-13651882 GCF_015228065.2 Penaeus monodon
CTTATACAGCAATGCGACGCTGTATCTCCATTAAGAAGATAAGCCTGTATAGCCAAGCCTTCACCGAAAACAACAAGAGGAAAGAACAGCAGTGACTACAGTGAAACCGGGATTGTGGACCGTAGACTGGTAGCCAGCTAGACGTGTTCATATATTTTTTTTAATTATAATACTGGATATTAGAAAATAAGTCAGAGAAGATAGTTCGTAAAATAAAGTGGACAAAGATTTATAATGGAACATAGCAGCTCTGTTTCCTGCAAGACTCCGGGAATAAGGCTTGCTCTCAATGCACTTCGAAACCAAGCTAAGCACAAAGAAGTCCTCTGTTTTTAATTATCAAATTACAAAGTAAAGAAAAGGAGAGCAAGAGAGCGAAAGAGCTTTTCCCTCTGGTAAAGGGCAATAGAGCCCAATTTATCAACGACATTATGGGATAATCTATCACAGCTGCCGAGAAATAAGCCCTTAATTAACCGGCGGATTTTACCGTTCGTTTGTTATTCCAGGTAATTTCTGTCTTCCTTTTTGCAGTATTCATCAAGATGTTAACACCAAATTAGAGCTCTCTGGATGATTTTTTCCGCTTCAAGTTTTATTCCTTAAGCTGTGATTTATAAATAGAGAAGGAAAAAATTGAAGAATGGAGAGAGCAATAGGGAGAGAGGGTGGGGGG
>NC_051408.1:13652003-13652248 GCF_015228065.2 Penaeus monodon
GAGGGGAACTATACTGATAGACAGAGAGATAGATAACAAAGAAGAAAGAAAGAATAAGAGAGAGAGAGGGTAGACATACAGATAGATAGATAGATAACGAGAAAGAAAGAAAGAAAGAATGAGAGTGCGAAAGATAGATATACAGAGAAGGGAGGGAAAAAGGACACCAGATTGATAGATAAAGAGAAAGAAAAAAGACAGACTGAAAGACAGACAAAAATATATAGATAGATAGCAAGAAAGAA
>NC_051408.1:13652350-13652759 GCF_015228065.2 Penaeus monodon
GAAAGAGGGGGGGGGAAATTTGAGAAAGATGAGAGAAGAACAAATGAGAGGGGTGTAAGAGATGAAGCCAAAGAAAGGGGGAGGTAACAGATAAAGAGACAAATAGATATACAAAAAGAGAGATAGTTACGCAAGGAAAAGAGAGATCGTGGTAAAGCAAGAGGAGAAGGGAATAAACGAACTCAAGTAAAGAACGAGATCACTATTCTTTGTCTTCGCCACTGTTATGGACTTGTTCAGCAACAATCTGAAAACCAGTCGCGTTAAAACTTAATAGCAGCCTAGATTAGCCTTGGATACGAATCACGACCCGATATGAAAGCAGAAAACTTTATTTTAATTTCTTCTTCTTTTAATGAGCAGCCGTAATTATTCGGGAAATAGATGAGTGACCATATAATTTGATGTG
>NC_051408.1:13655053-13655371 GCF_015228065.2 Penaeus monodon
GAAGAGGATGGATGAAGAGATGGTATGAAAAGGAAAGATAGGTTTCTAGATAAAGAGAAAGACAGGTAGAATTATAGATAGGGGAGTAGGTAATAAATCATAAAGCCCATTGCCTTTTAAAATGAGACTGAGATGGATAAAAAATAATTGCATTTAGGAAAAGAGATGAACAGTGAGCGAATTATATAGATGAATAAAAACACTCATTGAAGAACACAAACTAGCGCCTTTTACATCATTTATCACAGATTACGAGCCAATAATTTTTTTTGTCTTACCTGCTTTGGTCGCTGTCGAGACGCTGGCAAAAGCGACGAG
>NC_051408.1:13655605-13655717 GCF_015228065.2 Penaeus monodon
TAATAGCAGCCTAGATTAGCCTTGGATACGAATCACGACCCGATATGAAAGCAGAAAACTTTATTTTAATTTCTTCTTCTTTTAATGAGCAGCCGTAATTATTCGGGAAATA
>NC_051408.1:13658049-13658479 GCF_015228065.2 Penaeus monodon
TGAAGAGATGGTATGAAAAGGAAAGATAGGTTTCTAGATAAAGAGAAAGACAGGTAGAATTATAGATAGGGGAGTAGGTAATAAATCATAAAGCCCATTGCCTTTTAAGATGAGACTGAGATGGATAAAAAATAATTGCATTTAGGAAAAGAGATGAACAGTGAGCGAATTATATAGATGAATAAAAACACTCATTGAAGAACACAAACTAGCGCCTTTTACATCATTTATCACAGATTACGAGCCAATAATTTTTTTTGTCTTACCTGCTTTGGTCGCTGTCGAGACGCTGGCAAAAGCGACGAGATATATAAATACAAGGTGCACCGACTTCATCACTCTATTAATTAGCTTCTCTCACAATTACCTGGCCTAAATGACCCACTTCATTTGCAGGGACGATTCGAACTACAACCGTCTTTTTAAAAAC
>NC_051408.1:13658498-13659307 GCF_015228065.2 Penaeus monodon
AAATAATCTACATTATAATTTGTTGTCATAAATGACGAGTGTTCAAGTTCATAATGTTCGTTTGGTAAAAACTCTATGTGTTATATTTCCCACCAGAAAGTGGACAAAACAACAACTTTTTAAGATTATTTTTCTCTCTTTTCACTGATAAACGACCGTAAAATTTCCGGCATCGCCTACATCGTTGTTGAGATAAAGCGACGCATCCCGTAACTTCCACGCAGCCATCGAGAAACGGGAGCGTGTGATACTTTTACGCACTCCTGGTTCCAACTACCACACTGAGGCCAACCGTACTGCCTGGCACCCGGCGATCTGACGACGGAGTTGTTGTACCGACTCCTGATGCGAAGAGAAAAAATACAAAATGAAAACATCGTTAAGCCGAGAAAGTTCACTAGAATCTACACTAACAGCAGATTCCGAGGAGAAGAATTCTTTGACAAATCTCCTCCTCTGGGTTTGATCTCTGACTTACTATAGCCTCCAACATGTTAGAAGCGCGCAGCGACCGAGCGGTGACTGCCGAGGGTCTGGCAGCGGCGCGTGTAGAATCATGCGTGTTTGCCTATTTCCAGTTCGGAGGCGCTACGTTTAATGCCACTACGTAATTGGGGATTAATTGTCCCCATTTCTCCCCTCTCTTGGAGTCTGCTTCGTCCATCCATTCACACTAGAGCTACCTATCACGTATCCAAAGGTGCATAGGATTTCCAGTTTGTCATGTGTGAATTGCAGATGGTATCCATGTTTGAAATAACAAATTTACCCGCCTCTTCTTTCTCAAAAAAGGAAAAAAAAAATATATA
>NC_051408.1:13659637-13659986 GCF_015228065.2 Penaeus monodon
TTAATTTTTTCCTAGTCTCACTTTTCTTTCAATGTTCTACCTTTATGCTGGCCTTCATTATACTAACTTTCACCTCCTTTTGTGCTTTCCCTTTCCTTGTATTGGTTAGAGCGATAAGAATAGAAATGCCGATAAGGATTGTATATTTTGCTGCAACACTATGTGCTTTCGCATTAACCTTGTTAGATATGGAAATGTTATTTCCTCCTAAATAAATCATTACAGTTTCCTTTCATGTATCTTCGTCAGAAATGTATTTCGACACCGGTCAACTACCTCATTCTTGCTCATACCTTCAGACGATTATGCCTTAAACTTATTTAGGAAAATGTATACATTCCATTTACAA
>NC_051408.1:13660433-13660666 GCF_015228065.2 Penaeus monodon
TTAATAACATGTATGTTTTCTCTATAGCAAATAAAAACATTACTTCTTCCGTTTATAAAAACAGTGCATATATAGTTCATCTCATTTGACATTTACATCATCTATTTTTGAATTTCTATATCTTCCACAGTTCCACATCGTAAATTAAGCGTATCTTTCTCCTCTCTGTGAAATTTCCTTTCTCCTATCTATTATAGTTTCCCGTATATACATATTGTTTTTCGCGTTTCTCG
>NC_051408.1:13660709-13660799 GCF_015228065.2 Penaeus monodon
ACCTCCCACATTTGGATAATAAATCTCTAGCGAAGTGCATCTTCTCATACACAGATATCGTAATTTTAATGGTTTATTATTTCGCGTTAC
>NC_051408.1:13661076-13661324 GCF_015228065.2 Penaeus monodon
ACCCCTACTATAATTACAACCAATACTTTTTTTTCATCTTCCCCAGCACACACACACCTCTTCGCCACCTACCCCACCCCCCCTCCTTAGGCTGTAATTGGCACTTTTCATTGCTGAAGGAGATGAGGAGGGGGTGAGGTGGAAGGTGAAAAGGCAAATTTTACCTATCATATTTAGTTTTTTCCAGTTTGTACAATATAAAAAATTTAAGGAACCATAGCTCGTATTTTGGTTTTCCTTTTTAATCT
>NC_051408.1:13661558-13661673 GCF_015228065.2 Penaeus monodon
CAACTTCGTTAAAACAACATGATCGTTCGGGGACCACTGGAGACAGCTCGTTTTCGCTTCGTCGGCGCCCAGTGCAAGCTTATTCATTTATTGAGAGTAAGATAAAATGGTGGTA
>NC_051408.1:13661895-13662166 GCF_015228065.2 Penaeus monodon
AGGGCATCTAATTAATCAATATTTTTTATCATTATTCCATTATGAATAAAGTTTTATAAAGAAGTATTCATTGTTGTAAACGGAAAACAGAAAAGGAAAAATATATAAAGAGGGAAGGAAAGAAGACAAAAATATGCAATGAAAAACATCGTATAAGTTGCCAATATTAATGATATGACAAACGTTTTGAAACATATTTACAGCTTATTTTCTCACTGGAAATTACTAATGTGATGAAAAATCGATTACAATGAAATAAAAAGAAGATGGA
>NC_051408.1:13662403-13662677 GCF_015228065.2 Penaeus monodon
GTTTTCATTTTAAAGATATCGTTAATGATTATGAGGATAATTTTGAGAATTTCTTTCGTAATTTAAGGGCTGTGTCAGATAGGAAGTGGGTCATTTGATTTTTCTGTCAAATTTAGCTTGATGTCTATAATAGTAATCATTAGCTGCAGCGACTTACACGTCGTCGTGAATGTTAGATCAGATAATTCATATCAATGGATACACGGCATCACTAAAGGAGCATCTTCGTGTTAATTGTCTCTCACACATATTGTTTCTAATTGTGTTAATGTCA
>NC_051408.1:13663420-13663570 GCF_015228065.2 Penaeus monodon
AACGGGATCTAAATTCCAAAAATAAAAAAAGGTTTATGCACTCGTTCCTCTGAAGTGACAGTGATGGTTCGCATGTTATCACGGGTTGTAAAGGTTGTTGATGCCTCCGCACTACACCTTTTCCGGATCAATCAACTTCGTGGGTGAAGC
>NC_051408.1:13664087-13664546 GCF_015228065.2 Penaeus monodon
CATTGTAGATCTGCCTGTCGTGCAAAGAAGCGTATCTTGACTACCGCATTGTGTATGAAAGAATGTTTCAGATTTTATATTTTTTACTCTGTTTAGAAAAAAAGGTGTTTTTTTGTATGCCTGCACTTGTACACGACCGTGTGTAACTTTATGATTACATGCTCGTGTGCGTGAATATGTGTGCGTTAGGCTGTGCGTAGTTGAATTTTTGTGTTTATATGCTTGCATCTAACGGTGCTTGCGTGTGCTAGTGTTTGCATATCATATTTTCACCAATTTGCTTACATGGTTGCATGTCTATTTTTGCTTCTGTGTATGTATTTACACTTGTGCATGAGGAAGTACCTTTATATCTGCATGCTCTTTACGTTTATTTGCATATGAACACGTTCGCTCAGTCGGAATATATGCGATTTCAATTTCCAATATCGGCCGAGACACTCAGCAACGTCCTCATGC
>NC_051408.1:13664583-13664653 GCF_015228065.2 Penaeus monodon
TATGTGGAAATTAGTCTTGTTTCCATTATCTGAGATGATTCTCTTTCATTTTTTCAGATCATCTTGTCAC
>NC_051408.1:13664687-13665159 GCF_015228065.2 Penaeus monodon
ACATATACATGCATCTTGTCAATAAGTTGTATTCGTCTAGTAAATATTATATTCTAGACTAGTGAAAAGAGGTGAAAACAACCCGTGGACTTATTCCATTTATTACACTTACAGAATGAAAGGTCTCATAAAATTTCCAGCAAACTATTACGTGACAGGAAGACCATAGTTTTAAGGATAGCTTAGGTTTCATCTAAGTAGCTACCATCACTCCAAGGACTATTATGTGTGTCAAATCACAATATACTTATTATCGTGCACTGTGAAATTATCATTGTAGGAATTTCAAGACATTTAAGATATTGATTTCGTATTTTGTCAGACAAATGCTGTGTTGTCTTTCCTTTTTTATAATGTGGAATATGTGAAAACAAAAACATTTGCACATGTACAACATATGTGCATTTTTTCTTTGTTTCATTTTTCCTTTAATTTTATTTCCCTCCACAGAATCGCAAACTAAAAACCTATT
>NC_051408.1:13665242-13665766 GCF_015228065.2 Penaeus monodon
CGCTCCTAGTTAGCGCATATTCGCTTGGGCCGATTCTGCAGCCATTATATATTCTACATCTTGCCAGAGGTCGATGGAGACGAGGCTGGCACTGACGGTTATGCTGATGATGAAAAGTCCACTGGTCATTAGGCCCTTTTACGACCCGACTGATTGTGTTTTTCAATGAACTCTAATGCGTTTTGCAATAATGCTGTTAGGTGCTCTTTGATGGATGTCGGGGATTTGCGATCATTTCTCTTCATGTATTCAACTTTTTTTTTCTCTCTCTCTTTATTTTTATTCAGTTATTTTAATGGATTGCTTAATGATAAATGTTTATGAGCTTAATATGCGGTAATATAATGACCTGTTTTGTCTTATGAAGTATGAACTTGCTTAATATAGACGTTTATGATCTGAGTGATTTTCTGAGAAAATCAATATCTGAATATAAAATGTCACGGCATACTTTTCGGACTGATAACCACTTATGTGAGTTCTAACTTAAAATAATGTGTAGTAAGAATGTCATTATGAAATGG
>NC_051408.1:13666158-13666304 GCF_015228065.2 Penaeus monodon
TGGCATACACAGAGACAAAAAACGTAATAAATAATATAGCAATACTCCAAATAGATCTGTCATATATCTGCAGCTTCAGTCTCCATACTTCATAAGAGCTTCTGTGCGACATATTGGTTTTTACGGATTATGCTGGCTTTTGGCAG
>NC_051408.1:13667116-13667847 GCF_015228065.2 Penaeus monodon
CCTGCGTGGTTCGTGGCCCACTTTTCTTGCGAGCAGAGCAGGAAACAGAAGCCAAAGGCAGAGGCGTACGCTCTGGCCCGTCGGGTCGCTGCCCCTCCGCCGCTCGCCGCGTGACCGCCGCTCCCTTAATGGAGTGATATCCGCTCTATCGGCGCGGTTCCGGATAAACGAGAGGATTCGGAGGGGAGGGGGAGGATGGGGAGGGAGGGGGGCGGGGAAGAGAGAGGAGGAAGGTGGGGGAAGGGTATGGGATAGAGTGGGAAGAAGAGGAGGGGGAAGAAGGAAGGGAAGGAGGATGGAGAGGGGAAGGAGGAAGGAATAGAAGTACCGAGAGTAAAAGAAAGAAGGGAAAAAAAGGAGGTGGAGAAGGGATGGGAAAGGGAAGAGGGAATAGAAAGGAGGAGGAGAAAGACAGGAAAGGGAGTAAAGGAGGAAGGAAGGAGAGGGAGGAGGAGAAGGTAAGATAAGGAAGGGGTGGGTGGAAGAAAGTGAAAAAGGAACGAGGATAGGGATGGAGAGGTAGGCAGATGAGAAGGAAAACGAAGAAAGGGGAAGAGAAAGGAAAAAGAGTACAGAAAAATAATAATAAGTGAGGAAAGGACGGGGAAAAGGAATAGAGAAGGAGAAGATGATTTCGAGCCAAAACAAAATACGTGGCATTTTATTCCGTTGAAACAATTCGATCGTTGCAGGCTCCTTACGAAGGAGCCTGTTGCAGTTCATGGCAGACA
>NC_051408.1:13668098-13668176 GCF_015228065.2 Penaeus monodon
AAGAAAAAGGATGTATATACGAGTATGTGCAAAGGGAATAGCAATCCAAGAGCGCCTCCCTAACATCAATAACATAGA
>NC_051408.1:13668222-13668437 GCF_015228065.2 Penaeus monodon
GATGAATAAGAGAAAGAGAGAGGCTAGGAAAATGAGCTAAAAGGGGAAGAGCAAAAGGCAAAAAGAGTAGGAGGCGAGTGAACGCTTAGCCCGAGTACGAAAAGGTCTATAAAATACAAACCAATTACACACTTCTGTGAACAATACTATATGACGGTTATATATTCTTTGTGGCGTTGTTTTGTGGTGAGTGTGGGCGCATACTCGTGCTGCTT
>NC_051408.1:13668865-13668930 GCF_015228065.2 Penaeus monodon
CCAAGACCGGATAACATATCTTTAGCAATTTCCCCGGAGCATGAGAATCGTTGTCAAGGAAAATG
>NC_051408.1:13669090-13669208 GCF_015228065.2 Penaeus monodon
TGTCGCGCTATTCAAAAACGCTCTCCCTAAGACCGGGTAGCGTATCTCTAGCAACTTCCCCGGAGCGTGAGGATCGTTGTCAAGGAAAATTAAAAGGTTCGAATCGGAAACCGACTAT
>NC_051408.1:13669281-13669444 GCF_015228065.2 Penaeus monodon
AAAATATGAAAAACGAGGAGGAAGGTAAGGAGGATGGTAAAAGAAGGAGGTTAAAAAAAATGGGAAGCCGGGCAATTAGCATAGTAAGAATGAATCACAAAGCCAGGAAAATAAGGGATAGAGAAAGTTTGATAGAAAATCAATGGAGACATGTTGTCTTGAT
>NC_051408.1:13671411-13671586 GCF_015228065.2 Penaeus monodon
GAATTGAAACTCAATCATATTGTCTCGAATTTTCGCATCTTTCTCTCTCCTTCTTCCCTTCTCTCCTTCTGGAAAAACGAAGGGCGGAAAGCATCCTCAATTCCTCATGGGCCTCTGAGCTGCCAGGCCGAGCGAGAGCCACGTTTGAGCCAGCGTGCCGCGGCATCAGCTGATC
>NC_051408.1:13671886-13672237 GCF_015228065.2 Penaeus monodon
AAGTGTAATAAAGGACTTGAAAATAGACAGGAAATGTTCCAATGCTGCGCCGTCCGAAGAGGTGGAACGTATACCCCAGTCTGTTCAGGTGCAGCTCTCGTGCTAAATTTAATGTAGGTTTTGTATTAGCTACAATATTACTCAACCTGTTTTGCTGTTTAACTGCAGGAATAGAGCCAGCTGTGGTGGAAAGATAACAGCGAACAGAAATGAAATGAAAGGGCTTTTGTGATGAATCGACGTGTGATTAGATTTCATAATGGGAAATTTGTGAACAACTACAAATTAGTTCTCACTTAGAATAAAATGATTAAAAACACTCCGTATTTCCTGCCTTAAAACCTGAACAAT
>NC_051408.1:13672286-13672465 GCF_015228065.2 Penaeus monodon
CAGGTTTTTTTTCTTTCTGCTGAGTAGATTCAGATTTGGAATTCGATATCCAATATGTTACCGCATAAATTTTGATTTACGAGCTAAAGGTGAATTGAAGAGATAAAACATGAAAGAATATACAATAGAAATGCACGGCACGCAGTCTGCTCCATTAAGTTAGATTGTTTGCTGTGATG
>NC_051408.1:13674319-13674524 GCF_015228065.2 Penaeus monodon
CTCGAATTTTCGCATCCTTCTCTTTGCTTCTTCCCTTCCCTCCTTCTGGAAAAACGAAGGGCGGAAAGCATCCTCAATTCCTCATGGGCCTCTGAGCTGCCAGGCCGAGCGAGAGCCACGATTGAGCCAGCGTGCCGCGGCATCAGCTGATCAGGAGTACTGGATGGAAGGCAGACGGAGAGGAGCCGGGAGAGGGACACAGGAG
>NC_051408.1:13674758-13675110 GCF_015228065.2 Penaeus monodon
AAGTATAATAAAGGACTTGAAAATAGACAGGAAATGTTCCAATGCTGCGCCGTCCGAAGAGGTGGAACGTATACCCCAGTCTGTTCAGGTGCAGCTCTCGTGCTAAATTTAATGTAGGTTTTGTATTAGCTACAATATTACTCAACCTGTTTTGCTGTTTAAATGCAGGAATAGAGCCAGCTGTGGTGGAAAGATAACAGCGAACAGAAATGAAATGAAAGGGCTTTTGTGATGAATCGACGTGTGATTAGATTTCATAATGGGAAATTTGTGAACAACTACAAATTAGTTCTCACTTAGAATAAAATAATCAAAAACACTCCGTATTTCCTGCCCTGAAATTCTGAACAAT
>NC_051408.1:13675154-13675318 GCF_015228065.2 Penaeus monodon
TTGAAAATAAACAGATTTTTTTTTTCTTTCTGCTGAGTAGATTCAGATTTGGAATTCGATATCCAATATGTTACCGCATAAATTTTGATTTACGAGCTAAAGGTGAATTGAAGAGATAAAACATGAAAGAATATACAATAGAAATGCACGGCACGCAGTCTGCT
>NC_051408.1:13676476-13676810 GCF_015228065.2 Penaeus monodon
CTCCTTTTATCCGGCGCGCGTGTGTCTCCGCCATCCGCCCCCCCCCCCCTTCCATATTGGCCTTCCAGCGGCGGTTCGTTCATTTGTTATTCCATCCAATTTCACAAGGCCACAATTCTCCTCTGGGCGCAGCGAGTATGTTTCTTTCGGAATATTACCCTGCGATCTGCTCGCTTTATGTCAGAGTTCTGCCACTGGACGCAGCAAGGCTCTTTATGTCCTCTTAGTGAACGTGAATCGAGAGAGAGATACGGGCTATTACATGCAAACAGTCTCAGGCAAGCGCAGGGACACTTCGACTCCCGCGAACACATTGAATCATGCAAATGCGAAG
>NC_051408.1:13677593-13677771 GCF_015228065.2 Penaeus monodon
AGGTATTAAGAGAGAAAACAACCAAACGAAAGAAAGTACGCGTATGTGCTTGGCTGAAGAACAGAAGCCTCTCATGACACAATTCCATGAAATCCCAAAGCATGTGGAATATTCAACGTCTTGTAAGAAGCTGCATCTTCATCGCTTTTTTTATTATAGTTAACTGAAAAAAATCGAT
>NC_051408.1:13677895-13678222 GCF_015228065.2 Penaeus monodon
GCCAAGCTGAAATCAAATAATTTTGAAACATCCAAATTTCTGATTCAGTCGACTATGAAATCGATAAAAGACGATATTTTATTGTATATGTTTTAGGTCTCTAAGGCTATTGCTGGTAACAAATTCATGTATTTTTAACTTTTTCATTACGGGGGAGCAATGTTCTGTGGTCTTTCTCTTTTGTTATCTCTCTATGTTCTGTATTCGAATATTTTCCTTATTTTCTTCGTTTTTGTCATTCTCCCAATCCTTATTGTTTCTTCTTTCTTTTTACTTTTGATTTTTTTTTCTCTCATTCTCATATGCTCTTTGTTGACATCGGTTTTT
>NC_051408.1:13678473-13678658 GCF_015228065.2 Penaeus monodon
GCACGATTCCTTCCCTTCCGAGGTCGATATCGCTTAGAGATGAATCAGGAACCTCAATGAATGTATTTAGGAGTTTCTATCAACTTCAGCAAAATCCAATCCAAACTTTTTAGATCATCGTCTGTATTGGCAGGTTCCAGAAACTGCTTACCTACGGATCACCTGCATATATTTGTAAATATACA
>NC_051408.1:13678768-13679362 GCF_015228065.2 Penaeus monodon
TTTATTGTAGTGAAAAAAAAATGAAGAGAGAATAAAAGGGAGACAGGCAAAGGATACTACAGCTATAGATCTTAATAACAAGGACAATGATGGAGGAGAAAAGGAAATATCTTAAAAATAATGCTTGCTTATTTTAGTTGGTCAGGTGTGTGTTTATTTGTGTTTATGTTGCATATCTATTCCTTACACAAACATACTAGAAAATGTGTAGATATCTAGAAAAATAACAATATGAAAATATGGATAAACATGGATATACACTGGGCAACAAATCGATAGGCAGTAAGATAGCAAGATATGTATAAGAATAGATAAATATATCGGTGAACAGAGGGATAAAGACACACACAGATAGAGGATCTGTCAGCGCTATCAACAAATTTGTCGATAAGATAGCGTAAATAATTCCTGTGACATTCATTCCTTCACAAATATCACAGAATAGTTGCTTTATGGTATATCGATAGTTTGAGCGTTATTTTAGAGCTTCTTAAGAAAATATATACGAAGCAGAATCTTATATCTCCCTTCTTGCTGTTTTATTGAAATCCAAGGTGAATTTTTTATCAGTGTAGGCCCCCACAAGTCCATCCC
>NC_051408.1:13679880-13680168 GCF_015228065.2 Penaeus monodon
GAAAAAAAGAAAAGCATGATAACAAAATGAATAAAAAAAAACACCAAGTATCAATACTTACATTTCGCATCACTTTGGAAGTTGGGGAGAGAGTGGGGAGGGTGATAAGGGGGAGGGGGGAGAATGAGGAATTCATGGGGGGAGGGGAATGAGGGACTTTGATGAGGGGAGATGGAGGGGAATGAGGGGTATTCCTGGGGGGTAAGGGGATGAGGGGGTACTTATGAAGCGAGGGGGATGAAGGGATATTCATTGATGAGGGGAATGAAGGGGTATTCCTGGGTAGTC
>NC_051408.1:13680281-13680610 GCF_015228065.2 Penaeus monodon
ATGCTATGGTGCCAGGGGAGAAAGGGGGTGCCGGAGGGAGATATACAGGTGCGAGGGAGGGGGAAAGAGGATAGTAGGGTGTCAGAAAGGGGGAGAGGGAATACCGGGGTGTCAGAGAGGGGGAGGGGGGGAGAGGGGTATCCACCGCGGCTGTCCATCCTCACCCTTGACGCTGTTGTCTTCGGTGGCCGACGGCCCTGTTCGCTCAGCGGTTCATGACCTTTCTGCTTGCTGCTGCTCTCGAGGGAAAGCGAGTCTGCTTTTGTGTTGGACTTCATGCTCGCGCTCTCCCGTGTCTCTCTGTGTACCTGTGTGTGTGGTTGAGTGTA
>NC_051408.1:13680921-13681357 GCF_015228065.2 Penaeus monodon
CCCCTCTATTTTTGTCCTCCCTCTTCCCTCATTTTGCCTCTCACTACTCTCCTCCGCATTGCATAACTTCACAACCAACAGCAACTTCAATGATTATATCTTCCCTCGCATCCATTCCTTTGCGTAATCAATGCTATCGCCTGCGAGGATCATCCCCTTATCTAAACATATCCGTCCTCAAGTACCCGATTCCCTGTAACATCTTCTCGCTGACTTTGCACATTGCTTTCAACTCTCGACGCTGATCATGCGGAGTTCTTGCTGTGAAGTGCTGACCCTCACGCCAGAAAAAGTATATTTCTGTCACACAATCGACCCTGGCCTTGTACCTTGTGCGTGGATTCGATACGGACTCTGCGGTCACTTTTCTCTTCGTGTGTCTGAAGTTTCATGCCAGACAGATCAGAACATGGAGATTCGACGAGTGATCTGGGAT
>NC_051408.1:13682019-13682426 GCF_015228065.2 Penaeus monodon
TTACTAAACTCGCCGCGACTCGGCCCGAAATTCAGCTCCGTGATCTTCCCATTGTAATTACTGTCAGGTGGATACTCTGTCTGCCGTAATTGCTATCCACTGGCCTGTTCGTATTACTGTCTGTATGCACGTTTGTCTTATTTTTCTTCTTCTATCTACGTTTATTTGTCTCTCTTTTTTCCTCCCCTTTCAATCCTTTTGTCTTTTGCCTTTTTCCAGTAAAATCAATACTTATTCTTTACTGTCTACTGTTCGTCGGTTTCATGGTTCTATTTCTCCCTAATCCTATGTTTTCTTGCAGATTTGCTACTTTATTTTTATTATGTTTCTTCTGTCTCACCCTTTTTTCTTTTTTCCCTCCTATCCACCTGCGTTAACGAAGTTGCCAAGTTATCCCCTACTTTATC
>NC_051408.1:13682474-13682561 GCF_015228065.2 Penaeus monodon
ACGTCCATATCCACCTGCGTTGCCAACGTCGCCATTTTCTCTCCTTTCCCCAAACTGCAGTAGAGAGTATGCACTGCAGTGGACACA
>NC_051408.1:13683585-13683923 GCF_015228065.2 Penaeus monodon
ACACTTCCTGTCACGGGCCCATTGAAATTAATATCTGTATGTTTGGTTGACAGCTTGGTTCTAAATGCTTCTCGTTAACTCTGGTTGACCGAAAACTGGTCGTGTATGTGTATGTTACCCATTTGCATATGGATTTGCACTTACATGCAATTATTTGTGCATGCCTGATGTAAATTTCGAATGTGTTTATTTACAGGACATGCGTGATTATACTTTCGTGTTTGTGGATTTTTTTTTTTTTGATCACACAAAGTTAGACTGATGATAATAGGAAAAAGAAATACAGAATATTATGTAACCTTGAAATTGGAAATAAAGCACAGGGAGAAAACGGGAGA
>NC_051408.1:13685242-13685485 GCF_015228065.2 Penaeus monodon
GCTTGAATTTATTTTTGTTTAGGTCATAGAAACAGGTTTATCCAATTAATTTCAATCTATAATCATGTAAAAAAAATCCTTTTCCTGCTAATGAAAAATCAATGTAATTCTTGAAAATAGATATAATAAATAACAAAGTGAGACACGGTCGAGTTACTCATCCCCCACATTGGTACTTTCCATTTTTCCCTTGAATAATAAGCAATCAATGATTCCCTTCTAATTTTCACGATTTTTCATTTG
>NC_051408.1:13685561-13685712 GCF_015228065.2 Penaeus monodon
GCTTGCTTCATCCACCGGCCAAAAGTAAATAAATCTATTCTGTGAACAATGGGTTGGGGGGTAAACATGGCATGTGTAGGAGTCACAACATTATCCCCTAACATGTGTCGAACGAAAGTCGGGATCTCTCTGTATTACTCAGTGGCAGCAA
>NC_051408.1:13685809-13685967 GCF_015228065.2 Penaeus monodon
CCTGTACGGGACGAAAGTCGGGATGCCCCTGAAGGGTACGATGACAAACCCTACATGCTCCCGTGACCCTCCCCATGTAATTGTGAAATAGTGTAACAATTTCATTGTTCATAGATATCTTTAAAACATTATTTGAATTTATTGTACTAGTTTCTAGC
>NC_051408.1:13686125-13686272 GCF_015228065.2 Penaeus monodon
GATAATCGATTTACATCTTTTAGTCTGCTGAAATTCGTCAAAATCTATACTAAATTTTACAAATTATGATATAAAATACTGTAGTCCTTTCTCTATGTATTCCTTTTACTTTGAAAACTCTACACTCGGCTCTGATTACACTGGCAC
>NC_051408.1:13687140-13687491 GCF_015228065.2 Penaeus monodon
TATCCATTTACATTTTTTAGTCTGCTGAATTTCGTCAAAATCTATATTAAATTTTACAAATTACGATATAAAATACTGTAGTCATTTCTCTATGTATTCCTTTTATTTTGAAAACCCTCCACTCGGCTCTGATTACACTGTCAGGAAATACAACGGCAGCATCGCCAGTTAAAATAGCAAGGATAACTTATACTGAATAATTGGATTGCTTTCATGTATCAGATATCTTTATCCTATCTGAGCTATTATTAGAAATGCGTTTTATGGAATGTGTCATCAATGTCCCTGGTTTTTATGTAGCTTAATTTTTTTATTATTTTTGCCCGAAGCAGGTTGGATTTTTTCTCAATA
>NC_051408.1:13687647-13687784 GCF_015228065.2 Penaeus monodon
ATTTTCTCTTTTAGTTTCACTCGTTCTTTTTTAATTCCTTTTTTTCTTTGTCTCTTGATCACAGGGACAATAATCAATTCATAACTCTGCTCTCATGTCTCTGAATACGATATTATCCCTGCAGTTTTAATACGTCT
>NC_051408.1:13687844-13688062 GCF_015228065.2 Penaeus monodon
CCCCCCCCCCCCTTTCTATCTGTATCTGTTTGTATTCAGATTGTCTGTCTGCCTCTTTCTATGCCATGTTATCATCGGCCGTAAGGTATCGAACGTCACATTACACAGACATAATGGAGGTTTGAACTCGTTCCTGAAAAGTTGTGGGATTCGAATCTTTAATTTCGTTCCAGTCACCGCTCGTCGAATTTCAGGTTGTCGAATAAAAACAAAAAACA
>NC_051408.1:13688122-13688378 GCF_015228065.2 Penaeus monodon
CAGTTTTGAGAGTGAATTCCATCTTTTGGAAGCCGAATAGAAAATAAGGAGGGACAAGAGAGGCTGGGAGGAAAGGACTGGGGTGGAGGGGAGGAGGTACAGATGCCGTAGCGTTAATGGTTTTGTGAGGAAAGGGTGGCCGAGGGCATAATTTGTTTCTTTGGCTTTAGCGGATACAAAGGGTGGAAACATAAAATTGGATATGTAATATATAATATGGAAACAAACAAATACGCATACGTTTGTATATTTGTGT
>NC_051408.1:13693485-13693717 GCF_015228065.2 Penaeus monodon
CAGAGCGAGAACGCAATTGCTGAATAGCCAGATCGCCGCGCATCTGAATCCGGGTGTTTCGCGAACGCCAATTCAGCAGAGCAGCCTCACCCCGCACGCCCCGTGGAGTTTCCCGGGCGAGCGGGCGCGTAGACCGAGGCTCGTTATGAACGGACGCTGCCGATGGCTCGTTAGCAGGCAGCGGGGTGAGCGCCGTGATTGCTATTCCTGTTATTGCTGTCATTATTACGAT
>NC_051408.1:13695837-13695930 GCF_015228065.2 Penaeus monodon
GGAAAGCAAGATATCTCAACTCACAAACAAACTTAAGGAACGCAAAGGTTAAAGGTCAGAGGAGAGAGTCCCACGAAGTCAAGAACTCTTGGA
>NC_051408.1:13695951-13696260 GCF_015228065.2 Penaeus monodon
AAACGTCATTAATGGACTAACTCATGCTCCACCTGTCACCCCCCCCCTTCCCCTTATCCCATGTTAAATGAGAAGATGGAAATAGAAGAGAAGATGGAGAAGTTTATAGAATATGTGAATTATTTTTACAATATTTCAGAGCAGCCATGTCAGATGATAAGAATCGTTAGAGAAATTAAAGCAACAATAAAAGATTAAATCAAATTAAATAATAATCAACAATAAAACAGCTGGTTAACATCTACAAGTATCAGCTGTTTGTTGGTATAAGGGGGTTAGTGAAAAAAAATAGGGTTAGATTTTATTTAA
>NC_051408.1:13696304-13696389 GCF_015228065.2 Penaeus monodon
GGATTAAAGGATGTCGATTATTCTTTAACTATTTCCTTGTTTCTCTATTTTTCTCTTTCTCTATCTCTTCCTAATCCCCCCCCCC
>NC_051408.1:13696484-13698070 GCF_015228065.2 Penaeus monodon
ACTTACTATTTTTTATCCATCATTTTATCTGATCTTACTGAACATAACAGTTCATTTTCTGCCTCTTTCTAATTTTGATTAATGATAACGTTTATTTTTTTGGGAATTAAACGTGAAGTATGTAAATGAGGACTTTATAATGCAAAATGCTGTATGAACAGTAGGTGCAATATGCGGTGTAGTTTAGTTATTGTACAGCAACACACAGATTTTGGTTGCACGTAGGATATTCTGCAATAGCGTATTCTGCAATATTCTTTAATGGTGTTCGTAACTTGTGAATACTGAACTTTGTCGCTTGGAGTGTAATATCGGCGGTATATAAATTCAGGTCTATTTGATGTTAATATGACAGTGTGGGATAGAATGTAGGCTAAAAAAATAAGATAATGATAATATTATAAAAGTACTAATCACATTATTCTTCTCCGTCTTTCTCTCTTCCCTCCTTTCTAATATCTATCAATCTCTTTTTTCTTTTTTTTTTCTCTATTTTGCCTTACTATTCCTCCACTTTTTCTTTCGTCCATTCTCCTCATGTTTTCTGTTTTCACATCTTTAGCTTCTCCTTTGCCCCCTTCCCTTTCTTTTCGCCCCCTCTCTCTATCTCTTTTCCACTTTCCTTCCTCCTAAATCATTCCCTCCTATCTCTCCCTCCTCCATCCACTGTCCCTTTTTTTCCCCGTCCTCCCTCAACTTTCCCCGTCTATCCCTGTCTCCCTTCTCTCCCTTCTGGTTTTAACTTCCTCCTCTCCTCTTCCCTCTTTCCCCCTCTCGCCCTCTCTTTATTCCTTTCCTTTCTCCTTTCCTACACCCTACCTCCCTTTCCTTGCCTCTCTCTCCCTTCTCCGATCTTTCTCCAACAATCTTCACTTATTTTGCCCTTCTTTCTCCCCCCTCCCACCCTTCACCTCTCCCTTGATTTCTTTTCCTTTTCTCCTTCGCCATCAAAATCTCCATCTTTCTTTTCTTACCCACCAAATCGAATTAATTCTCCCCAACTTTCTCTCTCTCTTATCTTTTCTCTCCTTCCGTCCTTACCCAGTCCTCCCCTCCCTCTCTCCCTCCCCATTCCTACCATTCCTCCAACTCTTCCTCCCTCAGTCTCTCTCTCTCTCTTCCCATCCTCACCCTCCCTTTCGCCCTCCTATCCTCACTATTATTCCCAACTTCCCTCTTTGCTTTTCTCTCTCTCCCTCCCAGATCTCCATCAATCCTCCTCTCTTCCCCTATCACCCTCCCCATCCTTACCCTCCCCCTCTCTTCCCCTTTCACCCTCCCAATCCCACTCATACCCTCCCCATCCCTACCCTCCCGCTCTCTTCCCCTCTCTCCCCCCCTCCCCAACCCACTCCTACCCTCCCCCTCTCCCCATCATTCCTCCCCACTTCCCCCCTCTCCTCCTCCCCTCTCTCCCTCCCCCATGCGTCCGCTCTCCCTCACCACCCTTTAATTCTCTCTCCGTGTCCTCCTACGTCATTCTCTTATTTGCCCGAACTAAATGGAATCACAGATGAAGGTCTTCGAGGTGAATGAGATGGTGTGAAGACCCTCCTCGTGTTAACTCAACTTCGTATATGATTTTC
>NC_051408.1:13698191-13698369 GCF_015228065.2 Penaeus monodon
GTTCCTGTTTTGAAGACATTATCCGTTGTCGTTATTTCCATTTGCATTCTTCTTTCACTTTTGATGAGAGTAATCTATATCGGGTTCGAAATTGCTTTGAATTATATTGCGATTGATATGTTACATGAAATGGTAGCTTCCGGGTTACAGTAATTTTCCTGTAACTTTCGGAGGAAAT
>NC_051408.1:13698738-13699620 GCF_015228065.2 Penaeus monodon
TCATCCCCGCTTCATTTTAGTTCATCCTTTTCCTCCTCATCCCTTATTCTTTCTCCTCTATCCTCTCCCTCATTTATTCCCGTCCCCTCCTTTCATTCCTCCACTCTCCCTCATTTTCCTCCTCCCTTCCTCCTCCTCCTTCATCTACCCTCTTTATCTTCACCCACTTCCCTATCCTCCCTCTCTATCCTCTTAATTATCCTCCCTCTTCTTTTCCTCCTTTTGTCTCCCACTTTATCCTCATCCCCCTCTACTCTTCCTCCCTTCCCCTGCCTTTTCATCCTCTTCCTCTCCCATGTCCTCTTCCTTATCCCCTCCCATCCCATCCCTCTTTATCCTCGTCCCTCCCCTCTTCCTCTCCCATCTCCCCTAGCTTACTCCCCCCATCCTCCTCTTCCACGCTTCCCCTCTCTCTTCATCCTCACCCCCTGCCCTTCTTTCTTCGTGCCCCCCCCCCCCCCGTACCTCTCGTGGTTCGACTCGGCCCTTTGATTTGACGATCCACGATAACCCGGCGTCTCCTGCTCCTTCCACGTCGTGAATAAGGCAGTGATGACACGCTCGTTCAAGGAATGAGGAGGGGCCTTGTGTGCGAGTGCGTTTGGTGGGGTGGGGTGGAGGAAGTTAGGCGTGTGTTTGTCTGTATTTGTGGGAGGAAGGTGCGTGTGTTTGTGTATGGGGGTGGGAGGTGGGATGGGGTGGGGGGGATTGCGGTTGCTTGTGTGGATGTGAGGGATTGGGGGTGCGTGTTGATGTGCGTTTGTTTGTATTTGCGTGTGTGCACATGGACGTAAGCCTTTTTATAAGCGCATTTGCGACTGTGTGAGACGTCGGTGCCTCTGCGAGTCTATCTGTGTACACAAGAAATTCCTTTCAGTTCAT
>NC_051408.1:13699698-13700030 GCF_015228065.2 Penaeus monodon
ATTTCCGTTAATGCTTATTCCTTTTTTTGCCCCTCTCCCTTCCTACTTACCCATCTGTGACGTGATAAAGGCGACACTTTGATGGTTATAGGAAAGATATTTTGATTTTCGATTTTTTTTTTTTTTAGTAGATGTTGATGAGTCTGACACAGCAATTCTATATAGTATCAGTCGGAAATATTCCTCTGTCTCATATTTCTTTTTTATCGTTTGTTTATAGCTTCTAAATTTTAAATCACATTTTTTTATAGAAACTTCGTATTTCTAGTGCGCGAATGATTATTATTTTCATTTTTTTTCGTACACTTTGGGCCTGCAAAGCAAGCTATCAT
>NC_051408.1:13700297-13700441 GCF_015228065.2 Penaeus monodon
TATACTTAGAGATCGGTTGTCTCCATATCTTTAAGATTTTTTTTTCTTTATACCCTAAACCCTTAAAATTTTCTAAAACATTTATTTTTTGAAATACTCATTTCACCTTCAGTCTCTCAGTTCTCACAGTTATGATTTTACACT
>NC_051408.1:13701077-13701314 GCF_015228065.2 Penaeus monodon
CCCGACCTTTTGTTACTGATTTTTTCCTTCTCCTTTTCCCTTTTTTTCGATTCTGTTACCCCCGCCCCCTCCCTTCACACATCCCTCTTCTACTTTCCATTCCCGCGGTTGTGACAGCACTCATAAATCATTCTATCTTTTAAAATTTTACTAAGTTGTCATCATATCTTTAAGATTTCTTTTTTCTTTATACCCCAAATCCTTCAGACTTTCTAAAACATTTATTCTTTGAAAAGC
>NC_051408.1:13701605-13701848 GCF_015228065.2 Penaeus monodon
CTCCTAAGGCGTAACTAAGGAAGGAGGGCGATTTCCTCTCGCTCTCCGAGTCTCCAATGATGCGCAGCATAAAAGAGAAAGCGGGATTTTATGAAAATAGGAAAATGTATAAGATTATACGAATAATCTCGAGTGAATTAATTCCTGGTACTGGTACTGAGAACGCTCGATAGATTATTGTACATACTTTTTTTTTAAATGCAGATCAAAATAATATTACACAGCAAAAAGATCTATGTAAAC
>NC_051408.1:13701911-13702253 GCF_015228065.2 Penaeus monodon
CAAGAAAATCTAAATCATTTGGGCCGAGATAAGTACATGAGTATTTCTATTTTGCTATGCGTATCATTCATCAAACTTAAACAATATTGGGGGGGGGGGGGTGTCAAAAGCCTGAGCCCCCCCCACCTGGGTCTCACAATAATAAACCGGTAGTTATTTTTTGCATTTCGTGAAAGTTATTCTAATCACGATGATGATATTACTCTTGATGTCCTGAACAATAGCAATAGTAATATCCGTGCAATATACGTTCTTCCATGTGAATTGTTTAATGGCACTCAATGAGTTTCATCATAATTTTCATTATTGAATTTATTATTGGGGTATATTAGTCCTCATACA
>NC_051408.1:13702720-13702932 GCF_015228065.2 Penaeus monodon
AATAGCAAATCACGGCGCTCACCCGGCTGCCCGCTAACGAGCCAGCGGCAGCGTCCGTTCATAACGAGCCTCGGTCTACGCGCCCGCTCGCCCGGGAAACTCCACGGGGCGTGCGGGGTGAGGCTGCTCTGCTGAATTGGCGTTCGCGAAACACCCGGATTCAGATGCGCGGCGATCTGGCTATTCAGCAATTGCGTTCTCGCTGTCTGCCT
>NC_051408.1:13706566-13706876 GCF_015228065.2 Penaeus monodon
ATAAATAATAAAAATAAATAAAAATAAAATAAATTAAAAAAAATAAAAAAATAAATTTTAAAAATTTTTAAAAAAAGAAAATAATAAATATATTTTATAGATAAAAAAAAAAACCCAATAATATAATATATTATATAAATTTTTATAAGAAATAAAATAAATTTAATAAAAATATATATATATATATTTAAATATAGTTTAATACCCTAAGCATATAATAAATATTTTATATTATAAAATAATATATATAAAATAATAATTATTTTAAAATATATAAATATATACATTTTATATAATAAAATATTTATTT
>NC_051408.1:13707058-13707388 GCF_015228065.2 Penaeus monodon
AAAGGCAAACATATTTTTAAGATATAAAATATTTAAAGATAGAATATATAAAAAAAATATATTTATATATAAAGGGGGGATATAATTAAAATTTTAATATATTTTTTTATTTATTATATATATATAAAATTAAATATTTTATATATTAATATATATATATATTTTTAATGAAAGGATGTAAAAGGGTAATATAATAAAACTATAAAATATAATATATATATAATTTTATTATATATAATAAAATATATAAAATATATACAAAACAACATATCCCATTTATTTTTTAGGGTTTAAAAATTAACAAAATTTATATATTTTTATTTTAATAAA
>NC_051408.1:13707553-13707674 GCF_015228065.2 Penaeus monodon
TTTATATAATGTTTAACCCAAAGGGTTTGTGATAAACATCTTTTTTTTCCCAAATCCTTTTCTTTACTTTTTTTCATCCCAGTGCTGCAAAAAACAAACAAAAAAATACATTAAACCCCTT
>NC_051408.1:13708512-13708700 GCF_015228065.2 Penaeus monodon
TTCCACCCTTTGTATCCGCTAAAGCCAAAGAAACAAATTATGCCCTCGGCCACCCTTTCCTCACAAAACCATTAACGCTACGGCATCTGTACCTCCTCCCCTCCACCCCAGTCCTTTCCTCACAGCCTCTCTTGTCCCTCCTTATTTTCTATTCGGCTCCCAAAAAATGGAATTCACTCTCAAAACTG
>NC_051408.1:13708855-13709070 GCF_015228065.2 Penaeus monodon
TGTTTTTTGTTTTTATTCGACAACCTGAAATTCGACGAGCGGTGACTGGAACGAAATTAAAGATTCGAATCCCACAACTTTTCAGGAACGAGTTCGAACCTCCATTATGTCTGTGTAATGTGACGTTCGATACCTTATGGCCGATGATAACATGGCATAGAAAGAGGCAGACAGACAATCTGAATACAAACAGATACAGATAGAAAGGGGGGGGG
>NC_051408.1:13709133-13709269 GCF_015228065.2 Penaeus monodon
GACGTATTAAAACTGCAGGGATAATATCGTATTCAGAGACATGAGAGTAGAGTTACGAATTGATTATTGTCCCTGTGATCAAGAGACAAAGAAAAAAAGGAATTAAAAAAGAACGAGTGAAACTAAAATTGAAAAT
>NC_051408.1:13709523-13709824 GCF_015228065.2 Penaeus monodon
GCTACATAAAAACCAGGGACATTGATGACACATTCCATAAAACGCATTTCTAATAATAGCTCAGATAGGATAAAGATATCTGATACATGAAAGCAATCCAATTATTCAGTATAAGTTATCCTTGCTATTTTAACTGGCGATGCTGCCGTTGTATTTCCTGACAGTGTAATCAGAGCCGAGTGGAGGGTTTTCAAAATAAAAGGAATACATAGAGAAATTACTACAGTATTTTATATCGTAATTTGTAAAATTTAATATAGATTTTGACGAAATTCAGCAGACTAAAAAATGTAAATGGATA
>NC_051408.1:13710834-13711013 GCF_015228065.2 Penaeus monodon
CAAATGAAAAATCGTGAAAATTAGAAGGGAATCATTGATTGCTTATTCATTCAAGGGAAAAATGGAAAGTACCAATGTGGGGGATGAGTAACTCGACCGTGTCTCACTTTGTTATTTATTATATCTATTTTCATGAATTACATTGATTTTTCATTAGCAGGAAAAGGAATTTTTTACAT
>NC_051408.1:13711762-13712067 GCF_015228065.2 Penaeus monodon
ATTTCAAGGTTACATAATATTCTGTATTTCTTTTTCCTATTATCATCAGTCTAACTTTGTTCCGTGTGATCAAAAAAAAAAAAAATCCACAAACACGAAAGTATAATCACGCATGTCCTGTAAATAAACACATTCGAAATTTACATCAGGCATGCACAAATAATTGCATGTGTGCAAGTGTGCAAATCCATATGCAAATGGGTAACAACACATACACGACCAGTTTTCGGTCAACCAGAGTTAACGAGAAGCATTTAGAACCAAGCAGTCAACCAAACATACAGATATTTAGTTTCTATGGGCCC
>NC_051408.1:13712120-13712622 GCF_015228065.2 Penaeus monodon
CATAAAATGTAAAAAAAACTTTCAATAATTTAAAAAATAAAAAAAAAAAAGAATAAAAAAATAAGAAAAAACTCTAAAAAAATAACTAAAAAGAAAGAAAAAAATTAAATAAAAATACTAAAATAACTAAAAAAAATTAGAATAAAATAAATAAATAAAAATTAAAGAGAAAAGAACAAGAAAGGCCTCACAACCCCGCCCCCCCTCCAAACTCCTGTCACGGGCCCATGAAACAAAACGGGGGTTTGGGGGGCGCATGATAAATATAAATAAAAAATAGTATAATAAGAAAAAAAAAATATAAAAAAACAATACAAAAATATATAAGAAATAAAGAAAAAAAGAAAAAGAAATAAATAATTTAGTATGAAAAATATAAATAATAAAAAGAGATAAAAAATAAATAAAAATACAAAAAAAATATAGATAAAGAGAAAAATATATAAAAAATAAATAATAAATATATGATATAAGATTAAGATAGAAAATAATAATTTAATTA
>NC_051408.1:13715293-13715408 GCF_015228065.2 Penaeus monodon
ATAATTATAAAATGTAAAAACTATTCATAGATTACCTTAAACCAAGTCAACAAAATTTCAGATATTTAGTTTAATTTACCCTAAAAATAGAAAAAAGAAAAAGTAGTATAGAAGG
>NC_051408.1:13717024-13717111 GCF_015228065.2 Penaeus monodon
TGTGTCCACTGCAGTGCATACTCTCTACTGCAGTTTGGGGAAAGGAGAGAAAATGGCGACGTTGGCAACGCAGGTGGATATGGAGGT
>NC_051408.1:13717159-13717566 GCF_015228065.2 Penaeus monodon
GATAAAGTAGGGGTAACTTGGCAACTTCGTTAACGCAGGTGGATAGGAGGGAAAAAAAGAAAAAAGGGTGAGACAGAAGAAACATAATAAAAATAAAGTAGCAAATCTGCAAGAAAACATAGGATTAGGGAGAAATAGAACCATGAAACCGACGAACAGTAGACAGTAAAGAATAAGTATTGATTTTACTGGAAAGAGTCAAAAGACAAAAGGATTGAAAGGGGAGGAAAAAAGAGAGACAAATGAACGTAGATAGAAGAAGAAAAATAAGACAAACGTGCATACAGACAGTAATACGAACAGGCCAGTGGATAGCAATTACGGCAGACAGAGTATCCACCTGACAGTAATTACAATGGGAAGATCACGGAGCTGAATTTCGGGCCGAGTCGCGGCGAGTTTAGTAA
>NC_051408.1:13718843-13719171 GCF_015228065.2 Penaeus monodon
AAAAAATAAGATAAGAGGCAAAAGATAAGATAAAGGATAACATAAAAATTGAAGGGAAGAGATTAATTTGATAAAAAAAAATATAGGCAAAGTAAAAAATAAAAGGCAAAAGAAAAGATAAAGGATAACAATAATTAAGAAAGGTACATAATAAAAAAAACATAAAATTTGTTAAGAGAGGTAAATGATAAACAAAAATAAAAAGATGAATAAGTAAAGAATAAGAAAAAAAATAAGATAAAGAATAAGATTTTTTTCATTTTTCTATATAGGTTTTTAAAAAAAGATAAAAATATAAAATAGTTTTTCCAAAAATTATATAACTTTT
>NC_051408.1:13719381-13719783 GCF_015228065.2 Penaeus monodon
TCCTTGGGTTTCTGGATCAATAATTTCTCGGTCTGGTCTACGAGTTAAGCCTACCAGAAAAAAAACGCTTCTTCCCAGGGGATTCCAGACACAGTGCTGGACGAGTAAGAAACACGTGTTTCCCAGCTTGGTTTGTGGGATCGAACCGAGGCAGAAGTTTTGGGACGGTCGCGGATGCCACGGTTGAAGAAGATGGATTGGGATGGGTGGAGGATGCTGGACGGAGGGAGGGAGGAAGGGAAGGGAATGGATGGTGGAAGGAGGGAAGGAGGGAAGGATGGGTGGAAGGAGGAAGGGAGTAAAAAGGGAGATGGGGGAAGAGAAGGTAAAATTAAATTGTTTAGAATGTCACAGGGAAATATAACAAATAAAAATACAAAATAAACCGTATTTTTTCCTGAA
>NC_051408.1:13719870-13720177 GCF_015228065.2 Penaeus monodon
TAAAAAATACTCATGATTATTTTCCTTCTTCCCTTTCTCAAGATCCATCTTTTATCGCCACTTCCCTCCTCTCCCTCTCCCTCTCGCAGTGAGTAGGGGACTTTGAGCATGAAGAGCAAAGAGACAAACAGACGTCAATCACAGCAACTCTTTGTGAGAAAGTTAGTCGATTATGGCTCACTTCTTGTTTATTGCCCCTTTTAGTTCGTGCCTTTCAGTCACTGTTTTGTTTTAGTCTTTCTTCTCTTTTCATGTTCTCCTTTATCTTGTTGTCGCTCTTTTATGTCTTGTTTTGCTGTACAGACCA
>NC_051408.1:13720725-13720854 GCF_015228065.2 Penaeus monodon
TTTCTCTTGCGCAGGTGTGAAAGAGGAGCGACACTTTCAAAGGGATTTATGCTCGCGATTTTTCGGGTGCGATTTATGGGTGCGAATCTCAGCCAGATTCTTTAACGATTTTGAATGTAAATCGCGCGC
>NC_051408.1:13720893-13720983 GCF_015228065.2 Penaeus monodon
ATGGAGTGAATGCTGAAACAAAGATCTCAGCAAATGGTCGGAGAGAGAGAAAGGAGGAGTGGGAATTACGAGGTTCTGTGTGTGAGTGAG
>NC_051408.1:13721478-13721847 GCF_015228065.2 Penaeus monodon
CTACACGCATATTCAAATACGCATTTCTTTTTCATCTCAGAATTAAAAACGTCGATTTGTTTGAGCTCAGAAATGACATCCTCCCAGCAATTCCAGCCGCGCTTCCCCGTGGGCGTTCAAAGGGGCCTGGGATCCCCGCGAGAGGAAGGGCGTCTCCAAGGAAGAGCGCCGCCTGCTTTTGATCCTGCGACCCCCCCCCCCCGGTCCCCATCAACGCCCGCCGGTCTGAGTGCATTCAAGCAACTTTTGGATTTGTTATTGCTGCTACTTGTGTTTAAGATTATGAATTGAAGGTATTAGCATGATTGTCTAATGCTATGGTCGCACATCGAGAGTTAAAGTATGAGCAAGCGAAGATTTGAGCCATGC
>NC_051408.1:13722091-13722305 GCF_015228065.2 Penaeus monodon
CAGGCAGACAGATGTATGTATGTCTTTTCGTTAGGCCGTCTGTCTGTTATTATCATTATCGAGCATCTACTAACGTGGCAGCCGAAGAAGGGAAAACAACTGATAAACATGACAAATATAACAATGAAGAAAGGTATGAGTAAAGATGAGTTGTCACCCGTCCTTTTTCTAGTTCAGATAAAGGAAGGGTTAAAAGATAAGAGTAGGGATGTGG
>NC_051408.1:13722351-13722698 GCF_015228065.2 Penaeus monodon
TCATCAAAAGCGTAAAAAAGTCATATGTTTCGGAGTATGAAAGAAGTTACATCACCTGCAATTAGATTCGAGCGTGTTTTTTTCTTTCTTTCTTTTTACAAGCAAATAAAGATATAGTCGCCATTACAATTATTGTAATTCCTACCACTATATAAAAATATAGTCCTTTTTTAATTCAATACATTACTTTATTTTACATCTAGGTCTACAAAGACATTTGTATGCAAATACATGATTAAATGTGTACATACTTATGTGTGTGTTTTATTATTTACATGCAGTTTCTCTAATGATACATACTTCAGAAACAGACATTTGATTTTCTATTTTCTGTTTCCGTGCTATAC
>NC_051408.1:13724551-13724914 GCF_015228065.2 Penaeus monodon
CATACACGGGCTTGCTGTGCCCCATAAACATGTCCACGGGTCACTTGCGTTTTACTGTTGAAACAAAGCCACAACTCAAATAATGTTTTCATACAGTTTTCAAAAACAGTAAAAAGATTTCCAATTCACGATAAAACTGCAGGTACTGATAGTGCCTGATAAAACTTGGTTAAAGGTTTACACGAAATTATGCAAATTTCATATGGAAGAGTTTACATTAGTTATGTAAATGACAATGTAATCTATTTAATATCTTACAATTATCCAGAATGTTCGTTTAGAAAAATACTACTGTATCACTGAGTCTTTACTGTTAAATGAAACTATAAAATATACATGATATGAATGATGTGAACGTCATTT
>NC_051408.1:13727932-13728856 GCF_015228065.2 Penaeus monodon
AGCTTTGCAACGATTTCCCCGCTATCAGTTATATCTCCATGTATTACAGTAGTAATGATACCTCATTAAACTTCAAACTTGGGAGAGGAAGTTACTGAGCATCGATCATTCCGCTTTCTGTGGAATTATGGGTTGATTTACCATGACTAAGGAGTCGAATCAGTTCAATCAGATTAAATGGGGATTGACTGTTTTGCGTTATCTGTATTCAGATAAGTTTCCACTTCCGAAAACCAGATCATTTCTACGAATTCATATATATCTCTTTATTTTGTTTTCCTTGTTTTGATTAGTTGATCAGGCCAACTAGTACTCCAATGTTTCGTTCAAGATTGACCTTTATGAACTGCTGTAATAAGAGGATATTTTCGTCATTATCAACAATACCATTGCCTTGATGTACCATTCTTATTATTACTATTAACATTATCATTAACGTGGTGTTGGTGGTATAGCTCCTTGGCAAATCATCCCCGACTATAACGCGAAAAGGTGACTATGGCGAATATAAAGCGAGAGGTGACTGAGCGAATATAACGCAAAAGGAGACTGCGAATATAACGCCAAAGGACACTGCGAATATAACGCAAAGGGAGACTGCGAATATAACGCAAAAGGAGACTGCGAATATAACGCAAAAGGTGACTATGTCGAGACTTGTTTTGCCACGTCGCTTTCTTTAGCTTAAGGCCAGGCAAAAGGGGGTCTCTGGAGAACGAATCTTAACGAGGGTTTCCGGTTTCAAGTTGTATCTTGGAATAAAGTTTAACTGTTTTCCTTCTCGGGGAATGAAAAAGAGGAAGAAAAAAATGTTTATTGAAGTTCATTTCAGCTTTTCCGATCAGACCTAAGAAAGATTTTCTCGGAAGAAGTTGCCCGTCAAAATTCGGTGACATGTTTGCCTACTTTCAAAAGAATCCAAAA
>NC_051408.1:13729448-13729901 GCF_015228065.2 Penaeus monodon
ACAAATACACTAATACATATATACTAATCCACAATCACGCACACGGAAGAGCATACACAACAGATAACATAAGGAAAAAACACTCCTTAATACTAAAACCTCATTCATTTCTATAAGCCAATGCGAGTTTTACGTAAATGTTATATTACATGATCATCCCCTCCCCTTTAATGCTGTTTCATAATCTTCTCTTACTATCCCTGTCACCATTGCGTCACTTATTTCCTTCGTTTAGATGCATCGCCGTCGATATCAATAACTGATGTTACATAATTCTGGTAATTTATTTCCTCTAATTAATTCCCATAATTTAACTCGGTATCTAATAGGACTTTGAAACCGAAAGCCTTATTGCTTCTCTTGGCTGATGTTTCCAATTTTGCTTCAGTTTATTCATGACGTTCACTTACCAATATTTTGTATTTCTTTTCGGAAACGAAAAAAAATCAAACT
>NC_051408.1:13730404-13730727 GCF_015228065.2 Penaeus monodon
TTTAATTCCCGACGCACGAATTCCTTAATGAACACGTCCCGTATTATCACCTGTTGTCTCACGCCTCAACACTTAATCATTAAGACATCTGACGTTGATTAAAAATCTCATCAGCGAGCAATGTTGGCCTTCCCTTCCCTTTTTTTTTTCTTCTTCTTCTTTTTTAATCTCCATTTCCTTGAGAATATTAGTGGATGGATGCGGCTGCAATAGATTCCCCCCCCCCCTTTTTTTTTTGCAAAGATATGATCATGCAGATTATTACTTTGAAAATCTTAATGAAAGGGGGAAATCAATGTAGATATCAATATCAAATTTCCCAG
>NC_051408.1:13733393-13733779 GCF_015228065.2 Penaeus monodon
TCGACCTTTCTTTTATTCTTACTTTCTCCTCTGATTGCTGAGTGAAAAAGCGACATAGAGTAAATTGTTAGTGTTCCTTCTATTCGTATTTCATGAAAACAGGAATCCTAAACAAGATGTAGAATTACATTTAAGAAAGAGATTTCCCTGCATGTTGAATGACTCGTTCCTGGAGTCATTCACATAAACTTCATTTATGGAGAGCAAGATTAGAATATTTTGTTTCTTTCACTGTCTTTCATCGCGTTCCTTCTGGATCTGACAGGACTTTTATGACCCAAACATTAAAGGAAACCTTTGATAACGAAGTGCCACGTGTAAGTCATTAGAAATGATAAAAATGCAACTTAATGTAATCACGTATGCACTCATCTTTGAAGGCCTGT
>NC_051408.1:13738415-13738486 GCF_015228065.2 Penaeus monodon
GTTTACACACATACCCAAAAAAAATATTATGTAAATGTATATTGGATATACCACTACATTTATTATTAAAA
>NC_051408.1:13741278-13741406 GCF_015228065.2 Penaeus monodon
ATCTAATATCTCGCTTATTGACAGATTTTTGTATGTGATTGAGGGCATGTTGGAGGCAAGCCATCACCTCTCCCTGTTTTTATCAGCGTGTGTTGTGCAGAACTAGCGTCGGGGAAGGCGATGTCCAA
>NC_051408.1:13741575-13741658 GCF_015228065.2 Penaeus monodon
AACACTCGGTTTAAGTCTTTGTATGTCTGCCTCCCGTCCATGAGTCTCGTTCAGTTTGAATATGTGTCTGTCTGCCCACCCCC
>NC_051408.1:13741744-13741833 GCF_015228065.2 Penaeus monodon
ATCTTCTGCTATATCTATGAATGCTTTTCATTCGATTTTCCTGTCTCATATAATCTATTTCCCATATACTATCTTACTTTATGCCTGTA
>NC_051408.1:13743121-13743791 GCF_015228065.2 Penaeus monodon
CTCCCTCGTTCGTTTGATAAGGAAATCTTGATGAGTTTCTTATTGTGGATGTTTCCCATTTCATATGTGTGGACACGTTAATGTGTTTATGTACATTATCACTATTTTCATTATTGTCATCAACAACAATGCCGTTATATATATATTTTTTTCCTAGCACATATACTGACTATCAGATCGCTAACAATCTATATAAAGTTTCTTACTTGAGAATGCAGTCTTTATAATGTAAAGAACACTGTCGTCATATTGATACACTGACCTCCCCCCTACTCTCCCAGCTCCAAGCCAACCCTCCTTTTCCCCTTCCCCCCTTTACCCTCTCTTACCCCTCCCCCCCTTCACACCGCAAAAAAATATCACTTTTCTCTCGTCAAAAAGGATTAGATTAAAATCACTTACAATAAAATCCTGATAAATCGGTTGTCAATAAAGCCAGGGTATCGACAGCCATAGTTCTTGTGGGTCAGGATATTGTAAGCTCCCTCAGCCTGAACGATGCAGCAGGCAAAAATAGTGTCCGTGATATCTAAGCAAAAACCGACGCGGAAAATATTACGTGGTTTTATTAGAAAACTCTCAGGGCTGTGGACCCCCCCCCCCCTCCAATTCTCTGAAACCCCCTTAGGCCCCCTCCTACCCCCTTGGTTCGATGCTTGCTTTCGTAGGG
>NC_051408.1:13744269-13744434 GCF_015228065.2 Penaeus monodon
TGAGAACTCGATCCAAATAAATGAATTAACCCAACTGCGTTCCACTTCAGACTTAAGTATTCAGGGAAGAAGCCGGCAGTCACGCAACGTCGGCACGTGTACTTGTGTAAGAAGGTGTTTTACGGGAGGAAAGCGAGGTCGCTGCTGGGGAAGATGAATAGATAT
>NC_051408.1:13750217-13750355 GCF_015228065.2 Penaeus monodon
CCTGTGGAACTTTCACCAAAATAGTAAATAAACAAATTCAAAATAATTGGAGTAAAAGACTTCTCCCCTCCCACTTTAAGCCTTACATCTCCCCATTCCCACGTCTCACCTTTTCATTAAATTCCCCCACCTCCTTCG
>NC_051408.1:13750442-13750528 GCF_015228065.2 Penaeus monodon
TTAAGTCCTATTTCTTTCCCTTTCTCCATCTCACTTTTTCCTTGAAGCCTGTTTCTCCTTCCTGTCCTTCTTAACGTCTTTCCTCG
>NC_051408.1:13751643-13751923 GCF_015228065.2 Penaeus monodon
TCCCCAACCCAAGAGGTAGGGGACAAAAGTGTTAGGGGAGGAGTTAATTTAAGAAAGATTTTAGAGTTAGAAGAGATGGCAGAACCGGAAATGAAAAGGGAGAATGGAGGCGAATGGGACAAAGAAGATGAAACAAGAAAAGGTGATTTTTTTTTAGGAGGTGGGGGTAGGGAGTAATTTCCTCGGGTCCCGCTGGTATATATCGTCTGACGGATATCTGCCATTTTTTGTGACTCTTATGTTCGTCTGTCTATCTGTCACCAGAGAGACAGACCTCTTT
>NC_051408.1:13752153-13752426 GCF_015228065.2 Penaeus monodon
TTAATTTCCTCTTTTTTCACTCACCTTTCTTCCTTTTCTCTCTGCCCCGTTTCCCCGCTCTTCTCCCTCCTATCCTACTCCTGTCTTCAGCCTCCTCTCCCCGTCCCCTCTATCTCTCCTCTTTCCTTTCTCACTCGTGCTTTCAGCCAAGACGTCCTTCCCCTTTGATCTGCGCTCCAGCCCGTGTCCTCGATCCCCAACCCCTCTCCACCCCCTCCCCCTCTGCGCCATGTGATCTAATCTTGTGAAATCTGATTCTCTCGAGGCCTTCAT
>NC_051408.1:13752450-13752527 GCF_015228065.2 Penaeus monodon
TCTATTTTGCGACGACACTATTGCTTCTACTCTAAACCGTACTCGAAGATGACGCTAGGTCGAAGATAGGGAATAGA
>NC_051408.1:13752980-13753128 GCF_015228065.2 Penaeus monodon
AGGAAGTATTTTTTCTCTATTGTCATTACTATTTCACTCTATTTATCTGTCTGTATGAAATGAGATATCTATCCATCCATTAATAGCCAATGACAACATAGAAATGTTTAAAGAGACAGTAGTTATAGTATCTGTGGAGTAAGGGTCA
>NC_051408.1:13757157-13757527 GCF_015228065.2 Penaeus monodon
TTCTCTCTCTCTCTCGCCATTTTCCTCTCTTTCTTTTATCCCCTTCCTCCTTCTTTTTCCTTGCAGCTCCTCATTTCTTGTCCGGAATCGCAACCGTTCCAATAACGACTAGGACCAACGCACGCGCTTTTGCAAGTCCAATAAACTTAGTATTACAAAGCGCTATAAATGGAAAGGATGTTGTGTAGGCACCGGCATTCATCAGCTGTCCCTTTCTCCTTGCTCTCTCCTCTGTTTTCTTATCATATTTAATCTTGCTCCATTTCTCATGCAGGGGCCTTCGTCATTCTGTGTGTCAACTCGTGCATGAGAGGGCGAACGAATGAACACATTTTGTCACACATGCACATTCGTATTCGTGCAGACGCTC
>NC_051408.1:13757823-13757912 GCF_015228065.2 Penaeus monodon
GCACGCAGCTTGTTTGTATGATTATGCATGCGTGTCTCTCTATTCTATTGACTTTTCCTGACTTTCTTTTTATTATTATTACTCTATTC
>NC_051408.1:13758718-13758896 GCF_015228065.2 Penaeus monodon
ACCAAATTTTTCTTCATGTTCTTTCTCTCTGTTAATGTATATTTTTATGTCCTTTTATGATGTGAAAATAACTTCCTTTTTGTGCCTGTGCTTGTTTGCATTGCATCATTTTTAGGTGGGTTTTCTTTTTTGTGTTTATATATCTGCCTGTGCCCAAGGAAATTTGTTTGCATGCATT
>NC_051408.1:13758965-13759505 GCF_015228065.2 Penaeus monodon
CAACGAAAAAGAATCACATACAACAACAACTTAAAGGGAGAAGAAGAGGGACAAACAACAAACCAACGGCGCCCCCTCGCATCTCACGCATTAATTGTTACCAATTCCGTTTCCACAATCGGATCAGATAAATTAGTATTTTTTGCGTGTGCCTGGCGATAATATTCCCCACAATGACCACATTATCTGTAGGTAACGATACCCTTAATTGCTAATTATATTCTAGGATGTTCTCTGTATAGAATAACAGTTCGTTCGTTTTAAAATTAATTTTATTGCAGGAAATCTATCTTGTTTTATTCCTTCCCCTGTATCATAACTTTGATGCATCGGTTTTATACTCCATACTAACTCTTGTATACCTTTAGATGTTCATGTGCATTTTATATATTTGAAGATATGTATGATTCATATGTGTAGGTTTATACAGATGCATATATAACACATATAGCACAGAAAGAAAATTATACCCTTATAAGAAAAGAAAATGTAAATAAAACAATAGAGGGAAGGCATTTTCATTTCATGGCCTCTTCAGGC
>NC_051408.1:13759761-13760349 GCF_015228065.2 Penaeus monodon
TATCAAGAAAAGAAATGCAAATGTTTATCTTTTGCATTCAGGTGCACTCGCATGCACACACACACTCAATCCCGTAGAGTAAAAGATGTGATGAGGTGCAGACAGGGCGAACTTGAATTAATGTCAATACTTTAGTCTAACCGAATTATCACCAAGAAAGGCAGCAGTAAAAACATTACCAGCATTCAAAAAATTCAATTCAGTTGAACAAATAAACAAATAACTTAAGAAAACAAGTGATACACTAATAACGAACAGATAGTTAAAACAACAATTACATCAACAATTAAAAAACCCTAATACAAGACTATCAATAAAAATAATAGACAAATAAATCGCAGAACCGAAGAACGAAAGACAGAATTGGAGTCGCAAATACACACAAAAGAACACAGCTGGACGTAGAGGGAGAAATATGTAGTTATGAGAGGAAGTATCGTGATCTTGTTACAGACAAGAGGTGGAAGAGCAGCTTACACTCACGGACTTCCTAGAAACGTGTGCCGCTTTCTGTCTGCATCTCTCGCTCTTGTCTTTATTCATTCATTTACTTTTTTACATGTATGACAGCACTTGCAACTGACGATA
>NC_051408.1:13760939-13761183 GCF_015228065.2 Penaeus monodon
CAGTGTCAGAGAAAAAAAATATCGTCGGCCAGCACAGCCAGAAACACAAAAAACGGCCCACAATCAGACACACAATAAGCACATTACACACTCGAACATTAACCAAAGCTCCTCAAACAAAACCACAGAAGAATAGCCACGGATTGTTTTTCTTTTTTTTATTCTCTCTTGTCACCAGTGTTATGAGAGATGCACAAGATACGGCCATGGCGCCTTAAACCCATAAAAGCCTCTTGGAATATAC
>NC_051408.1:13761284-13761558 GCF_015228065.2 Penaeus monodon
TCTCTCGAGTGATGCCGTTGTATGTTATTTCATGGGTCTTTGGTTCCGTTGGTATTCATAAAGGCACTTTCACGTGAAGAGATATACTGTACACTGTATTCACATAGACGAACCCGAGTACAGGGATATTCTTGGAGAGGCAAGAATATGGAGAATCGTATGCACACACAGAGATTTTCTTTTCTATAGCTTTCTTGGAGAGACATATGCAGGGTTGCACGAAACAAAAAACGAATGGATTTTTTTTTCTTATATAGATATAGCCTTACCTGTC
>NC_051408.1:13761912-13762079 GCF_015228065.2 Penaeus monodon
GTGTAATGCTATGACAAGACATAAACATTAACTGAGACATTTCTCCGCGCCGGAACCGGAATGAAACATCGAAACACTATTCAGCGAGAAAATACAAAAGAAGAAGGAAGAAAAATGAGGTCCTTTTTTGTTTTTATTTAATCTTTTAAATCGCCCTCTCTCTCTCT
>NC_051408.1:13762191-13762327 GCF_015228065.2 Penaeus monodon
TAATATAGGACATCCTTTTTTGTCGCGTCTGAGCTCGCAAAGATACTTTAAGGTACTTAGACTCAGTTTTGCATGCAGAGCGTCGCCAGCTTACTCGAAGTTAAATTTGCTTTTCTTTCTCATCTAGAATTCGTGC
>NC_051408.1:13762574-13762726 GCF_015228065.2 Penaeus monodon
TTACTTATGTACATATATACAGTATTGTCAGTTATTGAGGCCACCTGCGGCTTCAGGCTTTTTTGGTAGAATATGTATCCCAAAATGAAAGCAATGTATTATTTTCTCATTTATATGGGTAGCACATATTTTTCCCCACGTATGCATATGTA
>NC_051408.1:13763356-13763453 GCF_015228065.2 Penaeus monodon
GAACTGACACCTCACAAGGAGATGTAAATTCCTCTTTGTGAGGAACGAAGGGCCGCTAGCAAAACCTCCAAATTACCAGAAATTCGCCCTGCTATCA
>NC_051408.1:13763549-13763785 GCF_015228065.2 Penaeus monodon
TATATACAAATATTGTATATACTGCACAGAACCCAAAAGGAGACGAATAACAAAATATTAACGGTCTCAATAATTATATCAAGACAGATAGATAGAATAGTATCGAGGTGACACCGCCGGAGGCCAGCGCTGCTGCTTCCTTCCCGTGAGACGCTCGGGTGATAACTTGCCTCACTCTTGAGTACTGGAGAACCGGAAGATGAGATAAATTTACGATTACTTGTCGAGGAAAGTCC
>NC_051408.1:13764021-13764152 GCF_015228065.2 Penaeus monodon
TGACTGTGCCCATAAGCGTAACGAAAAACAAGTACGTTTAACGGCTACAAACATAAATATATCAAGCACAAGTACACATTTCCGTCTAGAAACAGAGAAAGGCACACGCATTTTTCAGCTTCTCGAAATAC
>NC_051408.1:13767081-13767257 GCF_015228065.2 Penaeus monodon
GTATGTATGTATGTATCCGCGTCACCACTTCTTATTCTTGACACTTCACTGAGGCTTCTGTTTCCCCCTTCGTTAAAAATAACAAAATCTTCCTTGACTTACTGCCCCGCTCCTGAGACGTATTTTTGAGGAAAAGTGATGTCATCCCGTTTCGTTCTTTCCTCCAATGTTAGAAG
>NC_051408.1:13767279-13768647 GCF_015228065.2 Penaeus monodon
GTAGTTCAATTCTCTTATATGGCACTATATCACTGCATCTTAGACTCTGGAGTTGGTCTTGTGATACCCGAGATGATTTTTTTTTACATTTTATGAATTTGATTTATTTGATATTTTAAGTTTAGATTCCCAGACAAACATACCGATTTGTTGTTGTTGTTGGGTATTTAGCATTACTTTTTTTGGAATAAACTAGTGATATTTGCTAGTTCCTAGATATGTGTTATTTATTGATTCTAAATTACATCCATATTCTAGGTACAACGCATTTTTAAGCTAATTATTATTATTTGTTCTTTGTAGATTTTGCATTGTCTGCTATCATATGCATATGGCTGTCTGGGATAATGTTTGAGCCCAAAGTATCGATGAAAAGAACACAGTGCGAAGACAGATACTTGAAGTACTCAACATGTGACCTGTTACTGTGTAATGTTTACTTCTCATTACTGTCCAGGGTTGCCTTTCATATAGACAGTTCTTCGTTTATTCTAGATTACCTTTAAACCCAGCTATGTGTTTCCATTTCCAATTCAGTCTGTTATGTGACACAAAATGCATATTTAATACACGAAGTCAAAAAACAATCCTTTCGGACGTCTTTCTAAGGAAAATAAGAATTTACGGGTCTAATTAATTCAAAGTTTTACGTCGTCGTGCCTGTTTAAAGCACCCTTGCTTGTTACATTTTTGCCTGTTTTCATGTACTGTTTTTTGTTCTCTCTTGTACTAGCAAGTTTGTTTTCGCCTTTTCCGTGTCCTATTCGATTTTTTTCTCACTTGCATCTCTTTGGCTTTTATCATATATCTATAGCATGGTAGTTTGAGATATTTTCCCCCTTCTAGTATCTGTGATTCTTGCGAGTATTTAGTTAACTTTTGCTAATTTATTTTCCAATTATTCTGTCCTGACACGTCCTAGCTTTTGTCTGGGCTTTTCCACTTTCTTTTCTAAGTTCTCTTTAGCCTTCAGTTATATAATTATGTTTTTTAGTCATGTTTTCTGTAAGATTTTTTCCGTTTTCAGCTTACCCTTGAGCTTATTACAACCCAAAATCAATTGTTTCACACAGGCGTCGAGAACCTTCATTCTTCTTTTTGTATTTCCAAGTATCATTTTCTTTGTCCGTGTAAATTCCTTTACACAAACAAGTACAGTCGCTCACAGTGCAACGCTGCAAGCCTCGTTTACCCGAGTTGAGTTGAAGTAAAATCGCCATAGCCTACAGTCACTGCTTCTCTTTTCTTTTAACGCCTTGCATTTGGCTTTTGAATTTTTCTACTTTCTTTTGGAACAAACGTAACAAGCATGGTTCTCTCATATTTTCAAAACTAGTATGGAACTGATGATTTTGTGTGTGTGTGCTA
>NC_051408.1:13768724-13768833 GCF_015228065.2 Penaeus monodon
ACATCCCGCTGCCTCTTCCCCGCGATCGACGATGTTCATGTTCATATGTGAACGTAATTTCGCTTTGTGCGGTGGCTAACGGTGTATCTCCTCGTTGAGTGCATCCAGG
>NC_051408.1:13768873-13768977 GCF_015228065.2 Penaeus monodon
ATACACATATTGTCTTTTATCTAATTATTTCTTACTATACTATCTATCTGCGTGTTCTCCTTTGTCCCTTTTTTTTCTCTTCTCTGACATTATATCCTTATCCA
>NC_051408.1:13769172-13769722 GCF_015228065.2 Penaeus monodon
CTCTCTTCTCATTCTCTCACTGTTCTCCTTTTATAAGTCCGTCTGAGCGTCTGTGTTTCTGCCATTGATTAACATTTCAAGACATTAACCACAGTCTTTCCCCATTTCTGAGATACTCTTCCAGACTCGCTTTCCTTCCACATTCCCTCCCCTCCCCTCACCCCTCCCTCAAAGTCTCCACTCGTTTTACTCCGTTCCCTCTCCACATCTTCCCCTCCTTCTCCCTCCTCCTCTCCCTGCCCTCTCCCTCTTCCTCTCCACTCAGCGCTCCTCCCCACTCTCCCCTTCCGCCCCCACCCTCCGCCCGCCCACCACTCGTCTTGTCAGCCGGGCGCGCAGCTGAGGGCGTAATTATAAGTGAGTAATGCCACAATAGCTGCTGTTTGAACACTCAATCCATTGTGCTAATATGTGGCTTTATCCTCGACGCTGCCGAGCCTGGAGGCGACGCTCCTTCCTCACGCCGAGTGAGGCTGCTCCGCGGCGCGACGTCGTGACCGATGCACAAGTTCATGGAAACTACAGGAACGTTGGTTTTACTGTGCATAAT
>NC_051408.1:13770069-13770273 GCF_015228065.2 Penaeus monodon
GAGAGAAAACGACCTGGTATCTCAAGAGGACCTCGACCAGAATCTAAACCCACCGTTATTTTTTAGTACAAGCACACCGGGCGTTCTCCTATTTTGGGCAACACATCCGCGGTATTGCAGAGCTCGTCCGTGAACAATTGCGTTTGTCTTGTGTTCAAATATCCTGCTTTGATATTGCATTAACTATGTCCGCCTTTTGATTTG
>NC_051408.1:13770582-13770782 GCF_015228065.2 Penaeus monodon
TTAACCTTTCAAAAGTGCAGCCGAATTCAATGAATTTCTCCGTAATTGTGTACCTAATATGATCCAGTTTACTAATGCTTGTCTTGTTCTTAAAATAATAATCGTAAAGTCTATCCTTTATAATGGAACGATTCGGTTGAAAATTAATTGCCGGTTGCAAATTGAATGATCGGTATTTTGGTACTCTTTCTGATTGTTAA
>NC_051408.1:13770849-13770928 GCF_015228065.2 Penaeus monodon
AACTTCTACTCTCTGTCTGCTTCAGTGTCTGTTTCTTTCTTCCACGCTTAAATGAGGAGAAATGAAGAGAAATGGGAAT
>NC_051408.1:13773377-13773614 GCF_015228065.2 Penaeus monodon
TGAATGCAAATCTAAAAATATTTTCAAACAGCATATCACCACCCTTTGTGCTGATGTTATATCTCAACCAATATTTATGAAACATCCCAACTTTTAAGAAGAGCAACTTGCTCAATTATTACACTGTTGCTCCCTGCAGAGAAAAGGCAATGAGAAAATAGCATTTCACAGCCAACAGTTCCTGCCGTTTTCTCCTCAGATACTTGTACCACAAGAATCTGGAGAATCTGGTACAAC
>NC_051408.1:13773778-13774163 GCF_015228065.2 Penaeus monodon
CGCCAACCTTTTAAAAAAGCCGAAACCATATGGAAGAAGAAGAAGAAAAAAATCCCTCCACAGGATTGCAAGGGTTAGCTCCTGGCAATGTATTTCTGAAGGGTTGCAACACGACACCGAGTCACCGCGTTAAAGTTGCAAAAGAGAAAGTGTTCGGATGCGTTGCTCTTACGTTTTTAGGGATCTCTTTTATTTCGTTGAGATTATTATTATTCGCCTTTTGATCCTGTATTCCTTAGGCGTTATTGTTTAAGCATTCAGACAAAAAAAAATTCGTTCTTTCTCTCTGAGTACTTCATCATCACGTATATTCTTGATTCCAAATATGTTGCTGAAATTACAGCTGTTTTGTCACAACACAATGCACACAGACAAGTAAGCAAGG
>NC_051408.1:13774474-13774826 GCF_015228065.2 Penaeus monodon
CATCCAGCATAACACATGCAACGCTAGTCATGCATAAGTGTATAAACAACAGTCTGCCAATAGACGAAGCCTTAAAAATAAATCAGTTCCCAGAATTCACAAGCGCTAAATCTTATGACTTTTCCTCTCGCCCTCTCACAAGTTAGGATGGATTGATGTCCACTGAGGGAGGTTCGTCATTACCTCTGTTTGTTCCCGAAGGCTGGCTCTTCGCTTGAGAAATTCGAGTGAGCGAGAACAGTTAATCATACAAACTTATTACCGCCCTGTGGATGCTCATTAGCTTGGCGTGTTCATTAGGGAATAGGGTTCTTTTACTTTTTTCGATACATTGCTTTGTAAGAAAGTTAGC
>NC_051408.1:13776209-13776724 GCF_015228065.2 Penaeus monodon
CTGCGGAGCTGTCCCCTACGACGAGTCTCCGATTTGAAACGTGTTTTTCCCTATCTTTTCTTTCACATCAGTTCTTGGAAAGAGCAGAACTGACGACCGAAGATTTCAGACGTTCTCGGTTGTTTTTAATCTCGGATAGGGGAATATCGCCAGTTCATCTGATCACTTATTATATATCAAGCTGCAGTGATATAGTAAGCTTTTATAGAATTCCATTTATCCCCTACTTATTAGCCTTATAACCTGTCAAGCTTTCATTAGTGATCTCATCGGGGGGAGAGCGCCAGTCTAGCTCGAGATGGACCCAATGTTGCCAGATCTCGCCCTCGCTTTACTCCACTCGAAATAACCATCTAGAATATTCAATCCAGTAAGGTAACTAACAATTAACTTATTTATTGAACAGCTTTTACCACTGAATTTTACTGTATTCAAATATTTTTACAAGATAACGTGTGCTTCACCTATGTTCCTGTGTTCTGTAGAACGGTTTTTAAAAGATTTTTGATTAACGA
>NC_051408.1:13776859-13777759 GCF_015228065.2 Penaeus monodon
AATCTCACCATTCCTCTACAGAAGCGCATATCCACTCACGAAAAGTTTACAGCATAGATTCCGTTGGTGGAATTGCCAAGCGCTCTTATACACTTGAAAGCTTGTAATTAAAGCGGCACAAACCGGTCTTGCCAAAGTCTGAGTGATATCTTAGCACGCAGAAACGTAACTGCTGGCCTCCGCAAGTCAGGGTTATTGAAATACGTTGATACGAACTGTTATGCAACTTATGCAAACTGCACTGTGATGTAAATTTAGCATGGCTACTGGAGGATTTCTGAAATAATGGAGTGGAAGTGTGTCATTCACTGCAAATGTAAATAGAAATTAATATGCACAGGTCTAGTCGGCAATTAATTAACACCTTGCATTATAATATATTTATATTCTGACTGTTTACCTCTAAATTTCATGCCCACTTACGTATCAACCCGTTTATTTACGAATTATGTCGTACAAGCGTAAGATATTCCTCGATATATCGATTTTAGTATCTATATCGCTATTTGTCATATTCTATATATCATCATTTATATATCCATACGCAAACGCATGGGCATGCGTTTATATGGTACATAATCTGCAACTGTATATGCTTGCGCGTCTTTGAATGGATGTCTGCGCATATAAAGGTTACTGTGCTTATGTTGGAAAACTGAAAAAGGTGTTACTGTAAGATATTTTTCGACAAACTCAAATTTAGATATTTAGTGAAAAGGAAATTATCACAAAGCAACTGATAACGTAGATGGCGCCGGGCTGTGAGGTAATACCGAAAGTTAATTATACAAACAGTAAGTTTCCTCGAACCTCCTCTACTCCCTGGGTCCGCCCGCTTCCACGAACCTAACTCCTGGAAGGAGACAGAACAAGGGAAGAAGGGGAGAGTAAGGAAGGGAA
>NC_051408.1:13777952-13778132 GCF_015228065.2 Penaeus monodon
CTTCCGTAAACATCCAAAACGGGCATTCCAAGAAGGCTAAACATCTTAATCTTCTTATTGATTCCGGACTGGAACCTCGCTCTCCCACGGCCTAATGGAGGCCAAACTCTGCAGCCGATCGTGTAATTAGCATGACTAATTTAGAAGATTATTACCGGGACTGACTATCCGCTGCCATTC
>NC_051408.1:13778162-13778260 GCF_015228065.2 Penaeus monodon
AAGCGGCATCGAAGGATTAACACTATCCGGTACAGGGTTTCTTGCCTCACGTCAGATTTAAATCTTTTCTTTACCCTGTTTGGCATGTAAAATAAACT
>NC_051408.1:13779230-13779378 GCF_015228065.2 Penaeus monodon
TCATCCTATCAGATCATAAAGCAATCAGGACATCTCTCTGCCTTTCATCGCACTGATTATCCCCGGCCGCTTGTTATAAACTTTCTTCAAAGAAACAGTCAAGCTTTTTTCCTCCTGGTTTTTTGTCTTCCCGTGGAAGTGAGGAAAT
>NC_051408.1:13779460-13779556 GCF_015228065.2 Penaeus monodon
ATGCATCATTAGGACGCGTCGGATTAAAGTCGACGGTTTGAGGCGTGAAGTTCTCTCGCTGTGACATCAATGGGGGGATGAGCGGGTGAATGCGCT
>NC_051408.1:13780125-13780259 GCF_015228065.2 Penaeus monodon
CATGACAGACAGTTCTCGAGGGCCCCTGTCACATTCGCCCAATTATGACACAGGGATCGTATGAACTTCCCAGTTGGAATACAAAATCATATTGACTGTTGATACCCAGGACGGTGTAGCGTACCTAATATCAT
>NC_051408.1:13780543-13780626 GCF_015228065.2 Penaeus monodon
TGAATTTTATAACTGCATCAACATCGCTGTATTGCATCTGCGGTATTGGCTTTCCGGGACGGCACTATGCATCGTCCCTTCGC
>NC_051408.1:13781627-13781873 GCF_015228065.2 Penaeus monodon
ATAAGTAAATAATCGAAAGAAGGATAAAACAAAGCGAAAATAAATGTCCATTCTACAGTTTGATATCGACGGTCCAGATAAGGCAATTTAAAGCCGAGGTTTCCGCGTGAATGCCTCCAACCCACTCTGCATTATACACTGACAAAATATTTTCACCCCCAGAAAAAGGGAGGATATTACTTCATTGAAACACGCCATTCTTAAGAAACAATGCAAATTATTAGGATGATATAAAAAAAAATGCAA
>NC_051408.1:13782074-13782163 GCF_015228065.2 Penaeus monodon
CCATATTTGAATATTTTTCTCACCTCAGCTTTTAAAGATACGAAAATGTTTTCGTGATTATTGATACTAAGGAAATCTCTGCCATCAGC
>NC_051408.1:13783238-13783639 GCF_015228065.2 Penaeus monodon
CCTTATGACTGTGTATATCGAATATAAAAAGTCGATGGGATTAGCACTGAATTGGAGAAATAATTTTAAAAAATACATAAATAATAAAAGAAAAATGTTCGATGTCTTTAGGCATGTCAACTTTATGACCTCGTCTATAACGAATAAAAAAAAGGTCGATGTGATTAACTCGTACTAAAAATCCGATCAAAAACTATATATTGATGAAAATAAACGAGAGAAAAAAAAAATAAAGAGAAAGAAATTGCAACTTTATCGTGTACATTAAAGAGCTAAAGGTGAATTCTCGGTATCCTTTGATCTTCAGTCAATTTGAGATCGTGACGTCACATGACCATCAACGACATGTATATCCTAATTACATTTTTTAAAATATATGTGTGTGTGTGGATGGGGGGGTC
>NC_051408.1:13783815-13783938 GCF_015228065.2 Penaeus monodon
ATGGGTGTAAGGAAAACTATATTTTCATGCTTACAACAAGCTGTAACTATTCTTAAAAATTATAATAATTGTTTTCCCTTAATTAAGTATCTTATTAACAACGAAACAGTACTTTACTGCAAC
>NC_051408.1:13787212-13787496 GCF_015228065.2 Penaeus monodon
AATGTCAATTAGCAACCGGACCATTTGACGGAGGGGAAATTCGAGAAGAATCATCTCACCAACGCCACGGGTATCCTGCCCGTTGTCCACGCACAACAAGGCAACCAAGTGATCCTCGGCGAAAGAACAAACGGCGAAATAGAGTGTCACGGGTGAGTAGCACTGAGTCAGCCTAGGTGATTAAGCCTTCTAAATGTCGCTGGTAAATTATGATGCTTAGCAGACCGGTTACGAAGCGGCAGATGTGCTAAGAGAGGGGCACGGATTTACTAAACTCTCTCGTA
>NC_051408.1:13787748-13787920 GCF_015228065.2 Penaeus monodon
TACCAATAAGTTTCTAAGAGAGAAAAAAATCACATAAAATATGATTAAATAGTGTTCGCAAAAAAATGACATTCACAATAAAAGCAATTATTCAAATGCTTTACAATGGGAGTCTTAGCAAAAGGTTCATAAGAATTATAGCCGTTACCTGTAGAAAAGAGACGATTTTATA
>NC_051408.1:13788110-13788207 GCF_015228065.2 Penaeus monodon
ATGCGTTAGTAAATAGTAAGTCCCCAAGACGCAACACTGGTCAATCCTGTACAGGTGGAGCCATATGGGACAAAGGCACAGCACAGTAGTAGTAACT
>NC_051408.1:13788268-13788458 GCF_015228065.2 Penaeus monodon
CGGAGAAAAAGAGCATGCCTGGAGGAAAACGGGAGGTGGAAAAGCTACTTCTCCCGACCGCTCATTCTAACATGACGTCACAGCGAAGGCTTACACAAAAGGAGAGCGAGCGGAGAGAAGGAATCACCTAACCACCTTAACCCCTTCCCCATCACATGTTAAAAGAAACCTAAACAAAAAGCACTGAAGT
>NC_051408.1:13788504-13789206 GCF_015228065.2 Penaeus monodon
ACAAACAATAGCACAGAGAGCAATATAAAGCAAGGGAAAGGGAAGTCTCCTCGGGCGAGACAAACCATAGTTACTGCATCACCTTCGTACCTCCCCCTCTTCCGTTTCAACCAGAAGGAAAACGACGGGAAAGTACATATAAGGCAAGAGCAGACAGAACAAAAATGGATAGCACAGAAAGAAGACAACAGGCAGAAGGGCAACAGTAGACTTAAAAAGTGCCTACTGTTCTCACCCAATTGTGTGTAACTAAATGCTACTCAAAACCCACAGGGAAAGGAAAGATCCAGAGCACCAGGGAGGAAGGAGTCCCAAAGCACATATGTAAGGAGTGCCCAAAGCACATACGTAGGGAGTGCCCAAAGCACATATGTAACAAGTGCCCAAAGCACTGTTCCTTTGTATTAGGTGTTTCATTGCGATCTTGCAACATGATCAACTAGATCGAATGTGTTAACGGGTTATAGTTTTTGAACAGGAAACCACAGGTGAGGAAATGATAATGCATGAATAAGACAAAGCTGACCAAGAAGTTGCGCCGAAGTCCCTGTGGGTAAACTCAGGCGAAAATATGCCGGGTTCAAATTTGCCCAAGGGAGAGTTAGACTTTGTTTCAGAGCGGAACTGCATACTTGGATCTTATATCTATCAACAGATTTTTTTCCCAAGTTTTCAGCCAGTATGAGAAAAACAGACAATTGC
>NC_051408.1:13790372-13790886 GCF_015228065.2 Penaeus monodon
TCTGGTCAACCCTCTCCGTTCCTCTCCATTCCGAAGGATTTCATTCACACAGTGTGCACGTCAGGATATTCATAATTGATATAAGGATACTATAGAGAGAACATTGGAGTGAATATAGAGGATGCTATTGTAATATTCCGGGTTTACATCAATACAATCATTTTCAACAAAAAAAAGAGAAAAAGTTTATGATACAGACCTAATGTACCATTAACTATAAGCTCCAACCTATGATATAAATTTATAATCTCCTATTTATTTGTTAATTACCCAATAACTAGGTATGACGGTTGTCGGTTTACAATAAACAGGGATGATGATGTTAATGGCAATACCAAATGAATTGAATTCCCTCAAGAGACGTACCTCCAATTGTATCCATGGAAATTAATGTTTATTTATGAATTACGTTAAGCCTCCACGCCGCCCTTCCATGGGAATGCCCTGTCCCTTCCCCTCCATCCACCTAGGTTTGGTAATAGGACCAATGTTCACATGACACTCCCCCTGCAGG
>NC_051408.1:13791009-13791371 GCF_015228065.2 Penaeus monodon
TAAGCAGATTGATGGAATCAAAAGGCTTAGTGAGGATAAATGAATACAGGTAGGAAATACACATTTCTCTTAACATTTTAGAATAACAATAAAACATTTGTAGCACACAACTGCAAAAGATACTTATAGCTTGCAGTACTAGTAATTACTTCGTAATTTATTTGTTATAATACAAAAAAGATTAACAACTTGGTTTCGTCCAACAAGAACTACATATAAAAAAAGAGTCGATGTTAATACAGAAAGACCAGAAGTAGATGGAAAGTATTACAGACATCTTGAATATCTTTAAGACATTATTGCGGCAATGTGTATTAGAGTGTTCGTTTTAGTAAAAACGCCTCAAGAGTGTTCTTATTACA
>NC_051408.1:13794281-13794571 GCF_015228065.2 Penaeus monodon
AGAAATAGAGACAGGCGATAAGAAGGAGCAAAACCCAGTCTCTTCTGCTCTCGGCCAAAACTTCTCGGACGCATCCAGCAGCTCCGAAAGCAATTATGACGCGCCAAGAATTTCATTAAGGAGGAACCGGCGGAAGAAAACCTTGTGAGGAATTTGCAGTCATTGAGGAATAAAGGAAAGTTTACCTGCGTGAACTTCACGTGTGTGAATCGTGTCTTTGTGAAGTTTACCTGTGTGAACGTGGTACTTAAAGGACTAAAGAAACATGCACGACCATATACTCACACAAG
>NC_051408.1:13795980-13796313 GCF_015228065.2 Penaeus monodon
TTCTACATTAATTTCCCTCAACCACATTACTGCATCACTCATGAGAATTTCCTCCTTTCCTCCACATATCAGGAGGCGGAGATGAAAAAAGATTTTCCGTTGCATATTGCATGTGTATGACTCACCGAAGAAAACCTCCGCGGACTCACGCATCGAGAATTTCGGGATTTGCGTCATAAATCTCATTTTCTTTACTCCCCCTCCACCTTCCCTCTTTATTTTTCTTTTCGTTTGTGTTCATTCGTGTCTGTTTATTAAGTTCTTTCCCTTTAGGGAGGCGAAACTTATGCATGGGTGTGACATGAGAATTTGCATACGGGTGGCTGGAAATGC
>NC_051408.1:13796555-13796874 GCF_015228065.2 Penaeus monodon
CGATATGTCCTTCCGCCCTTATCCGTTTCTGTTTTTTGCATTTTCCGTTCAGATTTCTCATGCAGACTCTTCTGAAAGTGAGCGTCATTAATTTTGTTTCTCTAGAGACGTGGCGAAATTTTGAGTGAAACAATTGGCGCGTTTTACCACTCTTGGTCCTTGTCCGATGTCTGTCAGATCAAGAGCTTTTGATTGACACTAGGTTATTAAGCTATTGATAAGCTTAGCGCAGCACGAAATCATTCTATTCAAAAGGATGCTGACACTTGACCTTAACTGCTTCATGCACCATTGCATATCCAACAGAAAATTCTTTGTG
>NC_051408.1:13797034-13797153 GCF_015228065.2 Penaeus monodon
GCTGCCCAATTAAGCGAACATAAAATGTGTTTGGCAAAAAGAGAAACCACAGCAAAACACGAACTTATTGTTCTCTCTGGTTTTCCAAAACTATTTCTTTTCTACTTTCTTCTTTCGTT
>NC_051408.1:13797385-13797560 GCF_015228065.2 Penaeus monodon
TGCTATAACCCCAATTGAATCCTCCGCCTATCTAAAGCTTTCAATTATGTTCTCCAAACTAATGATGTCCCAGGAGTCATCCAATTACTTAGCGGGAAAATCGCGATCGGAGAGTAATCCCGGAACCTAATTCTCTTTTATGATTTCTCGCCAAATCGTAAGGGGACGTCGGGGC
>NC_051408.1:13797909-13798022 GCF_015228065.2 Penaeus monodon
CTCCTACGAAATGGAATGAATTTGTAGAGAACATGTTATTCCTGAAGTGAGATAGAAGAAAAAACTAGAGACGATTTTTATTATTATTCTCCTAGAATTTGGTGTGTTTGTGA
>NC_051408.1:13798516-13798710 GCF_015228065.2 Penaeus monodon
TCTCACCAATGAAATTTTGTCAAGTATCTTCGAAGATGAAAGAGTAGTAGGAAATGGTAAAACATCTTTGACACGTTTACTCAGACGAACGGAGAAAGAGAAACATTAAGAGTAATGGAGATAGAGCCCTTTTACTGATGTTTACCGAACCCAAAAATATAAGTAATTGCATAGCTTGACAATTTAAGTAATAT
>NC_051408.1:13799644-13799895 GCF_015228065.2 Penaeus monodon
GTCTAGTATTTTCTAGTCCTCTTCCCCGCTCCCCCTTATCTTCTCTTCGTCCCTGATTTCGAATAAGGCGAATACTGCGCCATCTATGGATTATGCGTAGAAACACATGCCAGGCTGCGAGCTTAGAAGGATTTCTGATGCACTGCATCACATGAATGATACAAGAAGATGAAGTTTCGAGAGGCAGCCAAGGGTAGGAAATAGACGATGTAATAGTAATGAGGAGATTTAAAGAAAATGACTCGTTTATT
>NC_051408.1:13800057-13800254 GCF_015228065.2 Penaeus monodon
GACACGGTAGAAGTGTTTCTAGTAATGATTGAATATAAATATGATTATTTGAAGCTCTTATAATATTCATTTATTTAAGAAGTTTATAAAGTGATAAATGACATGCATTAGAAAAGTTGTCAAGAACAGCATTAATCATAAAAATATTATTATTTTTTCCTCCACTTTTATTTAGACTCTGATTTGTAAAAGTACAT
>NC_051408.1:13801080-13801840 GCF_015228065.2 Penaeus monodon
TCTTTCTCCCTGTCCCTTCTTAAGTTCATCGCCCTGTTTGTTTACTGTGTGAGTTAAGCTTAACCCAAATCTCACTGGCAAGAGGTAAAATCCTTTGAAATTAGATTTTTTGTCACGTTTTTTGGTATAACGTATTTCTGTGTCGGTATTTTCATATAATGCAGTAATACATTGATAGATGGAAGTTAATTTCGCAAATGTACGTATGTTGGTATAATGATTAGGTAACATATTGATATGATGAATAAGCAAAGGAACCACTTAGTAAACATGAAGACAAGAAGATGAATAGTCAGACACACCCCACCCCTTCCTTCACCCAAGCAAAAAACGCAAATACCCAGGGCTTTAAAACGCTCACAATAAATCCACACCCAAAACAACTACACACACTAACCACGTCCGAATCCCCGCCCAAACCAAGAAAACCCCCAAAAACCCCACCAACCAGAAGGGCAGAGTCAAAATTAACCGAAAAGAACCCCAAAGGAACGATGGGGAGTACGGGCGCCCCCCTAGGTAAGGGAAAACCATTTTCCCCCCCCCCCGGGACCCCCAGAGAAAACCCCTTGCCAACAACCGAGTCGCCCCTTTCGCACAGGCTTAAGAGGTTAAAACCCATCTGCTAATAAAAGGGAATTCCCAGTCCGCTCGTATTATTTGTTCGGAACCTTTAGTCCCCGTTGCTCAAGGATATCACTTTTCTTTTGTACCCTAGTGGTCAAAGTTTTTTTTTAAAAACTGTTTTGCATGAGGGGGA
>NC_051408.1:13804899-13805216 GCF_015228065.2 Penaeus monodon
GGGACGAGAGTAAAGAGTCAATGTGCATGTAGAATGTCAATTAGCACCGGACCATTTGACGGAGGGGAAATTCGAGAAGAATCACCCTCACCAACCCCACGGGTATCCTGCCCGTTGTCCACGCACAACAAGGCAACCAAGTGATCCTCGGCGAAAGAACAAACGGCGAAATAGAGTGTCAGGGGTGAGTAGCACTGAGTCACCCTGGGTGATTAAGCCTTCTAATGTCGCTGGTAAATTATGATGCTTAGCAGCCCGGGTTACGAAGCGGCAGATGTCCCAAGAGAGGGGCACGGATTTACTAAACTCTCTCGTAA
>NC_051408.1:13805555-13805656 GCF_015228065.2 Penaeus monodon
CATGCACAATAAAAGCAATTATTCAAATGCTTTACAATGGGAGTCTTAGCAAAAGGTTCATAAGAATTATAGCCGTTACCTGTAGAAAAGAGACGATTTTA
>NC_051408.1:13805844-13805941 GCF_015228065.2 Penaeus monodon
ATGCGTTAGTAAATAGTAAGTCCCCAAGACGCAACACTGGTCAATCCTGTACAGGTGGAGCCATATGGGACAAAGGCACAGCACAGTAGTAGTAACT
>NC_051408.1:13805996-13806187 GCF_015228065.2 Penaeus monodon
CGGAGAAAAAGAGCATGCCTGGAGGAAAACGGGAGGTGGAAAAGCTACTTCTCCCGACCGCTCATTCTAACATGACGTCACAGCGAAGGCTTACACAAAAGGAGAGCGAGCGGAGAGAAGGAATCACCTAACCACCTTAACCCCCTTCCCCATCACATGTTAAAAGAAACCTAAACAAAAAGCACTGAAGT
>NC_051408.1:13806233-13806932 GCF_015228065.2 Penaeus monodon
ACAAACAATAGCACAGAGAGCAATATAAAGCAAGGGAAAGGGAAGTCTCCTCGGGCGAGACAAACCATAGTACTGCATCACCTTCGTACCTCCCCTCTTCCGTTTCAACCAGAAGGAAAACGACGGGAAAGTACATATAAGGCAAGAGCAGACAGAACAAAAATGGATAGCACAGAAAGAAGACAACAGGCAGAAGGGCAACAGTAGACTTAAAAAGTGCCTACTGTTCTCACCCAATTGTGTGTAACTAAATGCTACTCAAAACCCACAGGGAAAGGAAGATCCAGAGCACCAGGGAGGAAGGAGTCCCAAAGCACATATGTAAGGAGTGCCCAAAGCACATACGTAGGGAGTGCCCAAAGCACATATGTAACCAGTGCCCAAAGCACTGTTCCTTTGTATTAGGTGTTTCATTGCGATCTTGCAACATGATCAACTAGATCGAATGTGTTAACGGGGTATAGTTTTTGAACAGGAAACCACAGGTGAGGAAATGATAATGCATGAATAAGACAAAGCTGACCAAGAAGTTGCGCCGAAGTCCCTGTGGGTAAACTCAGGCGAAAATATGCCGGGTTCAAATTTGCCCATGGAAGAGTTAGACTTTGTTTCAGAGCGGAACTGCATACTTGGATCTTATATCTATCAACAGATTTTTTTTCCCAAGTTTTCAGCCAGTATGAGAAAAACAGACAATTG
>NC_051408.1:13808047-13808574 GCF_015228065.2 Penaeus monodon
GCTTAGCCCTCCCATCTGGTCAACCCTCTGCGTTCCTCTCCATTCCGAAGGATTTCATTCACACAGTGTGCACGTCAGGATATTCATAATTGATATAAGGATACTATAGAGAGAACATTGGAGTGAATATAGAGGATGCTATTGTAATATTCCGGGTTTACATCAATACAATCATTTTCAACAAAAAAAAGAGAAAAAGTTTATGATACAGACCTAATGTACCATTAACTATAAGCTCCAACCTATGATATAAATTTATAATCTCCTATTTATTTGTTAATTACCCAATAACTAGGTATGACGGTTGTCGGTTTACAATAAACAGGGATGATGATGTTAATGGCAATACCAAATGAATTGAATTCCCTCAAAAACGTACCTCCAATTGTATCCATGGAAATTAATGTTTATTTATGAATTACGTTAAGCCTCCACGCCGCCCTTCCATGGGAATGCCCTGTCCCTTCCCCTCCATCCACCTAGGTTTGGTAATAGGACCAATGTTCACATGACACTCCCCCTGCAGG
>NC_051408.1:13808697-13809059 GCF_015228065.2 Penaeus monodon
TAAGCAGATTGATGGAATCAAAAGGCTTAGTGAGGATAAATGAATACAGGTAGGAAATACACATTTCTCTTAACATTTTAGAATAACAATAAAACATTTGTAGCACACAACTGCAAAAGATACTTATAGCTTGCAGTACTAGTAATTACTTCGTAATTTATTTGTTATAATACAAAAAAGATTAACAACTTGGTTTCGTCCAACAAGAACTACATATAAAAAAAAAGTCGATGTTAATACAGAAAGACCAGAAGTAGATGGAAAGTATTACAGACATCTTGAATATCTTTAAGACATTATTGCGGCAATGTGTATTAGAGTGTTCGTTTTAGTAAAAACGCCTCAAGAGTGTTCTTATTACA
>NC_051408.1:13812217-13812433 GCF_015228065.2 Penaeus monodon
CCATCACCTTCGAAAGTTATACAGGAAAAAATAAGACAGGCGAAAAGAAGGAAAAAACCCGTTTTTCTGCTCTCGGCCAAAATCTGGGACGCATCCAGCAGCTCAAAAGCAATTATGACGCCCCAAAATTTAAAAGGGGGAAAACCGGGGGGCCGGAAAAGGGAAAAAAAAAACCGGGTAAAAAGGGGAATTTGGGGCCAAAGGGTCAAATTGAGG
>NC_051408.1:13812487-13812552 GCF_015228065.2 Penaeus monodon
TTTAAAATTTTTTTAAAATTTTAAATTTGTTTAAATCTTCTTTAAGTTTATTTAAATTATTAAAT
>NC_051408.1:13814050-13814295 GCF_015228065.2 Penaeus monodon
CGTAACCTAACGATGTTTTTCCCCCATAATTTTTTACATTAATTTCCCCAACCCATTATGCAAAATCAGAAAATTTTCCTTTTTTCCCCCACTTCGGGAGGCGGAATAAAAAAAGATTTTCGTTGCATTTGCATTGTATGACTCCGAAGAAAACCCGGGGACTCACGCATGGGGGGGGAAAATTTTGGGGTTTTGGGCGTCATAAATCTCATTTTTTTTACCCCCCCTCCACCTTCCCTTTTTAT
>NC_051408.1:13814329-13814413 GCF_015228065.2 Penaeus monodon
AAAATTTTTCCCCTTTTGGGGGGCGAAATTATGATGGGGTGTGACATGAGAATTTTCATAGGGGGGCTGGAAATGCGTGGGGTG
>NC_051408.1:13814666-13814969 GCF_015228065.2 Penaeus monodon
AGATTCTCATGCAACTCTCTGAAAGTGACGCTTAATTTTGTTTCTCTAGAGACGTGGCGAAATTTTTAGTGAAACAATTGGCGCTTTTACCACTTTTGGGCCCCTTGTCCGAGTCTGTCGATAAAGAGCTTTGTTGACACTGGGTTTATTAAGCTTTTGAAACTTAGCGCAGCACGAAAATCATTCTTTTTCAAAAGGGATGGACACTTGACCTTAACTGCTTATGCACCATTGTACCCAACAGAAAATTCTTTGTGTTTAGAAATTGTGTTTTTTCCCATATATATGTCCATTTTAATGTAT
>NC_051408.1:13815031-13815222 GCF_015228065.2 Penaeus monodon
ATACAATTATAACAATGTGTGAGTATAAGCGGTGTTCTTTTGTGTTGCGTGTGTGTGATTAAAAAAATCCCCAATTAAGCGAACAAAATGGTTTTTGGGGAAAAAGAAAAAACCACAGCAAAACACAAAACATGTTCTCTCGGGTTTTTCCAAAACTATTTCTTTTAACTTTCTTCTTTTCGCTTTCACAC
>NC_051408.1:13815430-13815593 GCF_015228065.2 Penaeus monodon
TGCTTGCTATAACCCCAATTGAATCCTCCGCCTATCTAAAGCTTTCAATTATGTTCTCCAAACTAATGATGTCCCAGGAGTCATCCAATTACTTAGCGGGAAAATCGCGATCGGAGAGTAATCCCGGAACCTAATTCTCTTTTATGATTTCTCGCCAAATCGT
>NC_051408.1:13816034-13816136 GCF_015228065.2 Penaeus monodon
CGCCTCCTACGAAATGGAATGAATTTGTAGAGAACATGTTATTCCTGAACGCTGCTGATAGAAAAACTAGAGACTGATTTCTTTATTATTATTCGCAGGATT
>NC_051408.1:13816585-13816776 GCF_015228065.2 Penaeus monodon
AAATGAAAAAAAAAGAAACTCACCAAGAAATTTTGTCAAAATCTCGAAGATGAAAGAGTAGTAGGAAAAGGTTAAAAACACTTTGAAAACGTTATCCCGACGAAACGGAGAAAGAGAAACATTAAGAGTAAGGGGGAAGAGCCCTTTTTATGATGTTCACCGAAACCAAAATATAAGTAATTGCATAACTT
>NC_051408.1:13817751-13818040 GCF_015228065.2 Penaeus monodon
TCTACAAGAAAATATTTCTCTCTGTCTAGTATTTTCTAGTCCTCTTCCCCGCTCCCCCTTATCTTCTCTTCGTCCCTGATTTCGAATAAGGCGAATACTGCGCCATCTATGGATTATGCGTAGAAACACATGCCAGGCTGCGAGCTTAGAAGGATTTCTGATTGCACTTGCATCACATGAATGATACAAGAAGATGAAGTTTCGAGAGGCAGCCAAGGGTAGGAAATAGACGATGTAATAGTAATGAGGAGATTTAAAGAAAATGACTCGTTTATTAAAGAAAGAACGT
>NC_051408.1:13818197-13818501 GCF_015228065.2 Penaeus monodon
TTATTTATTTATTTATTTATAAAAGGATAAATAGACAGCGAGATAGAAGGTGTGTGTCTACGTACATGCATTTGAGGGAGCGTCAGTAAAAGGGATGATTTTTGAATGTCTCTTTCCTCCGCTTTTCTCCAGCTCTGAGTTTTGAAGAAAAGTCTTTCTGCAATTACGTGTTAATATTGCCCTGTCCATCAGAAAGAGCAATGTGTGCCGAGAGAAACACTTATCTAAAAAAATATTATCATTTTTTCCCCACTTTGAGTTGTGACCGAGGTAAAAGAGGCATCTATATAAATATAATTTTAAA
>NC_051408.1:13819163-13819238 GCF_015228065.2 Penaeus monodon
CTTCCGGTGTTAATGAACTGTATTATCACACGCTGCAAACATTCACAATCACAGAAAAAAAATACATTTCAGCAT
>NC_051408.1:13819397-13819648 GCF_015228065.2 Penaeus monodon
TCTTAAGTTCATCGCCCTGTTTGTTTACTGTGTGAGTTAAGCTTAACCCAAATCTCACTGGCAAGAGGTAAAATCCTTTGAAATTAGATTTTTTGTCACGTTTTTTGGTATAACGTATTTCTGTGTCGGTATTTTCATATAATGCAGTAATACATTGATAGATGGAAGTTAATTTCGCAAATGTACGTATGTTGGTATAATGATTAGGTAACATATTGATATGATCAATAAGCAAAGGAACCACTTAGTAA
>NC_051408.1:13819842-13820115 GCF_015228065.2 Penaeus monodon
ACATTTAACCGCCAAGAAGCCGAAGACGATAAGAGTACTGGCGCCGCCCTAGGCTAACGGAAAACCACTTTACAGCCCGCCCATGACCCCCAGAGAAACGCCTTGCGCACCAACCGAGTCGCGCCTCGCACAGGCTTAAGAGGTTCAACTCCATCTTGCTAATAACAGGGAATCTCCCAGTCCGGTCGTATTATTTGTTGCAGGAACCATTAGTCGCAGTTGCTGCAAGGATATCTACTTTTCTTTCTTGTATCATAGTGGCTCACAAGTTTT
>NC_051408.1:13824211-13824414 GCF_015228065.2 Penaeus monodon
TAACGTCTAAGACAATGTAGGTTGCTCGTGCAGGTATTCATATTCATATATACATGTGTATAGTGAAAGTTGGTCCTATATCCAAATGGATGTAGGGAATATGTCCATTGAGGAACATGCATACTAAGCCGCGGGATGATACGGTAGGCTGCCCATTACCTTTCCGTGAATACTCACAGCTGGTACAACTGAGAGGGGCGCAA
>NC_051408.1:13827725-13827796 GCF_015228065.2 Penaeus monodon
TTAATTTGTGCAATCACAGTGTTTCTCATACCAGACCGCAAACTTTACATCACCGTATACGGACTTTTTCA
>NC_051408.1:13828858-13829045 GCF_015228065.2 Penaeus monodon
AAGTTAAACGTATTTTTTTTCTACAAAATAGAACACAGGGGACAGATAAAAAACCCCCCTCCTCAGCACACTTTAGTCTAATGCAAAATCAAATCTCCCTTTTATCTTCTCACAAAAGGAAAAGGGGAAAAAGGGAAGAAAAAGAAACTCCTTCTCCCTTTTAAGAAAAAAACCAAAACCCATTGGC
>NC_051408.1:13829074-13829549 GCF_015228065.2 Penaeus monodon
ACTCCTGACCCCATTTTTGCAGGATACACTAACACTCCTGCCATAAAAAAACACTCACTCAAACAAATGCACTGCAGACTCTACTCCACTCCTTCCTTCCCCGCCTCCCTGTTGAAAAGAAAAAATATATATATATCTATACAACCAGTGTGAGTACCTCGTAACTACAGGATATTATTGTCTGTACTACAATCCAGAGCTGAAAACATACTATGATAAAATGCGAAGAGAGAGAAGAGCACAGGAAAAAGAGAACACCTCTCCTCTCTTCTCAGGAATTATTATGCGGCTTGGGAATAGTCCTCGTACTGCATGATGGCATGCTAAGCTAAGAATAGCTTTAATACGTTGGTACGGACTTGTTTTCCACGCCTTTGCTTGATTATGGATGCCTCGTTGATGGGGAGATTGTAAAGATATTATTTGGAAAGTTTTATAGAAAGATACACGTACACACAAAAAACAACAAAAACTC
>NC_051408.1:13830375-13830440 GCF_015228065.2 Penaeus monodon
TTATATCTCTCTTTTTCACCCTCCCTTTTTTCAAGTACCCTTCCCCTCCGATTTACCTTCTTCGC
>NC_051408.1:13830976-13831159 GCF_015228065.2 Penaeus monodon
GACTACATTAATAATAATAACGATGCCGTATGTCCGCCTTTACGGGAACCCGCTGATCTCCCACCGGATTTACTTTCTTACACCATAGTAAAAGTAGGGTTTATAGCACGGACCTAATTACACACGCGAGGGGGAGACACTCTCGGCGATATAAAGAACCATTCACAACATATGAGCAAATAC
>NC_051408.1:13831669-13831822 GCF_015228065.2 Penaeus monodon
GGAAGAACAGAACTTGCATACTGCGTTTCGATTTCCAAAGTTGATTGAAGATTTAACGATTTACGAGACAAAAATCTTGCCCCATTGCTTCCTCGCCTCCTCGTCCTACGACCGGTGGGCTTTGAGGCAAAGTCGTTGGTTGTTGAACGGAGC
>NC_051408.1:13832316-13832418 GCF_015228065.2 Penaeus monodon
AAGCCATAACATACATTCCGACTTCACAGAATGCCCTTCAGTGCGCATTAAGTGTTCGGCGAAAGCTCTTTAGGGAGGCACCCCCCCCCCCATCTCTCTTTG
>NC_051408.1:13832456-13832600 GCF_015228065.2 Penaeus monodon
CTCTGTCCCTCCTTAAGTATGTCTCAGCAGCTGTTTGATTAGTCTTTCTTGAGAAGTGATTGGCTCGGACAGCTGCTCGCTCTTTTGATGAAGCTGCGGGGAAAACGATAACTAAATTATGGATCTTTCCGCTGCTTCGGGAGC
>NC_051408.1:13833527-13833724 GCF_015228065.2 Penaeus monodon
CCCCCCTGTACGTAAAACTACTTACATCCTGTATTTGCTCAAAGAGTTTCGAGTGCTTCTCTTCCTCTGTGTGTGTCAGCTCCCTCGAAACATGTTGGCTACGTTTGACTCGCAGCGACTTCTTATCGGCTCCCCTCTTCTTCTGTTTCTCTTCATTTAATTTCAACTCTCCTCTTTCCTTCAGTTTTTATGTTTTC
>NC_051408.1:13833824-13833954 GCF_015228065.2 Penaeus monodon
CCCCAACCTTTTTCCCCCTCTTCAGACAGTGAGAAAAAGGAGGATCGAAAGGGGGGGCCCATTTTCGGGAAAGCATTTTGGGCCAAGTGGAGGGAGAGAGGGGACAACACGGGGCAGGAGAGGGGAAAGA
>NC_051408.1:13834903-13835588 GCF_015228065.2 Penaeus monodon
AAATAAATATATAAAATATAATAATATATAATAATAAATAAATAAGAATATATAAGGGTATTGTATATGTATAAATTAATAATAAAATTATTTTATAATAATAATAAATATATAGTTTAAATAATAAAATACATTTATATAATAAATATAAAGAAATAATAAATAATAAGATAAGAAATAAATAAGAGAAAAAATTTATAGAATAAGAATATTAGAAATTTAAGATAATATATATAAAGAAAAGTTATAATATGATAAATATAAAGAAAAAAGAAGTTTTAAAAAATTTGGAAAATTATAAATAAAAAGTTATAAATAATAATAAAAAGAGATTAAAAAAATATATATAAAAATATATAAAAATATATAAAAATAATATAAAATCTATTATTTATTATTAGTGAGTGCATACGAACATAAGGGTGGTATGAAATATATGTAATATATATATAATAAATATTTTAATATATAATATAGTATATAATAAATATAAAATATAATATAGAATATATTGGGAATAAATATATATTAATATATATATAATAAAAAGTGTTATATATAATTAATAAAATTAATTAAATATATATATTTTTATAATTATATAAAAATTTTTATTATATAATTAAAATAATTAAAATATAATTTTTATTCTTTTATTTTTTAAATGGGTCTACAAAACCCCAAT
>NC_051408.1:13836046-13836222 GCF_015228065.2 Penaeus monodon
TTTATGTAATAAAAATAATGTTTTTAATTAAATAAAAATTTATTTTAAAAATATAATAATTATTAAATTAAATATATATATATATAATACGCACTAAAAAAAAAAAAATATTATAATATTTCATATATATACATAAAATATATAGATAGATAGATAGAAAAAAAAAAAATTTTTAA
>NC_051408.1:13836341-13836657 GCF_015228065.2 Penaeus monodon
AAAATATATGAAATTTAAAAATAGATAATATAATAATAAAATAACATATATATATATATATAATAATAAGATATAATATATAATGAGAGAATAAGATAATAATGTATATAAGATTAATATGATAATTATATATAAAATAATATATGATTTTATAAAATATAAGATATATATATATATAATTATAAGATAATATAATAATTATATATATAATATAAAATTAATAATATTTTATATATATATATATATAATATAATAAAACAATATACACCACACAATATATATGTGTGTGTATGCCCCTTTAAAAATAAAGAATAAA
>NC_051408.1:13836795-13837233 GCF_015228065.2 Penaeus monodon
CATACAAACATTAATGTGTCGGTAGCATCACTAATAGAAAAAAAAGAAGTAAAATAAATATAATTAATAAAAATATATAATATATATATAATTATTTTTTAGTTAAAATAATATATATATAAATATATATAATAATAAATATTAAAACATAAAAAATTAATAATAAATAATAATAAAAAAATATAATAATATATAGAGATGATATATAAAATATAATTTTTAAATAGATAGAATATATATGAAAATTATAAATAAAATTAGAATATATTAAAAAATTATAAATTATAGGATATTATATAAAAATAAATTATAAACGAATGAATAAGGATATATAGAGTTAATATAATATATATATATATTAAAAATAAAGATAAAACAATCAAAGAAACAATACAAATGGGAAAAAATTAAAAATAAATTTAGTAATTTTATAATAAA
>NC_051408.1:13838321-13838606 GCF_015228065.2 Penaeus monodon
TAAAAAAAAGGGGGTAGTATAGAACATTTGAAGGAAAACTTTAAAGGGACAATAGGTTGCTCGTGCAGGTTTTCCCATATTAAATTATAATGTGTATAGTGAAAGTTTGGCCCTATACCCAAAAATGGATGTGGGGGAATTTGCCCCATTGGGGAAACCATGCATACTAAGCCGCGGGATGATACGGTAGGCTGCCCATTACCTTTCCGTGAATACTCACAGCTGGTACAACTGAGGGGGGCGCAAAACCCCCTTGCGATTGCATAAAATATATTAAGGGATTTT
>NC_051408.1:13842184-13842291 GCF_015228065.2 Penaeus monodon
TTATATTTGTGCAATCACAGTGTTCTCATACTCAGACCGCAAACTTTACATCACCGTATACGGACTTTTTCACTTGAAGTGCAATGTCTGAACGACTCCACGAAGCA
>NC_051408.1:13843161-13843330 GCF_015228065.2 Penaeus monodon
CTACAAAATAGAACACAGGGGACAGATAAGAATCCACCTCCTCAGACATACTTTAGTCTAATGCAAAATCAAATCTCCCTTTCATCTTCTCACAAAAGGAAAAGGGTAGAAAATGGGAAGAAAAAGAAACTCCTTTTCCCTTTTAAGAAAATATCCAAGCACCATTGGC
>NC_051408.1:13843358-13843842 GCF_015228065.2 Penaeus monodon
TCTCACTCCTGATCCCCACATTGTCTGCAGGATACACTAACACTCCTGCCATAAAACAACACTCACTCAAACAAATGCACTGCAGACTCTACTCCACTCCTTCCTTCCCCGCCTCCCTGTTGAAAAGAAAAAATATATATATATCTATACAACCAGTGTGAGTACCTCGTAACTACAGGATATTATTGTCTGTACTACAATCCAGAGCTGAAAACATACTATGATAAAATGCGAAGAGAGAGAAGAGCACAGGAAAAAGAGAACACCTCTCCTCTCTTCTCAGGAATTATTATGCGGCTTGGGAATAGTCCTCGTACTGCATGATGGCATGCTAAGCTAAGAATAGCTTTAATACGTTGGTACGGACTTGTTTTCCACGCCTTTGCTTGATTATGGATGCCTCGTTGATGGGGAGCATTGTAAAGATATTATTTGGAAAGTTTTATAGAAAGTTACACGTACACACAAAAAACAACAAAAACTC
>NC_051408.1:13844672-13844747 GCF_015228065.2 Penaeus monodon
TTATATCTCTCTTTTTCACCCTCCTTTTTTTCAAGTACCCTTCCCCTCCGATTTACCTTCTTCGCTATTTTCTTC
>NC_051408.1:13845352-13845594 GCF_015228065.2 Penaeus monodon
CGATGCCGTATGTCCGCCTTTACGGGAACCCGCTGATCTCCCACCGGATTACTTTCTACACATCATAAAAGTAGGGTTATAGCACGGACCTAATTACACACGCGAGGGGAGACACTCTCGGCGATACAACAGACCATTCACAACAATGAGCAAATACAGTGGCCTGCTCTCGCCCGAAATGAAAAAGGCTCTCAGGTGTGATGTATGTGTCACATAATAGATGCCCGTAACATACACATACC
>NC_051408.1:13845996-13846145 GCF_015228065.2 Penaeus monodon
GGAAGAACAGAACTTGCATACTGCGTTTCGATTTCCAAAGTTGATTGAAGATTTAGCGATTTACGAGACAAAAATCTTGCCCCCTTGCTTCCTCGCCTCCTCGTCCTACGACCGGAGGGCTTTGAGGCAAAGTCGTTGGTTGTTGAACG
>NC_051408.1:13846658-13846761 GCF_015228065.2 Penaeus monodon
AAGCCATAACATACATTCCGACTTCACAGAATGCCCTTCAGTGCGCATTAAGTGTTCGGCGAAAGCTCTTTAGGGAGGCACACCCCCCCCCCATCTCTCTTTG
>NC_051408.1:13846793-13846928 GCF_015228065.2 Penaeus monodon
CTCTGTCCCTCCTTAAGTATGTCTCAGCAGCTGTTTGATTAGTATTTCTTGAGGAGTGATTGGCTCGGACAGCTGCTCGCTCTTTTGATGAAGCTGCGGGGAAAACGATAACTAAATTATGGTCTTTTTAATGCG
>NC_051408.1:13847759-13848145 GCF_015228065.2 Penaeus monodon
CTTCCTCCCCCCTGTACGTAAACTACTTACATCCTGTATTTGCTCAAAGAGTTTCGAGTGCTTCTCTTCCTCTGTGTGTGTCAGCTCCCTCGAAACATGTTGGCTACGTTTGACTCGCAGCGACTTCTTATCGGCTCCCCTCTTCTTCTGTTTCTCTTCATTGTAACTCTCACTCTCCTTCTTCTCTTTCATGTTTTTTATCGTGTTTTCCTTTCTCTCGCCTCCTCCTTACTCATCATCGTATTTGTACTTTCCCTTTCTCTCAAAATCATCATAGTTATTCTACTTCTCTTTCATCTTCTTCTCCTCCCCCTCTGGCTCCCCCTTCCTCTATTCTTCGCTCTTCTTCCTCTCTTCCAGACGTTCAATCTCCTCCTCTTCCTTCT
>NC_051408.1:13848569-13848917 GCF_015228065.2 Penaeus monodon
TTAGGGTTTAATGACTTGTGACTTCACTCAATCTTCAATTTCTTTATTGATTCACATTCGTAAACATGCGTGTGCCTGAGTGCGTTGAGGATATTAAGCGTGAGTTCGTGTATGTCTCAGTAAAATATGGTTGCATTTCATCGAAAAAGCCTTCACGTCCGACCTTATTGACAGAATTAAAAATCCAAACCGCTTGATCGAAAGCGGTGATTGTATCGACATTCGACAACTTTTCACCAGCTGATTGATTTTTGTTTTTATTTATTTATTTTGTTTCGTTCTCCCTTTTGCTTTAGTTCTTTTTTCGTTGTGTTTTTCTTTTTTGTAAATGCTAACATTTACATTCTT
>NC_051408.1:13849468-13849572 GCF_015228065.2 Penaeus monodon
AGTCACTGAAGTCCCTCGTTACAGTGAAAAGCGTATATTTAACTAGAAAAATACGATGGGTAATATATTACACAGTAGACTTGTCCTAATATTTTGCTTGTTTG
>NC_051408.1:13850138-13850611 GCF_015228065.2 Penaeus monodon
AGCTAGAATTCCTTATAATCAGTGTTTGCAATATGTATTCAACAAATTCTTACTTCTGTTTGTTTGCACACCGACTCTGTTATAGCATTCTGGCAATGGCCATAATCAACACTTTTATTACTGCTGTGCATGTTATGGATTGTACTCACATTCTCGGCATAACTGCAATCAAACTTTAATTATTGAACATTAATTCTATTGCATCAGCTATAGCTTTCAGGCCGGCTATAATCCCTTCTGCAGCAGTATTCTCATTCCCGTCGCTAATGGCCGTATGAGCAGGTGACAAAGTACTCTTTAATTTCGTAATATCTTTGCATCCGGTCACAGGTCGCTTACGACACCAGGACATAACACACGAACGAAGCAAGATTCAACTTGAGTATGCTGCCGCCACCTCCTCTGCCCGTTTCCCTAAAGCAAAAAGGAAAGGAAAAAAAAATTGAATTATTCTTTTCGGAGCACTAGATTAG
>NC_051408.1:13853399-13853598 GCF_015228065.2 Penaeus monodon
TCTAGAAAATCCAGATCGCATACCTTCCCTTAATGAGAAAATAAATGAAAATCCTGAGAAGGGGGGGGGGGGGGCGAGAAGGAAAATCATCGACTCTCTCTATCCTCCTCCTCCCTTGTCCTTCCCTGAAATGATCTTTCTTGGGAAAACAACACGTGATAAGAACTCGGAGCTGCGTCTGCATTGGCAAGAACAAGGT
>NC_051408.1:13854371-13854447 GCF_015228065.2 Penaeus monodon
ATATAGACATAATGTATGAATACCGTCAGATATATACAAAAGTGGCATTGCGAACAAAAAAAGAATAAGTCCTCTA
>NC_051408.1:13854481-13854574 GCF_015228065.2 Penaeus monodon
TAATGCTACCTAATTTTCCCCGCTCGGAGCCGCCATCGCGCTCGAAGGTCTCTGGGAAGGAGTAAATTCCGTCGCTCGCGAAATTGCTTCTGA
>NC_051408.1:13854651-13854753 GCF_015228065.2 Penaeus monodon
ATGTATTGGTAATTCATGGAAAAAATGGATGTGTGCTTTAAAAGATATATGTCACAGAAGCGAGAATCGTTTTGCTAAATCTCTCGTATATTTCCTCTCCCC
>NC_051408.1:13855093-13855208 GCF_015228065.2 Penaeus monodon
GTTTTGCAGGGAACGGGAGAAGGGATCAAGTGAATATTCAATGTCTCAGATGGAAATAATTCAACGAGGAATTTTCCCGTCTCTCTATTTCTCTCCATCTTCAATATAATTTGGA
>NC_051408.1:13856050-13856734 GCF_015228065.2 Penaeus monodon
ATCTACTCAGAGCAGCATCTTCACCAGCCCCACCGAGGCTCGGGGGAACGCAGGCTCTCCAGCATGATGTATCTCCACTTTAAATTCACGAGTGGGAATGAGCTTAGCTATCTAGGGTCTTCTGCGCCACGCTGGCAGAGTCCCAAGAAGGCGTCGCAGATTTCGCCTGGTGATAGCCCCGACGCCTGATATGTATAAACGTGTCCATTTATGACGCGAATTTAGGGGATGGTGGAGGTCCTAGAAGGTGGGGTTGGGGGGGTAGGTCTGAGGAGGGGTGTTACTGGTGGTGGAGGCCTGGGGGAAGGGTTGGAGGTGAAAGCGGGGGTGTTGGAGGTGAGAGGGGGGGTGTTGTTGGTGGAGGAAGTCTGAGGGAGGGGGGGTGTTGGAGGTCAGAGTGGGGGAGGGGTGTTGCTGGAGTTGGAGTTCTCGTACTAAAGGTGACTGGGGTTTAATAGTAGAAGTTTGATGGGGATTTTGTGGTGGTGTTCAAGAGGAATAGGGATTTGGTGGCGCGGGAGGTCTGTTGTGGTGGTTTAGGGTACGTGGTTGAGGAAGGGCTGGGGGCTGGGAGAGGCATGGGTATTGGGGAGGGGGTAAGGGGGTGATGAAGGAGGTCTGGGGAAAGGGTAAGAGTGAAGAAGGTATTGGAGTGGTAGATAGGCCCTTGGTTGAGAGAGGCAA
>NC_051408.1:13856801-13856925 GCF_015228065.2 Penaeus monodon
ATTCTGAACATACACGTGGAAGATAATAAATGAAAAGGACTCTGTATTTATCTCTCTCTTTTTTGCGAGGTAAAAATGGACATCAGAATGAGGTAAAAGAGTCTCGGGATAGACGCGTGATTCT
>NC_051408.1:13858293-13858363 GCF_015228065.2 Penaeus monodon
GGGGGGGGGGGGCCCCCCCCTTTTGGGGGGGGGGGGGGTTTTTTTTTTTGGGGGGGGTTAGGGGGGGGGG
>NC_051408.1:13858467-13858840 GCF_015228065.2 Penaeus monodon
CCCCCCCCCCAAAAAAAAAAAAAAGGGGGGGGAAAAAAAAAATTTTCCCCCCTTTTTTTGGGAAAAAAAAATTAAAAACCCAATTTTTTTGGGGGTTTTTTTTTTTTTTGGGAATCCAAAACCCAAAAAAAAATTTTTTACCCCCAAAAAACCCTTTTTTTTTCCCCCTTTTTGGGGGAAAAAAAATTTTTCCCCCCCCCCCCCAAAAAACCCCCCCCTTTTTTTTAAAATTTTTTAAAAGGTTTCCCCTTTTTTGGGGTTCCCTCTTCCTTTTTTTCCCTCTTTCCTTTTTTTTTTTAAAAACCCCCCCCCCCCCCTTTTTTTTTCCCCCCCTTTTTGGGTTTTTTTTTTTTTCCCCCCTTTTCCCCCCCCC
>NC_051408.1:13859163-13859294 GCF_015228065.2 Penaeus monodon
AAAAATTTAAAAAAAATTTTTAAAAATTTTAAAATTTTTTAAATTTTTTTTTAAAAAAAATTTTAAAATTTTTAAAAAAAAAAGGGGGTTTGGGGTTTTTTTTTTGGTGGGGGGTTTTTTAACATTTTTTT
>NC_051408.1:13859500-13859590 GCF_015228065.2 Penaeus monodon
GGGGGCCCCCCCCCCTTTTTTTTCCCCCACCCTTTTTTTTTTTCCCAAAAACCCCCCCTTTTTTTCCCCCCCCCCAAAATTTTTTTTTTT
>NC_051408.1:13859609-13859780 GCF_015228065.2 Penaeus monodon
TTTTTTTTTTTTTCCCCCCTTTTTAAAACCCCCCCCCCCCTTTTTTCCCCCCCCCTTTTTTTTTTTAAAAAATTTCAAAAAAATTTTTCCCTTTTTTTTTCCCCCCCCCCAAACCCCCTTTTCCCCCCCCAAACCCCAAAAAAAAAAAATTTTTTTTCCCTTTAAAACCCC
>NC_051408.1:13859871-13859962 GCF_015228065.2 Penaeus monodon
TTTTTTTTTAAAAAAAAAAACCCCCCCCCCCAAAAAACCCCCCCCCCCCAAAAAAAAAAAAATTTTTTCCCTTTTCCCCCCCAATTTCCCC
>NC_051408.1:13860023-13860129 GCF_015228065.2 Penaeus monodon
GGGTTTTCCCCCCCCTTTTTTTTCCAAAATTTTTTCCCTTTTTTTCCCCTTTTTGGAAAACCCCTTTCCCCCCCCCCCCCAAAAAAACCCCCCTTTAAAACCCCCG
>NC_051408.1:13860241-13860621 GCF_015228065.2 Penaeus monodon
CCCTTTTTCCTTCTATTTCCCTTTTCTCTCTCCCCCCAAACCTCCCCCTTTCCCCCCCCCCCTTTTTTTTTCCCCCCCCCCTTTTTTTTTTTTCCCCTTTTTTTTCCCCCCCCCCCCCCCCTTTTTTTTTAAAAAAATTTTTTGGGCCCCCCCTTTCCCCCCCCCTTTTTTAAAAAAAAACCCCCCAAAAATTTTTTTTTTTTTCCCCCCCCTTTTTTTCCCCCCCCTTTTTTTTCCCCCCCCAAAAAATTTTTTCCCCCCCCTTTTAACCATTTTTTTTTTTTAAAAAAAAAGGCCTTTTTTTTAAAAAAAAAATTTGTTTTTTTTGGGGTTTTTTTGGGGGGTTTTTTTTGGGGGGGGTTTTTTTTTTGGGGGAAAAA
>NC_051408.1:13860690-13860754 GCF_015228065.2 Penaeus monodon
TTTTTTTTTAAAAATTTTTTTTTTCCCAAAAAGAAAAAAAATTTTTTTAAAAAAAAGGGGGGGG
>NC_051408.1:13860800-13861029 GCF_015228065.2 Penaeus monodon
AAAAACCAAAAAAAATTTTTGGGGGAAAAAAAAAATTTTTTTTTTTTTTTCCCCCCCCTTTTTTTTCCCCTTTGGGGGGCCCCCCCCAAAAAAAAGGCCCCGGGGGCCTTAACCGGGGGGGGCCCCCCCCCCCCCAAAAAAAAAATTCCTTTTTTCCCCCCCCCCTTTTTTTTTTTTTTGGAAAAAAAAACCCCGGGCCCCCTTTTTTTTTTTTTAAAAAAAAAACCCC
>NC_051408.1:13861058-13861173 GCF_015228065.2 Penaeus monodon
GGGGGGGGGGGGTTTTTTTTTTTTTTAAAAAAAGGGGTTTCCCGGGGGGGGGCCCGAAACCTTTTTAAAAGGGGCCCCAAAAACTTCGTTTTTCCCCAAAATTTTCCCCCAAAAA
>NC_051408.1:13861196-13861525 GCF_015228065.2 Penaeus monodon
AAATTCTCTCTCATATATTTTACAACAACATTTCTAACATTCTAGCCCTTGAAATTGAACAGCAAGACCCTATTTACCCTTGGACGATGACAAATCAAATGACTAATGGCAGAACAAATACCGTCCGATACGTGTAGTTAAACACGATTATAATAAAAATTACGCACTCAGTTATTTGTCCTTATAATAGTCCAGATCAATAGACACACGAGACAGAAAGTTAGGAGATGCATTACGTATTAAAATCAACATCAGTTCCAATACCTGTATAGCCATGGGTCTTTGATGAGCGAATCGAAAATAATGAACAAATATAAACATTTACATAA
>NC_051408.1:13861627-13861975 GCF_015228065.2 Penaeus monodon
CTTTCATTTCTCATGTGTTAATTCAACTGTCTTATTCTGTGTCTGAATAATTATATCAGGCCTATTTATTAACAACATTAAGATCTTAATGGGTATATAAACGCTCGTCATTTGTAAACAACTATGTGCCAGAAACTCACCCCAATCCATTCATATCTGTAGCCGCACTTCTGACACATTATCCATTCAGCTATCCACCCTTCATCCATGTATCATCCCACCATCAATTTCCATCAAATTATCAATCCCTCCCCACATTTTTTTTTCTTTTTATCCAGAAATAATCCTATAAACATCGCGGAGAGAACAACCTATCTCTTCATAAAAAGAAAAAACAACTTTTTTTTT
>NC_051408.1:13861994-13862399 GCF_015228065.2 Penaeus monodon
GCATTCCTTTGTGCGTGCTCGAGGGGCGTGCCTGGGCGGAGCTACATAAGACAGGCGCGTCAAGTGGGCGTGAACGTGCGGGATGGGCGTCGAGCTAAACACATGATGACAGATTAGCGTTTGCCTGCGAGCGTTCGTGCACTCACACACTCACCAATGCATACGTACACACAAAAGTGCTTTCATGTTTATCTGTTAAATCTTTTATAGATGTTAGTATCTCTGTCTGAATTTCTATCAGTACTTCTGTGTAGATTGTGTTTTCATTTGCACTTGTATACTTTTCTGTTTATATGCATAGTCTTTATGTTTATCCATTCAATAGCCTTTCTGTGAAATTGCGTAACAACGTACATCTCTATTTACAACAGTACATACGTAATTTGTTGTCAGAATATATTTACA
>NC_051408.1:13862500-13862892 GCF_015228065.2 Penaeus monodon
TAACTTTTGATAAAAAGAGATTGTAAAACTAGAGAATATAAAAGCAACAAAAGTGCAAAACAAACACATGCAAGGAGATGCAGGCGGATGCAACTGTGGAAAAGAAAATAAGAAGAGAGAGAGAGAAAAAAAAGAGATACGAGTGAAGTGAAAAAAAAGAAAACCACAAGAAGAAAGAGGCAACGAAAACAATACAAGAACTCTGTCACGAAGGAAAGAAGGGACAGAGAAATAAAAAGAAAAAAAGAAAAGGGAAACAAAAATGAGGAAACATGTTGATTACAAAGCCAAGCGAAACAATAAGATGAAAAACATCAAAGAATAAAAAATAAATAAACAAATAAATAAACGAACAGAAGAAGAAGGCAAAAGAAAAAGCGAAAGACACGAGC
>NC_051408.1:13863048-13863252 GCF_015228065.2 Penaeus monodon
AAACGGAGAGACACAAGTGGAATAATTCCATTTTCCAGCCATCAGCCTCGAGGGCGAGTGGGAGCCCAACACACACTCGACGGCTGCGGTGAGCTCTAGGTCCTCCCAGCCTGAAAAGGATCCATCTTCTGGCGGCGATACGTGGGATTGTGTGTGTGCTCTCGGGGACATTGCGCCGGGGGTGTTGACTCCGCGGAAAAAGGG
>NC_051408.1:13863297-13863739 GCF_015228065.2 Penaeus monodon
GAGTGTCGAGGGGAAGGGAGAAGAGAGTCGAGGGGAAGGAATGTGAGAGTCGAGGGGAAGGAGGGTGAGAGTCGAGGGGAAGGAGGGTGAGAGTCTAGGGGAAGGAAGGTGAGAGTCGAGGGGAAGGAGGGTGAGAGTCTAGGGGAAGGAAGGTGAGAGTCGAGGGGAAGGGAAGATGGCGTTGCGTATTAGTGATAAAAAGAGAAAATGGTGATTGCTTTTGTTAGCGATTGTGTTCATGCGTCCGTATGCTTGGCAGAAAGAGGGTAGGAATGTGTGAGGGAGAGATGGTAATTTGATAATGATGAAAGACTGATGGAATAAAATGAAGAGGATGGTAACAAGAATGCATTCTCCGAGACTGTTAAAGGGAGAGGGATGTGTCGAGGGAAACAACGATGAACAAAATAATAATAATTGCGATGAGAATAAGATCTGGCTT
>NC_051408.1:13863819-13863962 GCF_015228065.2 Penaeus monodon
TTTGATAGTAATGCAAGAGGTGTTGGTGGATTCCTTGTTCTTAAGTACAGAATCCCTTAGGCATGTTGACTCCCAGGAAAAGAAAAGAAACTGTGAGGCATTAGCATAGCATGGAGGAATGAGGAGTCGTAATAACTCTGATA
>NC_051408.1:13864072-13864160 GCF_015228065.2 Penaeus monodon
AGATTGGTAATAATAATATTAGAACAGGGATATTGTGAAAGAGAGATAATTATTCGTAGCAATACCAACAAAGGTATAACGATGAACT
>NC_051408.1:13864748-13865051 GCF_015228065.2 Penaeus monodon
ACTAGAAAACTTCACCATGTAATAAAATGAGAGCAAAAGAGGTGTTGAAATTTCAATATTCAGCATATCAAATGATAGAGTTCTGTGTTATCCTAGAGTATTAAAAGTATAATATACCACAACAGATTTAACATGATTTAATTTGTTATAATTTTTTTAGCAATACGAGTCTGTGCTTTTACTAGAGGGGAATTCTACATTACAAATAGGTTATTCATGGGCAAAACCATCAAACATTTCAATGGGCGATTGACACTGGATGACGTCAATCTAAATTTCTGTTTCAACATAAATAAGCAAGTG
>NC_051408.1:13866276-13866633 GCF_015228065.2 Penaeus monodon
AGGTAACGACAATGTTATAAGTTCTACTTGCAATTGCAGCGATAATTCCCGATAATGACAGCTATGGCAACGGTAACGAGGCTAATAACACCAACGAAAACACATGAAGTGAAATTCAAGGGAATATTTTCCTCGTTTATTCAGGGTTCGTCCGCTTTTGTCTCGGTTGTCAAAGGGAATGAGAGGGACGAAGAACAAAGATATATTTTATCGTGCGTACATTTAAATCCACGCAAAAATAAAGCACATAGGAATAAAATATTTTCATTTTGGTATACCAGGTGAATATGATATATACTGTAGGAGAGAGATGGATGGAAATACATTGTTATAGCTCGCTAGTTTTCTCGATTCGTG
>NC_051408.1:13867049-13867502 GCF_015228065.2 Penaeus monodon
AAAATATGTAAATACATAAATACAAAGAGTATTTGAAATACATTTGCTTGGAAAATGAACCCTCCATACTAATCTGCCAACACCTGACCTTCCTCTTCAGGACCTCAGAAAAAAACTCGCCTATCACATTCCTTGAGCTTGAGCTGCCCGGACCTGCGAAGGGAGCATCGCCTTCGGTCCGTCTGCTCCTCCAGGGAACTGATTCGGAGCAGGACGAAACCTGGCACCCCTTCCCACCAGGCGGTTCCATGGCAATGCCAAGGCCAATTCAGCTCATGAAAACTCAGTGATTTATTCTTTGCGATCTGGTGTGATAGCTATTCCTTTATTCTGGACACTTGCATTTGAGTCTTGCCTTTAGGACTTATAATTTATTGACCACGTGTAGTTTTCCACGTTATAAAATATACTTGTTGTTTATAATGTTTCAACATTTTGTGTTAAGGTTGAAAT
>NC_051408.1:13868741-13868891 GCF_015228065.2 Penaeus monodon
GATAGATAGACGGATGACCCGGCAAACAGATATAATCAAATTGTTTGAATAGTCCTAGAAACAGATGAAAAAAGTGAAAGCGAAAAGTAGACAGAGAACAGGATAATAATGAAATGGAGAGAGTGTTGACGCGAGTGAAACTTGTAAACG
>NC_051408.1:13868926-13869167 GCF_015228065.2 Penaeus monodon
TGAGCGTGGACGAGAAGGGGGCGAAGGGGAGGGGGGGTCGTCTGGAAGGGTTCATGGGAGTCTAGAATCTCTGCAACAGATGCGGATGGCAGAAGACAATACATAATAAGGAATCGGAAAATTTTCACTCGCCGAAATTACGGTTCTCGGAGTTTTCTCCTTCCTCGGTTTTGCGGTTGGGAGCCTTCTAGTTTCTGCTCGAGCGTTTGTTCTCGTGTCTTAAATCGTTGTACTTGAGCTG
>NC_051408.1:13869538-13870201 GCF_015228065.2 Penaeus monodon
GATCATCGACTCGATATATTATAATTTGGAAAAGTTCCCACAACGATAGGGAATCGAGGATAAGCATACCGTAATAAAACAAATAACCGGAGTAAAACGCTATCAGAAACGACTTATAACAAACAAACAAACAAAAGAATATAAAGGTTAAACTTATGAAGAAGAGGAAGAACCGTATATGGAAGCCATCAATCAAGCATGCACAGCTGTACCATGGCGAGAGATACTTTGCATGACTCCCGTCCATCATGCAAGCTTTCTCATGCTCTGTAATCCTTAAGTGCCGGGCTAGTGACCTGATTTTTCTAGAAGTCAACCGAGGTCAAGTCGATGCATCACGCCATCAGATGTCAGAGGTCACACACTCATTCGTGAAGCTCCAGGAATGGGAATGGCAAATTCTTTGACAAAAGAATGTAAAAAAAACATTCATAGTGTGCCTGTAGGAAGGTAGTGTATGTAGATTAAGATTTGCGTTACGTCTGGGAGACGTGTATTTTTGAAATCATGATTGGATACATTTCTGTGAAAGTTTTAATGAGTGGGAATATAAGCAAGTCTAAAGCATAACATGCACACGCTCTACCTCTTTCTCCTTTCCTATTTCTCTCTCTCTCTCTATCCTTCTGTTTGTCTGTCCATCTGTCTCGTCTGTCTGTCTGC
>NC_051408.1:13870319-13870490 GCF_015228065.2 Penaeus monodon
GCAAATTATCTCTTGTATCCTCCCTTCCTCTTTCCTGATCTTAATTCTCTTTCTTTCTTTTTTCTCTCTCTCTTTATCTACCACTTCCTTTAATCATTTATCAGTCTATTTCCCGTCTCCCTTTCTTATTTTATATTCTTCTATGAGCAGGAGAGAAGAAATAAATTGGGA
>NC_051408.1:13870601-13870675 GCF_015228065.2 Penaeus monodon
ATATAAGAGAGATCAGGAGGCTGAATGAGAGAAGTATGAGAAAAATGGAGTGAAAGTGAAAGAGATATAGAGTT
>NC_051408.1:13870961-13871624 GCF_015228065.2 Penaeus monodon
TACTAACATTGGAATTTTGCCATAGCTCGCACAAAACTCTGCGGGATTACACTTCAGCATTCATATAACTGAGTTGTCAGGTAGGTATCGAATATGTACTAAATGCCATGTGGTTTTGAAAATAGGCTTTAACGACGTCTCCTCTCATACTAAATTTGCAACCTGTAAGTAAACGAAATGATTAAGCTTCAATACACATCACTCTATGGACGGCATGAAAATATCACTGAAATTTCCGTTTCATTCAAATGCTGATGTTGTATTTTTTCTTTTGAAAATGCTTCATTTCTCTTTTTTCAGTTTTTACAGCCTTTCTTTACCTTTTTCTTGATGGGTACTGTGATATTTATAAAAACACTTTCATTGGAATCATTTTCATCATGAAACTAACCCTTTCGTCATCTTCTTCTCATCCTTCTATCGTCACTATCATTTGGTATAATTATCAATAGTTTATCGGCGTCAGCTTCGTCAAATATTGTTATTTTTTTGTAATTCTTATCTTTAAATGCCGTGATAATGTGGAATTATAATTGTCGTCGCTGCAATTAATTACTTCGTGTTTCAACTGGGGCAAACGCTCATGCATATTCAGAAATGTACACGCATTTTTCACACTCGTGTTCACTCATTCATGCAGACATGGACATGTACACATACAAC
>NC_051408.1:13871926-13872027 GCF_015228065.2 Penaeus monodon
GTGGTTAAGGTGATATGAAGTAAAATTAATTGATATCTACATCCACCGAAACAGCTTACACACATATGCATATACCCCTAACAGAATGTGTGTTGTGTGGC
>NC_051408.1:13872383-13872755 GCF_015228065.2 Penaeus monodon
GTGGTGTGTGTCTGTTGTGTGTGCGTTGATTGTCTGTATTTTTGTATCCATATATGAATGCCTATTTTATGATTCTTTTTTTCTTTTAACCTGTGTGTATATGTGCAACAATAACCCTTGCGTAAAACCCACTGCAACAAGTAGGAAAAAATGTCCAAAGAATATGAACATATTAAAGCATAAATATTTTTTGTCGAGCGTAAAAAATATATGTTCAAGAGTTGAACCACGATTTTTTTGTGTCACTGTTCAGCCTATACCCTGTGTTATAAACAGGTACGTTATGTGTGCCCCGTGTTCATTATTCCCGCCATTCCTCTTTAATGAATGAGCATGCGGCGGAGGTTCAAACACGCTTTGTTTAGAATATGT
>NC_051408.1:13873111-13873449 GCF_015228065.2 Penaeus monodon
ATAAAGAAAATACGAGCAAGAAAACTTAAAAAGACGAATGATGATAATAACAAAAAAAAAATATAAATCACACGCTTTATGTTAATATACAATCGATAAGGCTGGCTGTCCTCTTTTATATAAATGAAAAAGTGAGAGAAAAAGAGAAACAAACACTTAGACCGACAGAATGACAGTCATATTAAGAAATGATTCCTAAAAAGAGGGAGAAAGGAAACCCAGAAAAGAAACCTGATAACCGTCTCAGATGATGAGCAAAGAGAAGATAGAATTAAGAATTGAAGATTTTCAGGAGTAAAAAGAATGTATATATTGTCAAATGGGAAAGAGAACATGGT
>NC_051408.1:13873516-13874281 GCF_015228065.2 Penaeus monodon
TGGAAAACAAAAAGAAGATAAAAAGGAATAGATAAAAAAGGAACAATGAAAAAAAAACAGAAAGGAGAAGAGAAAAATACAGAAAGAAATAAAGAAACATGGACAGCAGTAAATATTAAAGTTATCCATAAAAAAATCAAGTGAAATGCAATACATCACAGCTTATGAACGATAGCTGAGCATCCTTTGTCAAACACTGGAAGAGCAAATATGTTCAAGCTTTCCATGGAAATGTGGGAAGGGATGAAGGGAGAGGATTTTAAAAAGGTAGTGGGAGGGGAGGGAGGAGTATTAAAAAAGAAACAGTCACATATATCAAATACATATATATTTTCCCTCTTCAAAAACAAAAACGAAAAAAAAAATCGCGGAAGAAAATCTCCGACATAGTGATAATCAGGAAATAATTGTGGGAATAGAGCAAATAAAAGGGAAAAGAAACAGCTTTATGAATATGTAAGCAACGTAGACGAATACCAGACATCATTCTAAATATAAATAAGTTTGTATACTTTCGACAGTATGACACAACACACACACGCAATACGAAAACAGAAAACGTTTTTGCTTGTTTGATTGTGACGAACTCGCCGAATGGCTAAAAGAAAAAAAAAGGGTCCACTACGATTGCTGGTACCAAGCATTCACAAATACTTATGCGTCAGTCGCTTACCTCTATTACAACATGAGCAAGCGGTGAGACCTCTCACAACGCATGCTGAGAATATACAGTCGTGTTTAAGGTGTTGGTTTAGGTAATAACCG
>NC_051408.1:13874566-13874669 GCF_015228065.2 Penaeus monodon
GTACGTCCATTGTCATATAAGTATTCATAATGTCGGTGTATAAAGGAGAGAAATGGCAAAAAGGAAAATCTTTATCAAATTCACCTCGAATAATGAGAGAGAG
>NC_051408.1:13874707-13874791 GCF_015228065.2 Penaeus monodon
GAGCGGAGGAGAAAAACCTGTACAGTATAATATCTGAAGCGAAATTGCAAGCAAAATTTACGAGGATAAAAAAGGGATTTTCAT
>NC_051408.1:13874822-13874933 GCF_015228065.2 Penaeus monodon
CCGTGTGACACTCGGGAACAATTCGCGGGAAAACAATACGAAGAAGATCTTTGCCAATTTCAAGGGGATTCGGACATCAGGAAATTTCTTTCCAGTTTCTTTGAATCCGAA
>NC_051408.1:13877210-13877666 GCF_015228065.2 Penaeus monodon
TACTAGGGTATGGCTTTTCAATAGAGCGCAAATACCTGAAAGCAGACAGACTCGAAAACAAGGACTGGAACAATACGAAAATAACATGCACTGACATTGGACTAAAACACACACACATATCTATTACTTACACTAAATAAAATCCAATGTATAATTTATAAAGTTGTAAGCAATATTATATGTATCTATAATCGGTTACACATTAACTATCCCCACACATACGAATATAGATTTTAAAAAATGCATATGGGGGAAAAATCATACGCTAAATATCACATAGACAAGCAGAAATGATTTTCATTTTCCAGCACAGTTTCGCACTCCATAAACAGCTCGCAGCATCTGTTTATGAACATTCTGAAAAATAAAATCAGATTCCTGGAATTCTTCTGCCGATGGGAGTGTTTATCACTCGAACATTCTATACTGAAAGAATTTAATTCCGGCCATCACATG
>NC_051408.1:13877785-13877926 GCF_015228065.2 Penaeus monodon
GTCACCACAGATTTGTAAAATGAAACCCTGACCTGAGAAACTTTAAAGTACTTTTTACTTCAAGTAATTCCTTTTCGGATAATGAAAGAAGCAAGAGTGTATATTAAAGTTTAGATTTAATGATAAATTAAAGATATAGAA
>NC_051408.1:13878683-13879202 GCF_015228065.2 Penaeus monodon
TTCTTTTTCCTCTCTCTCTTTCTCCTTTCCTCTGCTTCAATCTCTTCCTCCGTCCATCCACCTCTCTCTTTTTCCTCTCTCTCTCTTTATCTCCTTCTCTCCCTTCGTCCTTCCTTCCATCTTTCTCGTTTTCCTCTGTCTCTCTTTCCCTTCCTCTTCTTCCCTCCATCTTCCTCCTTTTCCTCTCTCTTTCCCTTCCTCTCCCTCCATCAATTTTTCTCCTCCTCCCCTCTCTCCCTTCCTCTCTCTCCTTCCCTTCCTCTCTTTTTCCTCTCTTTCTCTCTCTCCCCCGCCTCCTCTCCTTCACTTAGTCGAGGAGAGGCTCTTGTTGATCGAGTATATCCCCGGAGTTTGCACTTTCCTTTTCCCGCCGCAATATTTGAGTTACAAAACAAGTTTCTTCGGATTTCCTGCTCCGTCATTTTCTCTGCTGGTCCCTGCTATTTCATCCTGTATGAGTTGTGTTTATATGGTGGTGTGCTTATATAGATATTGAGAATATTATATATGTTGATGTGT
>NC_051408.1:13879391-13879679 GCF_015228065.2 Penaeus monodon
TGATGATAATAACATGTAGCGCATGTATATTTATACCCACATACGCTCTTTCTTTCCTTTTCTTTTCTATTTCTCTCTCCCTCCTTCCCTTCCCCCATTTTCTCTCTGTAAATTCTTTTTAATCCGGGGAACATTCCTCTTTCTCTCTCTGCGAAGGGGGGAAGGACGGGGCACGTGTAGACCAAGGGGAGAGACAACCCACACAAGACTTTTTAGCGTTCCGCGGATCATATTAACTCTGAGTCTCATTTGCATGTGTAAGTTCGACTTCACTCCGCCTAGGATAAG
>NC_051408.1:13879721-13879842 GCF_015228065.2 Penaeus monodon
AAGAGGAGGGGATAGGGGGATGATGAAAAAAAAAGTTTCGAAAGTAAGAGTCGTTCGTATTTGAATTATGTGAAACTTGCAACACTAATCTTGCAAATGGTATGCAAAACTTTTGCAGCGT